>NW_028270144.1:53320409-53656095 GCF_037043375.1 Chiloscyllium plagiosum
GTATAGTACTATCTGTGTGTGTGTGTGTAGTAGTATCTGTGTGTGTGTGTATAGGAGTATCTGTGTGTGTGTGTATAGGAGTATCTGTGTGTGTGTGTATAGTAGTATCTGTGTGTGTATATAGTATTATCTGTGTGTGTGTGTATAGTTTTTTCTGTGTGTGTGTGTGTGTATAGTAGTATCTGTGTGTGTATATAGTATTATCTGTGTGTGTGTGTGTATAGTAGTATCTGTGTGTGTGTATAGTAGTATCTGTGTGTGAGTGTGTATAGGAGTATCTGTGTGTGTGTGTATAGGAGTATCTGTGTGTGTGTGTGTGCAGAGTAGTATCTGTGGGTGTGTATAGTATTATCTGTGTGTGTGTGTGTGTATAGTTTTTTCTGTGTGTGTGTGTATAGTAGTATCTGTGTGTGTGTATAGTATTATCTGTGTGTGTGTGTATAATAGTATCTGTGTGTGTGTGTGTATAGTAGTATCTCTGTGTGTGTGTATAGTAGTATCTGTGTGTGTGTGTGTATAGTATTATCTGTGCGTCTGTGTGTATAGTAGTATCTGTGTGTGTGTGTATAGTAGTATCTCTGTGTGTGTGTATAGTAGTGTCGGTGTGTGTGTATAGTAGTATCTGTGTGTGTGTGTATAGTAGTATCTGTGTGTGTGTATAGTAGTATCTGTGTGTGTGTATAGTAGTATCTGTGTGTGTGTGTATAGGAGTATTTGTGTGTGTGTGTGTAGTATTATCTGTGTGTGTGTATAGTATTATCTGTGTGAGTGTGTATAGTAGTATCTGTGTGTGTGTGTGTAGTAGTATCTGTGTGTGTGTATAGGAGTATCTGTGTGTGTGTGTATAATAGTATCTGTGTGAGTGTGTGTGTATAGTAGTATCTGTGTGTGTGTGTGTGTGTGTGTATAGTAGTATCTGTGTGTGTGTGTATAGTAGTATCTGTGTGTGTGTGTTTATTGTAGTTTCTGTCTGTGTGTGTGTATAGTAGTATCTTTGTGTGTGTATAGTATTATCTGTGTTGTGTATAGTATCATCTGTGTGTGTGTGTGTATAGTAGTGTCTGTGTGTGTGTGTGTGTGTATAGTAGTATGTGTGTGTAGGTATAGTATTATCTGTTTGTGTGTGTGTATAGTAGTATCTGTGTCTGTGTGTGTATAGTAGTATCTCTGTGTGTGTGTGTATAGTAGTATCTGTGTGTGTGTGTGTATAGTATTATCTGTGTGTGTGTGTGTGTATAGTAGTATCTGTGTGTGTGTAGTAGTATCTGTGTGTGTGTATAGGAGTATCTGTGTGTGTGTGTGTAGAGTAGTATCTGTGTGTGTGTATAGTATTATCTGTGTGTATGTGTGTATAGTAGTATCTGTGTGTGTATATAGTATTATCTGTGTGTGTGTGTATAATAGTATCTGTGTGTGTGTGTGTATAGTAGTATCTCTGTGTGTGTGTATAGTAGTATCTGTGTGTGTGTGTATAGTATTATCTGTGTGTGTGTGTATAATAGTATCTGTGTGTGTGTGTGTGTATAGTAGTATCTCTGTGTGTGTGTATAGTAGTATCTGTGTGTGTGTGTATAGTAGTATCTCTGTGTGTGTGTATAGTAGTATCTGTGTGTGTGTGTATAGTAGTATCTGTGTGTGTATATAGTATTATCTGTGTGTGTGTGTATAATAGTATCTGTGTGTGTGTGTATAGTAGTATCTCTGTGTGTGTGTATAGTAGTATCTGTGTGTGTGTGTGTATAGTATTATCTGTGTGTGTGTGTATAGTAGTATCTGTGTGTGTGTGTATAGTAGTATCTGTGTGTGTGTGTATAGTAGTGTCTGTGTGTGTATAGTAGTATCAGTGTGTGTGTATATAGTAGTATTTTTGTGTGTGTATAGTAGTATCTGTGTGTGTGTATAGTAGTATTTGTGTGTGTGTATAGGAGTATTTGTGTGTGTGTGTGTAGTATTATCTGTGTGTGTGTATAGTATTATCTGTGTGTGTGTGTGTATAGTAGTATCTGTGTGTGTGTGTGTAGTAGTATCTGTGTGTGTGTGTATAGGAGTATCTGTGTGTGTGTGTATAGTAGTATCTGTGTGAGTGTGTGTGTATAGTAGTATCTGTGTGTGTGTGTATAGCAGTATCAGTGTGTGTGTGTGTATAGAAGTATCTGTGTGTGTGTATAGGAGTATCTGTGTGTGTGTGTGTGTGTGTATAGGAGAATCTGTGTGTGTGTGTGTATAGGAGTCTCTGTGTGTGTGTGTGTGTATAGGAGTCTCTGTGTGTGCGTGTGTGTGTGTGTATAGAAGTATCTGTGTGTGTGTGAGTGTATAGGAGTATCTGTGTGTGTGTATAGGAGTATCTGTGTGTGTGTGTATAGGAGTATCTGTGTGTGTGTGTGTGTATAGAAGTATCTGTGTGTGTGTATAGTAGTACGTGTGTGTGTGTGTGTATAGGAGTATGTGCGTGCATAGGAGTATGTGTGTGTGTGTATAGGAGTATGTGTGTGTGTGTGTGTGTATAGGAGTATGTGTGTGTGTCTGTATAGGGGTATCTGTGTGTGTGTGTATAGGAGTATCTGTGTGTGTGTGTGTATAGGGTTATCTCTGTGTGTGTGTATAGGAGTATCTGTGTGTGTGTATAGAAGTATCTGTGTGTGTGTATATAGAAGTATCTGTGTGTGTGTATAGAAGTATCTGTGTGTGTGTATAGTAGTATCTGTGTGTGTGTGTATAGTAGTATCTGTGTGTGTATAGTATTATCTGTGTGTGTGTGTACAGTAGTATCTTGTGTGTGTGTGTGTAGTAGTATCTGGGTGTGTGTATAGTATTATCTCTGTGTGTGTGTGTATAGTATTATCTGTGTGTGTGTGGAGAGTAGTATCTGTGTGTGTGTGTATAGTAGTATCTGTGTGTGTGTGTGTATAGTAGTATCTGTGTGTGTATGTATAGTAGTATCTGTGTGTGTGTGTGTATAGTAGTATCTGTGTGTGTGTGTGTATAGTAGTTTCTGTGTGTGTGTGTGTATAGTAGTATCTGTGTGTGTGTATACTATTATCTGTGTGTGTGTATAGTATCATCTGTGTGTGTGTGTATAGTAGTGTCTGTGTGTGTGTGTGTATAGTAGTATGTGTGTGTATGTATAGTATTATCTATGTGTGTGTGTATAATAGTATCTGTGTGTGTGTGTGTATAGTAGTATCTCTGTGTGTGTGTATAGTAGTATCTGTGTGTGTGTGTGTATAGTATTATCTGTGTGTGTGTATAGTAGTATCTGTGTGTGTGTGTATAGTAGTATCTGTGTGTGTGTGTATAGTATTATCTGTTTGTGTGTGTGTATAGTAGTATCTGTGTGTGTGTGTATAGTAGTATCTGTGTGTGTGTATAGTAGTATCTGTGTGTGTGTATAGTAGTATCTGTGTGTGTGTGTATAGGAGTATTTGTGTGTGTGTGTGTAGTATTATCTGTGTGTGTGTATAGTATTATCTGTGTGTGTGTGTATAGTAGTATCTCTGTGTGTGTGTAGTAGTATCTGTGTGTGTGTATAGGAGTATCTGTGTGTGTGTGTATAGTAGTATCTGTGTGAGTGTGTGTGTATAGTAGTATCTGTGTGTGTGTGTGTGTGTATAGTAGTATCTGTGTGTGTGTGTATAGTAGTATCTGTGTGTGTGTATAGTAGTTTCTGTGTGTGTGTGTATAGTAGTATCTTTGTGTGTGTATAGTATTATCTGTGTGTGTGTATAGTATCATCTGTGTGTGTGTGTGTATAGTAGTGTCTGTGTGTGTGTGTGTGTGTGTGTATAGTTGTATCTGTGTGTGTGTATAGTAGTGTCTGTGTGTGTGTGTATAGTAGTATCTGTGTGTGTGTGTAGTAGTATCTGTGTGTGTGTGTATAGTAGTATCAGTGTGTGTGTATAGTAGTATGTGTGTGTGCGTGTATAGGAGTATCTGTGTGTGTGTACAGGAGTATGTGTGTGTGTGTGTGTAGTATTATCTGTGTGTGTGTATAGTATTATCTGTGTGAGTGTGTGTATAGTAGTATCTGTGTGTGTGTGTGTATAGGAGTATTTGTGTGTGTGTGTGTACCGGAGTATGTGTGTGTGTGTGTGTGTAGTATTATCTGTGTGTGTGTATAGTATTATCTGTGTGTGTGTGTGTATAGTAGTATCTGTGTGTGTGTAGTAGTATCTGTGTGTGTGTGTATAGGAGTATCTGTGTGTGTGTGTGTGTAGAGTAGTATCTGTGGGTGTGTATATTATTATCTGTGTGTGTGTGTGTATAGTTTTTTCTGTGTGTGTGTGTATAGTAGTATCTGTGTGTGTATATAGTATTATCTGTGTGTGTGTGTATAATAGTATCTGTGTGTGTGTGTGTATAGTAGTATCTCTGTGTGTGTGTATAGTAGTATCTGTGTGTGTGTGTATAGTAGTATCTGTGTGTGTGTATAGTAGTATCTGTGTGTGTGTGTATAGTAGTGTCTGTGTGTGTGTATAGTAGTATCTGTGTGTGTGTGTATAGTAGTATCTGTGTGTGTGTATAGTAGTATCTGTGTGTGTGTATAGTAGTATCTGTGTGTGTGTGTATAGGAGTATTTGTGTGTGTGTGTGTGTAGTATTATCTGTGTGTGTGTATAGTATTATCTGTGTGTGTGTGTATAGTAGTATCTGTGTGTGTGTGTGTAGTAGTATCTGTGTGTGTGTGTATAGGAGTATCTGTGTGTGTGTGTATAGTAGTATCTGTGTGAGTGTGTGTGTATAGTAGTATCTGTGTGTGTGTGTGTATAGTAGTATCTGTGTGTGTGTGTATAGTAGTATCTGTGTGTGTGTGTTTATAGTAGTTTCTGTCTGTGTGTGTGTATAGTAGTATCTTTGTGTGTGTATAGTATTATCTGTGTGTGTGTATAGTATCATCTGTGTGTGTGTGTATAGTAGTGTCTGTGTGTGTGTGTGTGTGTGTATAGTAGTATGTGTGTGTAGGTATAGTATTATCTGTTTGTGTGTGTGTATAGTAGTATCTGTGTGTGTGTGTGTGTGTATAGTAGTATCTCTGTGTGTGTGTGTATAGTAGTATCTGTGTGTGTGTGTGTATAGTATTATCTGTGTGTGTGTGTGTGTATAGTAGTATCTGTGTGTGTAGTAGTATCTGTGTGTGTGTGTATAGGAGTATCTGCGTGTGTGTGTAGAGTAGTATCTGTGTGTGTGTATAGTATTATCTGTGTGTATGTGTGTATAGTTTTTTCTGTGTGTGTGTGTATAGTAGTATCTGTGTGTGTATATAGTATTATCTGTGTGTGTGTGTATAATAGTATCTGTGTGTGTGTGTGTATAGTAGTATCTCTCTGTGTGTGTATAGTAGTATCTGTGTGTGTGTGTATAGTATTATCTGTGTGTGTGTGTGTATAGTAGTATCTGTGTGTGTGTGTATCGTAGTATCTGTGTGTGTGTGTATAGTAGTGTCTGTGTGTGTGTATAGTAGTATATGTGTGTGTGTGTATAGTAGTATCTGTGTGTGTGTATAGTAGTATTTGTGTGTGTGTATAGTAGTATCTGTGTGTGTGTGTATAGGAGTATTTGTGTGTGTGTGTGTAGTATTATCTGTGTGTGTGTATAGTATTATCTGTGTGTGTGTGTGTATAGTAGTATCTGTGTGTGTGTAGTAGTATCTGTGTGTGTGTGTATAGGAGTATCTGTGTGTGTGTATATAGTAGTATCTGTGTGAGTGTGTGTGTATAGTAGTATCTGTGTGTGTGTGTGTGTATAGTAGTATCTGTGTGTGTGTGTATAGTAGTATCTGTGTGTGTGTGTATAGTAGTTTCTGTATGTGTGTGTGTATAGTAGTATCTTTGTGTGTGTATAGTATTATCTGTGTGTGTGTGTATAGTATCATCTGTGTGTGTGTGTATATCGTAGTGTCTGTGTGTGTGTGTGTGTGTGTAGGAGTATCTGTGTGTGTGTGTGTATAGGGTTATCTCTGTGTGTGTGTATAGGAGTATCTGTGTGTGTGTATAGAAGTATCTGTGTGTGTGTATATAGAAGTATCTGTGTGTGTGTATAGAAGTATCTGTGTGTGTGTATAGTAGTATCTGTGTGTGTGTGTATAGTAGTATCTGTGTGTGTATAGTATTATCTGTGTGTGTGTGTACAGTAGTATCTTGTGTGTGTGTGTGTAGTAGTATCTGGGTGTGTGTATAGTATTATCTCTGTGTGTGTGTGTATAGTATTATCTGTGTGTGTGTGGAGAGTAGTATCTGTGTGTGTGTGTATAGTAGTATCTGTGTGTGTGTGTGTATAGTATTATCTGTGTGTGTGTGTATAGTAGTATCTGTGTGTGTGTGTGTATAGTAGTATCTGTGTGTGTGTGTGTATAGTAGTTTCTGTGTGTGTGTGTGTATAGTAGTATCTGTGTGTGTGTATAGTATTATCTGTGTGTGTGTATAGTATCATCTGTGTGTGTGTGTATAGTAGTGTCTGTGTGTGTGTGTGTATAGTAGTATGTGTGTGTATGTATAGTATTATCTATGTGTGTGTGTATAATAGTATCTGTGTGTGTGTGTGTATAGTAGTATCTCTGTGTGTGTGTATAGTAGTATCTGTGTGTGTGTGTGTATAGTATTATCTGTGTGTGTGTGTATAGTAGTATCTGTGTGTGTGTGTATAGTAGTATCTGTGTGTGTGTGTATAGTATTATCTGTTTGTGTGTGTGTATAGTAGTATCTGTGTGTGTGTGTATAGTAGTATCTGTGTGTGTGTATAGTAGTATCTGTGTGTGTGTATAGTAGTATCTGTGTGTGTGTGTATAGGAGTATTTGTGTGTGTGTGTAGTATTATCTGTGTGTGTGTATAGTATTATCTGTGTGTGTGTGTATAGTAGTATCTGTGTGTGTGTGTATAGTAGTATCTGTGTGAGTGTGTGTGTATAGTAGTATCTGTGTGTGTGTGTGTGTGTATAGTAGTATCTGTGTGTGTGTGTATAGTAGTATCTGTGTGTGTGTATAGTAGTTTCTGTGTGTGTGTGTATAGTAGTATCTTTGTGTGTGTATAGTATTATCTGTGTGTGTGTATAGTATCATCTGTGTGTGTGTGTGTATAGTAGTGTCTGTGTGTGTGTGTGTGTGTGTATAGTTGTATCTGTGTGTGTGTATAGTAGTGTCTGTGTGTGTGTGTATAGTAGTATCTGTGTGTGTGTGTAGTAGTATCTGTGTGTGTGTGTATAGTAGTATCAGTGTGTGTGTATAGTAGTATGTGTGTGTGCGTGTATAGGAGTATCTGTGTGTGTGTACAGGAGTATGTGTGTGTGTGTGTGTGTAGTATTATCTGTGTGAGTGTATAGTATTATCTGTGTGAGTGTGTGTATAGTAGTATCTGTGTGTGTGTGTGTATAGGAGTATCTGTGTGTGTGTGTACCGGAGTATGTGTGTGTGTGTGTGTGTAGTATTATCTGTGTGTGTGTATAGTATTATCTGTGTGTGTGTGTGTATAGTAGTATCTGTGTGTGTGTAGTAGTATCTGTGTGTGTGTGTATAGGAGTATCTGTGTGTGTGTGTGTGTAGAGTAGTATCTGTGGGTGTGTATAGTATTATCTGTGTGTGTGTGTGTATAGTTTTTTCTGTGTGTGTGTGTATAGTAGTATCTGTGTGTGTATATAGTATTATCTGTGTGTGTGTGTATAATAGTATCTGTGTGTGTGTGTGTATAGTAGTATCTCTGTGTGTGTGTATAGTAGTATCAGTGTGTGTGTGTATAGTAGTATCTGTGTGTGTGTATAGTAGTATCTGTGTGTGTGTGTATAGTAGTGTCTGTGTGTGTGTATAGTAGTATCTGTGTGTGTGTGTATAGTAGTATCTGTGTGTGTGTATAGTAGTATCTGTGTGTGTATAGTAGTATCTGTGTGTGTGTGTATAGGAGTATTTGTGTGTGTGTGTGTGTGTAGTATTATCTGTGTGTGTGTATAGTATTATCTGTGTGTGTGTGTATAGTAGTATCTGTGTGTGTGTGTGTAGTAGTATCTGTGTGTGTGTGTATAGGAGTATCTGTGTGTGTGTGTATAGTAGTATCTGTGTGAGTGTGTGTGTATAGTAGTATCTGTGTGTGTGTGTGTATAGTAGTATCTGTGTGTGTGTGTATAGTAGTATCTGTGTGTGTGTGTTTATAGTAGTTTCTGTCTGTGTGTGTGTATAGTAGTATCTTTGTGTGTGTATAGTATTATCTGTGTGTGTGTATAGTATCATCTGTGTGTGTGTGTATAGTAGTGTCTGTGTGTGTGTGTGTGTGTGTATAGTAGTATGTGTGTGTAGGTATAGTATTATCTGTTTGTGTGTGTGTATAGTAGTATCTGTGTGTGTGTGTGTGTGTATAGTAGTATCTCTGTGTGTGTGTATAGTAGCATCTGTGTGTGTGTGTGTATAGTATTATCTGTGTGTGTGTGTGTGTATAGTAGTATCTGTGTGTGTGTAGTAGTATCTGTGTGTGTGTGTATAGGAGTATCTGCGTGTGTGTGTAGAGTAGTATCTGTGTGTGTGTATAGTATTATCTGTGTGTATGTGTGTATAGTTTTTTCTGTGTGTGTGTGTATAGTAGTATCTGTGTGTGTATATAGTATTATCTGTGTGTGTGTGTATAATAGTATCTGTGTGTGTGTGTGTATAGTAGTATCTCTGTGTGTGTGTATAGTAGTATCTGTGTGTGTGTGTATAGTATTATCTGTGTGTGTGTGTGTATAGTAGTATCTGTGTGTGTGTGTATCGTAGTATCTGTGTGTGTGTGTATAGTAGTGTCTGTGTGTGTGTATAGTAGTATATGTGTGTGTGTGTATAGTAGTATCTGTGTGTGTGTATAGTAGTATCTGTGTGTGTGTATAGTAGTATCTGTGTGTGTGTGTATAGGAGTATTTGTGTGTGTGTGTGTAGTATTATCTGTGTGTGTGTATAGTATTATCTGTGTGTGTGTGTGTATAGTAGTATCTGTGTGTGTGTAGTAGTATCTGTGTGTGTGTGTATAGGAGTATCTGTGTGTGTGTGTATAGTAGTATCTGTGTGAGTGTGTGTGTATAGTAGTATCTGTGTGTGTGTGTGTATAGTAGTATCTGTGTGTGTGTGTATAGTAGTATCTGTGTGTGTGTGTATAGTAGTTTCTGTGTGTGTGTGTGTATAGTAGTATCTTTGTGTGTGTATAGTATTATCTGTGTGTGTGTGTATAGTATCATCTGTGTGTGTGTATATCGTAGTGTCTGTGTGTGTGTGTGTGTGTGTATAGTAGTATGTGTGTGTATGTATAGTATTATCTGTTTGTGTGTGTGTATAGTAGTATCTGTGTGTGTGTGTGTATAGTAGTATCTCTGTGTGTGTGTGTATAGTAGTATCTGTGTGTGTGTGTGTATAGTATTATCTGTGTGTGTGTGTGTATAGTATCTGTGTGTGTGTGTATAGTTGTATCTGTGTGTGTGTATAGTAGTGTCTGTGTGTGTGTGTATAGCAGTATCTGTGTGTGTGTGTAGTAGTAACTGTGTGTGTGTATAGTAGTATCTGTGTGTGTGTATAGTAGTATGTGTGTGTGCGTGTATACGAGTATCTGTGTGTGTGTGTACAGGAGTATGTGTGTGTGTGTGTGTAGTATTATCTGTGTGTGTGTATAGTATTATCTGTGTGTGTGTGTGTATAGTAGTATCTGTGTGTGTGTGTGTGTATAGGAGTATCTGTGTGTGTGTGTACAGGAGTATGTGTGTGTGTGTGTAGTATTATCTGTGTGTGTGTATAGTATTATCTGTGTGTATGTGTGTATAGTAGTATCTGTGTGTGTGTAGTAGTATCTGTGTGTGTGTGTATAGGAGTATCTATGTGTGTGTGTGTGTAGAGTAGTATCTGTGTGTGTGTATCGTATTATCTGTGTGTGTGTGTGTATAGTTTTTTCTGTGTGTGTGTGTGTATAGTAGTATCTGTGTGTGTATATAGTATTATCTGTGTGTGTGTGTGTGTATAGTAGTATCTGTGTGTGTGTATAGCAGTATCTGTGTGTGAGTGTGTATAGGAGTATCTGTGTGTGTGTGTGTGTTTAGGAGTATCTGTGTGTGTGTGTATAGGAGTATCTGTGTGTGTGTATAGGAGTATCTGTGTATGTGTGTATAGGAGTATCTGTGTGTGTATGGGTATAGGTGTATGTGTGTGTGTGTATAGGAGTATGTGTGTGTGTTTATATGAGTATGTGTGTGTGTGTGTATAGGAGTATGTGTGTGTGTGTATAGGAGTATGTGTGTGTGCGTGTATAGGAGTATCTGTGTGTGTGTACAGGAGTATGTGTGTGTGTGTATAGGAGTATGTGTGTGTGCGTGTATAGGAGTATCTGTGTGTGTGTGTGTGTACAGGAGTATGTGTGTGTGTGTGTATAGTAGTATCTGTGTGTGTGTGTATAGTAGTATCTCTGTGTGTGTGTGTATAGTAGTATCTGTGTGTGTGTGTGTATAGTAGTATCTGTGTGTGTGTGTATAGTAGTATCTGTGTGTGTGTGTATAGTAGTGTCTGTGTGTGTGTATAGTAGTATCTGGGTGTGTGTATAGTATTATCTCTGTGTGTGTGTGTATAGTATTATCTGTGTGTGTGTGGAGAGCAGTATCTGTGTGTGTGTGTATAGTAGTATCTGTGTGTGTGTATAGTAGTATCTGTGTGTGTGTATAGTAGTATCTGTGTGTGTGTGTATAGGAGTATCTGTGTGTGTGTGTATAGGAGTATCTGTGTGTGTGTACAGGAGTATGTGTGTGTGTGTGTAGTATTATCTGTGTGTGTGTATAGTATTATCTGTGTGTGTGTGTATAGTAGTATCTGTGTGTGTGTGTGTAGTAGTATCTGTGTGTGTATATAGTATTATCTGTGTGTGTGTGTGTGTGTAGTAGTATCTGTGTGTGTATATAGTATTATCTGTGTGTGTGTGTAAAGTAGTATCTGTGTGTGTGTATAGTAGTATCTGTGTGTGAGTGTGTATAGGAGTATCTGTGTGTGTGTGTGTATAGGAGTATCTGTATGTGTGTGTATAGGAGTATCTGTGTGTGTGTATAGGAGTATCTGTGTGTGTGTGAATAGGAGTATCTGTGTGTGTGTATATAGAAGTATCTGTGTGTGTGTATAGGAGTATGTGTGTGTGTGTGTATAGGAGTATGTGTGTGCATAGGAGTATGTGTGTGTGTGTATAGGAGTATGTGTGTGTTTCTGTATAGGAATATCTCTGTGTGTGTGTATAGGAGTATCTGTGTGTGTGTGTGTATAGGAGTATCTGTGTGTGTATATATAAGTATCTGTGTGCGTGTGTGTATAGAAGTATCTGTGTGTGTGTGTGTATAGTAGTATCTGTGTGTGTGTGTGTATAGTAGTATCTGTGTGTGTGTATATAGTAGTATCTGTGTGTGTGTATATAGTGGTGTCTGTGTGTGTGTGTATAGTAGTATCTGTGTGTGTGTGTAGTAGTATCTGTGTGTGTGTGTATAGTAGTATGTGTGTGTGCGTGTATAGGAGTATCTGTGTGTGTGTGTTCAGGAGTATGTGTGTGTGTGTGTGTGTAGTATTATCTGTGTGTGTGTATAGTAGTATCTGTGTGTGTGTATAGTAGTATCTGTGTGTGTGTGTATAGGAGTATCTGTGTGTGTGTATAGCAGTATCTGTGTGTGTGTGTACAGGAGTATGTGTGTGTGTGTAGTATTATCTGTGTGTGTGTATAGTATTATCTGTGTGTGTGTGTATAGTAGTATCTGTGTGTGTGTGTGTAGTAGTATCTGTGTGTGTGTGTATAGGAGTATCTGTGTGCGTGTGTATAGGAGTATCTGTGTGTGTGTGTGTGTATAGTAGTATCTGTGTGTGTATATAGTATTATCTGTGTGTGTGAGTATAGTTTTTTCTGTGTGTGTGTGTGTGGATAGTAGTATCTGTGTGTGTATATAGTATTATCTGTGTGTGTGTGTATAGTAGTATCTGTGTGTGTGTATAGTAGTATCTGTGTGTGAGTGTGTATAGGAGTATCTGTGTGTGTGTGTGTATAGGAGTATCTGTGTGTGTGTGTGTATAGTAGTATCTGTGTGTGTGTAGTAGTATCTGTGTGTGTGTGTATAGGAGTATCTGTGTGTGTGTGTGTGTGTAGAGTAGTATCTGTGTGTGTGTATAGTATTATCTGTGTGTGTGTGTATAGTTTTTTTCTGTGTGTGTGTGTATAGTAGTATCTGTGTGTGTATATAGTATTATCTGTGTGTGTGTGAATAATAGTATCTGTGTGTGTGTGTGTATAGTAGTATCTCTGTGTGTGTGTATATTAGTATGTATAGTAGTGTGTGTGTGTATAGTATTATCTGTGTGTGTGTGTGTATAGTAGTATCTGTGTGTGTGTGTATAGTAGTATCTGTGTGTGTGTGTATAGTAGTGTCTGTGTGTGTGTATAGTAGTATCTGTGTGTGTGTATAGTAGTATCTGTGTGTGTGTATAGGAGTATCTGTGTGTGTGTGTATAGGAGTATCTGTGTGTGTGTGTACAGGAGTATGTGTGTGTGTGTGTAGTATTATCTGTGTGTGTGTATAGTATTATCTGTGTGTGTGTGTGTATAGTACTATCTGTGTGTGTGTGTGTAGTAGTATCTGTGTGTGTGTGTATAGGAGTATCTGTGTGTGTGTGTATAGGAGTATCTGTGTGTGTGTGTATAGTAGTATCTGTGTGTGTATATAGTATTATCTGTGTGTGTGTGTATAGTTTTTTCTGTGTGTGTGTGTGTGTGTATAGTAGTATCTGTGTGTGTATATAGTATTATCTGTGTGTGTGTGTGTATAGTAGTATCTGTGTGTGTGTATAGTAGTATCTGTGTGTGAGTGTGTATAGGAGTATCTGTGTGTGTGTGTATAGGAGTATCTGTGTGTGTGTGTGTATAGGAGTTATCTGTGTGTGTGTGTATAGGAGTATCTGTGTGTGTGTGAATAGGAGTATCTGTGTGTGTGTATAGAAGTATCTGTGTGTGTGTGTGTATAGGAGTATGTGTGTGTGTGTGTGTGTATAGGAGAATGTGTGTGCATAGGAGTATGTGTGTGTGTGTATAGGAGTATGTGTGTGTTTGTGTATAGGAGTATCTGTGTGCGTGTGTGTATAGGAATATCTGTGTGTGTGTGTATAGGAGTATCTCTGTGTGTGTGTATAGGAGTATCTGCGTGTGTGTGTGTATAGGAGTATCTGTGTGTGTATATAGAAGTATCTGTGTGCGTGTGTGTATAGAAGTATCTGTGTGTGTGTATAGTAGTATCTGTGTGTGTGTATAGTAGTATCTGTGTGTGTGTGTATAGGAGTATCTGTGTGTGTGTGTATAGGAGTATCTGTGTGTGTGTACAGGAGTATGTGTGTGTGTGTGTAGTATTATCTGTGTGTGTGTATAGTATTATCTGTGTGTGTGTGTATAGTAGTATCTGTGTGTGTGTGTATAGGAGTATCTGTGTGTGTGTGAATAGGAGTATCTGTGTGTGTGTATAGAAGTATCTGTGTGTGTGTGTGTATAGGAGTATGTGTGTGTGTGTGTATAGGAGAATGTGTGTGCATAGGAGTATGTGTGTGTGTGTATAGGAGTATGTGTGTGTTTGTGTATAGGAGTATCTGTGTGCGTGTGTGTATAGGAATATCTGTGTGTGTGTGTATAGGAGTATCTCTGTGTGTGTGTATAGGAGTATCTGCGTGTGTGTGTGTATAGGAGTATCTGTGTGTGTATATAGAAGTATCTGTGTGCGTGTGTGTATAGAAGTATCTGTGTGTGTGTATAGTAGTATCTGTGTGTGTGTATAGTAGTATCTGTGTGTGTGTGTATAGGAGTATCTGTGTGTGTGTGTATAGGAGTATCTGTGTGTGTGTACAGGAGTATGTGTGTGTGTGTGTAGTATTATCTGTGTGTGTGTATAGTATTATCTGTGTGTGTGTGTATAGTAGTATCTGTGTGTGTGTGTGTAGTAGTATCTGTGTGTGTATATAGTATTATCTGTGTGTGTGTGTGTGTGTAGTAGTATCTGTGTGTGTATATAGTATTATCTGTGTGTGTGTGTGTATAGTAGTATCTGTGTGTGTGTATAGTAGTATCTGTGTGTGAGTGTGTATAGGAGTATCTGTGTGTGTGTGTGTATAGGAGTATCTGTGTGTGTGTGTATAGGAGTATCTGTGTGTGTGTGTATAGGAGTATCTGTGTGTGTGTGAATAGGAGTATCTGTGTGTGTGTATATAGAAGTATCTGTGTGTGTGTATAGGAGTATGTGTGTGTGTGTGTATAGGAGTATGTGTGTGCATAGGAGTATGTGTGTGTGTGTATAGGAGTATGTGTGTGTTTCTGTATAGGAATATCTCTGTGTGTGTGTATAGGAGTATCTGTGTGTGTGTGTATAGGAGTATCTGTGTGTGTATATATAAGTATCTGTGTGCGTGTGTGTATAGAAGTATCTGTGTGTGTGTGTGTATAGTAGTATCTGTGTGTGTGTGTGTATAGTAGTATCTGTGTGTGTGTATATAGTAGTATCTGTGTGTGTGTATATAGTAGTGTCTGTGTGTGTGTGTATAGTAGTATCTGTGTGTGTGTGTAGTAGTATCTGTGTGTGTGTGTATAGTAGTATGTGTGTGTGCGTGTATAGGAGTATCTGTGTGTGTGTGTTCAGGAGTATGTGTGTGTGTGTGTGTGTAGTATTATCTGTGTGTGTGTATAGTAGTATCTGTGTGTGTGTATAGTAGTATCTGTGTGTGTGTATATAGGAGTATCTGTGTGTGTGTATAGCAGTATCTGTGTGTGTGTGTACAGGAGTATGTGTGTGTGTGTAGTATTATCTGTGTGTGTGTATAGTATTATCTGTGTGTGTGTGTGTATAGTAGTATCTGTGTGTGTGTGTGTAGTAGTATCTGTGTGTGTGTGTATAGGAGTATCTGTGTGCGTGTGTATAGGAGTATCTGTGTGTGTGTGTGTGTATAGTAGTATCTGTGTGTGTGTATAGTATTATCTGTGTGTGTGTGTATAGTTTTTTCTGTGTGTGTGTGTGTATAGTAGTATCTGTGTGTGTATATAGTATTATCTGTGTGTGTGTGTATAGTAGTATCTGTGTGTGTGTATAGTAGTATCTGTGTGTGAGTGTGTATAGGAGTATCTGTGTGTGTGTGTGTATAGGAGTATCTGTGTGTGTGTGTGTATAGTAGTATCTGTGTGTGTGTAGTAGTATCTGTGTGTGTGTGTATAGGAGTATCTGTGTGTGTGTGTAGAGTAGTATCTGTGTGTGTGTATAGTATTATCTGTGTGTGTGTGTATAGTTTTTTCTGTGTGTGTGTGTATAGTAGTATCTGTGTGTGTATATAGTATTATCTGTGTGTGTGTGAATAATAGTATCTGTGTGTGTGTGTGTATAGTAGTATCTCTGTGTGTGTGTATATTAGTATGTATAGTAGTGTGTGTGTGTATAGTATTATCTGTGTGTGTGTGTGTATAGTAGTATCTGTGTGTGTGTGTATAGTAGTATCTGTGTGTGTGTGTATAGTAGTGTCTGTGTGTGTGTATAGTAGTATCTGTGTGTGTGTATAGTAGTATCTGTGTGTGTGTATAGGAGTATCTGTGTGTGTGTGTATAGGAGTATCTGTGTGTGTGTGTACAGGAGTATGTGTGTGTGTGTGTAGTATTATCTGTGTGTGTGTATAGTATTATCTGTGTGTGTGTGTGTATAGTACTATCTGTGTGTGTGTGTGTAGTAGTATCTGTGTGTGTGTGTATAGGAGTATCTGTGTGTGTGTGTATAGGAGTATCTCTGTGTGTGTGTATAGTAGTATCTGTGTGTGTATATAGTATTATCTGTGTGTGTGTGTATAGTTTTTTCTGTGTGTGTGTGTGTGTGTATAGTAGTATCTGTGTGTGTATATAGTATTATCTGTGTGTGTGTGTGTATAGTAGTATCTGTGTGTGTGTATAGTAGTATCTGTGTGTGAGTGTGTATAGGAGTATCTGTGTGTGTGTGTATAGGAGTATCTGTGTGTGTGTGTGTATAGGAGTTATCTGTGTGTGTGTGTATAGGAGTATCTGTGTGTGTGTGAATAGGAGTATCTGTGTGTGTGTATAGAACTATCTGTGTGTGTGTGTGTATAGGAGTATGTGTGTGTGTGTGTGTGTATAGGAGAATGTGTGTGCATAGGAGTATGTGTGTGTGTGTATAGGAGTATGTGTGTGTTTGTGTATAGGAGTATCTGTGTGCGTGTGTGTATAGGAATATCTGTGTGTGTGTGTATAGGAGTATCTCTGTGTGTGTGTATAGGAGTATCTGCGTGTGTGTGTGTATAGGAGTATCTGTGTGTGTATATAGAAGTATCTGTGTGCGTGTGTGTATAGAAGTATCTGTGTGTGTGTGTGTATAGTAGTATCTGTGTGTGTGTGTATAGGAGTATCTGTGTGTGTGTGTATAGTAGTATCTGTGTGAGTGTGTGTGTATAGTAGTATCTGTGTGTGTGTGTGTGTATAGTAGTATCTGTGTGTGTGTGTATAGTAGTATCTGTGTGTGTGTGTATAGTAGTTTCTGTGTGTGTGTGTATAGTAGTAACTTTGTGTGTGTATAGTATTATCTGTGTGTGGGTATAGTATCATCTGTGTGTGTGTGTGTATCGTAGTGCCTGTGTGTGTGTGTGTGTATAGAAGTATGTGTGTGTATGTATAGTATTATCTGTTTGTGTGTGTGTATAGTAGTATCTGTGTGTGTGTGTGTATAGTAGTATCTCTGTGTGTGTGTATAGTAGTATCTGTGTGTGTGTGTGTATAGTATTATCTGTGTGTGTGTGTGTATAGTAGTATCTGTGTGTGTATATAGTATTATCTGTGTGTGTGTGTGTGTGTATAGTAGTATCTGTGTGTGTGTATAGTAGTATCTGTGTGTGAGTGTGTATAGGAGTATCTGTGTGTGTGTGTGTGTATAGGAGTATCTGTGTGTGTGTATAATAGTATCTGTGTGTAGTAGTATCTGTGTTTGTGTGTATAGGAGTATCTGTGTGTGTGTGTGTGTGTAGAGTAGTATCTGTGTGTGTGTATAGTATTATCTGTGTGTGTGTATAGTTTTTTCTGTGTGTGTGTGTAATGTAGTATCTGTGTGTGTATATAGTATTATCTGTGTGTGTGTATAATAGTATCTGTCTGTGTGTGTATAGTAGTATCTGTGTGTGTGTGTATAGTATTATCTGTGTGTGTGTGTGTATAGTAGTATCTGTGTGTGTGTGTATAGTAGTATCTGTGTGTGTGTGTGTATAGTAGTGTCTGTGTGTGTGTGTATAGTAGTATCTGTGTGTGTGTGTATAGTAGTATCTGTGTGTGTGTATAGTAGTATCTGTGTGTGTGTGTATAGGAGGATTTGTGTGTGTGTGTAGTATTATCTGTGTGTGTGTATAGTATTATCTGTGTGTGTGTGTATAGTAGTATCTGTGTGTGTGTGTGAAGTCGTATCTGTGTGTGTGTGTATAGGAGTATCTGTGTGTGTGTATAGTAGTATCTGTGTGAGTGTGTGTGTATAGTAGTATCTGTGTGAGTGTGTGGATAGTACTATCTATGTGTGTGTGTGTATAGGAGTATCTGTGTGTGTGTGTGTGTGTGTATAGGAGTATCTGTGTGTGTGTGTGTATAGTAGTATCTGTGTGTGTGTAGTAGTATCTGTGTGTGTGTGTATAGGAGTATCTGTGTGTGTGTGTGTGTGTATAGTAGTATCTGTGTGTGTGTATAGTATTATCTGTGTGTGTGTATAGTTTTTTCTGTGTGTGTGTGTATAGTAGTATCTGTGTGTGTATATAGTATTATCTGTGTGTGTGTGTATAATAGTATCTCTGTGTGTGTGTATAGTAGTATCTGTGTGTGTATAGTATTATCTGTGTGTGTGTGTGTATAGTAGTATCTGTGTGTGTGTGTATAGTAGTATCTGTGTGTGTGTGTATAGTAGTATCTGTGTGTGTGTATAGTAGTATCTGTGTGTGTGTATAGTAGTATCTGTGTGTGTGTGTATAGGAGGATTTGTGTGTGTGTGTAGTATTATCTGTGTGTGTGTATAGTATTATCTGTGTGTGTGTGTGTATAGTAGTATCTGTGTGTGTGTGTGTAGTAGTATCTGTGTGTGTGTGTATAGGAGTATCTGTGTGTGTGTGTATAGTAGTATCTGTGTGAGTGTGTGTGTATAGTAGTATCTGTGTGTGTGTGTATAGTAGTATCTGTGTGTGTGTGTATAGTAGTATCTGTGTGTGTGTGTTTATAGTAGTTTCTGTGTGTGTGTGTGTATAGCAGTATTTGTGTGTGTGTAGTAGTATCTGTGTGTGTGTGTATAGGAGTATCTGTGTGTGTGTGTGTGTAGAGTAGTATCTGTGTGTGTGTATAGTATTATCTGTTTGTATGTGTGTTTAGTTTTTTCTGTGTGTGTGTGTGTATAGGAGTATCTGTGTGTGTGTGTATAGGAGTATCTGTGTGTGTGTGAATAGGAGTATCTGTGTGTGTATATAGAAGTATCTGTGTGTGTGTGTGTATAGGAGTATGTGTGTGTGTGTGTATAGGTGTATGTGTGTGCATAGGAGTATGTGTGTGTGTGTATAGGAGTATGTGTGTGTTTGTGTATAGGAGTATCTGTGTGTGTGTGTGTGTATAGGAATATCTGTGTGTGTGTGTATAGGAGTATCTCTGTGTGTGTGTATAGGAGTATCTGTGTGTGTGTGTGTATAGGAGTATCTGTGTGTGTATATAGAAGTATCTGTGTGCGTGTGTGTATAGAAGTATCTGTGTGTGTGTGTATAGTAGTATCTGTGTGTGTGTATATAGTAGTATCTGTGTGTGTGTATATAGTAGTGTCTGTGTGTGTGTATAGTAGTATCTGTGTGTGTGTGTAGTAGTATCTGTGTGTGTATATAGTAGTATGTGTGTGTGCGTGTATAGGAGTATCTGCGTGTGTGTGTACAGGAGTATGTGTGTGTGTGTGTGTAGTATTATCTGTGTGTGTGTATAGTAGTATCTGTGTGTGTGTATAGTAGTATCTGTGTGTGTGTGTATAGGAGTATCTGTGTGTGTGTGTATAGCAGTATCTGTGTGTGTGTGTACAGGAGTATGTGTGTGTGTGTAGTATTATCTGTGTGTGTGTATAGTATTATCTGTGTGTGTGTGTATAGTAGTATCTGTGTGTGTATATAGTATTATCTGTGTGTGTGTGAATAATAGTATCTGTGTGTGTGTGTGTATAGTAGTATTTCTGTGTGTGTGTATAGTAGTATCTGTGTGTGTGTGTGTATAGTATTATCTGTGTGTGTGTGTGTATAGTAGTATCTGTGTGTGTGTGTATAGTAGTATCTGTGTGTGTGTATAGTAGTATCTGTGTGTGTGTATAGTAGTATCTGTGTGTGTGTATAGGAGTATCTGTGTGTGTGTGTATAGGAGTATCTGTGTGTGTGTGTACAGGAGTATGTGTGTGTGTGTGTAGTATTATCTGTGTGTGTGTATAGTATTATCTGTGTGTGTGTGTGTATAGTACTATCTGTGTGTGTGTGTGTAGTAGTATCTGTGTGTGTGTGTATAGGAGTATCTGTGTGTGTGTGTATAGGAGTATCTCTGTGTGTGTGTATAGTAGTATCTGTGTGTGTATATAGTATTATCTGTGTGTGTGTGTATAGTTTTTTCTGTGTGTGTGTGTATAGTAGTATCTGTGTGTGTATATAGTATTATCTGTGTGTGTGTGTGTATAGTAGTATCTGTGTGTGTGTATAGTAGTATCTGTGTGTGAGTGTGTATAGGAGTATCTGTGTGTGTGTGTATAGGAGTATCTGTGTGTGTGTATAGGAGTATCTGTGTGTGTGTGTATAGGAGTATCTGTGTGTGTGTGAATAGGAGTATCTGTGTGTGTGTATAGAAGTATCTGTGTGTGTGTGTATAGGAGTATGTGTGTGTGTGTGTGTGTGTATAGGAGTATGTGTGTGCATAGGAGTATGTGTGTGTGTGTATAGGAGTATGTGTGTGTTTGTGTATAGGAGTATCTGTGTGTGTGTGTGTGTATAGGAATATCTGTGTGTGTGTGTATAGGAGTATCTGTGTGTGTGTGTATAGGAGTATCTGTGTGTGTGTGTCTATAGGAGTATCTGTGTGTGTATATAGAAGTATCTGTGTGCGTGTGTGTATAGAAGTATCTGTGTGTGTGTGTGTATAGTAGTATCTGTGTGTGTGTATAGTAGTATCTGTGTGTGTGTATATAGTAGTATCTGTGTGTGTGTATATAGTAGTGTCTGTGTGTGTGTGTGTATAGTAGTATCTGTGTGTGTGTGTAGTAGTATCTGTGTGTGTGTGTATAGTAGTATGTGTGTGTGCGTGTATAGGAGTATCTGTGTGTGTGTGTACAGGAGTATGTGTGTGTGTGTGTAGTATTATCTGTGTGTGTGTATAGTAGTATCTGTGTGTGTGTATAGTAGTATCTGTGTGTGTGTGTATAGGAGTATCTGTGTGTGTGTGTATAGCAGTATCTGTGTGTGTGTGTACAGGAGTATGTGTGTGTGTGTAGTATTATCTGTGTGTGTGTATAGTATTATCTGTGTGTGTGTGTGTATAGTAGTATCTGTGTGTGTGTGTAGTAGTATCTGTGTGTATGTGTATAGGAGTATCTGTGTGTGTGTGTATAGGAGTATCTGTGTGTGTGTGTATAGTAGTATCTGTGTGTGTATATAGTATTATCTGTGTGTGTGTGTATAGTTTTTTCTGTGTGTGTGTGTGTATAGTAGTATCTGTGTGTGTATATAGTATTATCTGTGTGTGTGTGTGTATAGTAGTATCTGTGTGTGTGTATAGTTGTATCTGTGTGTGAGTGTGTATAGGAGTATCTGTGTGTGTGTGTGTGTGTGTATAGGAGTATCTGTGTGTGTGTGTATAGTAGTATCTGTGTGTGTGTAGTAGTATCTGTGTGTGTGTGTATAGTAGTGTCTGTGTGTGTATATAGTAGTATCTGTGTGTGTGTATAGTAGTATCTGTGTGTGTGTATAGTAGTATCTGTGTGTGTGTATAGTAGTATCTGTGTGTGTGTGTATAGGAGGATTTGTGTGTGTGTGTAGTATTATCTGTGTGTGTGTATAGTATTATCTGTGTGTGTGTGTGTATAGTAGTATCTGTGTGTGTGTGTGTAGTAGTATCTGTGTGTGTGTGTATAGGAGTATCTGTGTGTGTGTGTATAGTAGTATCTGTGTGAGTGTGTGTGTATAGTAGTATCTGTGTGTGTGTGTATAGTAGTATCTGTGTGTGTGTGTATAGTAGTATCTGTGTGTGTGTGTTTATAGTAGTTTCTGTGTGTGTGTGTGTATAGCAGTATTTGTGTGTGTGTAGTAGTATCTGTGTGTGTGTGTATAGGAGTATCTGTGTGTGTGTGTGTGTAGAGTAGTATCTGTGTGTGTGTATAGTATTATCTGTTTGTATGTGTGTTTAGTTTTTTCTGTGTGTGTGTGTGTATAGGAGTATCTGTGTGTGTGTGTATAGGAGTATCTGTGTGTGTGTGAATAGGAGTATCTGTGTGTGTGTATAGAAGTATCTGTGTGTGTGTGTGTATAGGAGTATGTGTGTGTGTGTGTATAGGTGTATGTGTGTGCATAGGAGTATGTGTGTGTGTGTATAGGAGTATGTGTGTGTTTGTGTATAGGAGTATCTGTGTGTGTGTGTGTGTATAGGAATATCTGTGTGTGTGTGTATAGGAGTATCTCTGTGTGTGTGTATAGGAGTATCTGTGTGTGTGTGTGTATAGGAGTATCTGTGCGTGTATATAGAAGTATCTGTGTGCGTGTGTGTATAGAAGTATCTGTGTGTGTGTGTATAGTAGTATCTGTGTGTGTGTATATAGTAGTATCTGTGTGTGTGTATATAGTAGTGTCTGTGTGTGTGTATAGTAGTATCTGTGTGTGTGTGTAGTAGTATCTGTGTGTGTATATAGTAGTATGTGTGTGTGCGTGTATAGGAGTATCTGCGTGTGTGTGTACAGGAGTACGTGTGTGTGTGTGTGTGTAGTATTATCTGTGTGTGTGTATAGTAGTATCTGTGTGTGTGTATAGTAGTATCTGTGTGTGTGTGTATAGGAGTATCTGTGTGTGTGTGTATAGCAGTATCTGTGTGTGTGTGTACAGGAGTATGTGTGTGTGTGTAGTATTATCTGTGTGTGTGTATAGTATTATCTGTGTGTGTGTGTATAGTAGTATCTGTGTGTGTATATAGTATTATCTGTGTGTGTGTGAATAATAGTATCTGTGTGTGTGTGTGTATAGTAGTATTTCTGTGTGTGTGTATAGTAGTATCTGTGTGTGTGTGTGTATAGTATTATCTGTGTGTGTGTGTGTATAGTAGTATCTGTGTGTGTGTGTATAGTAGTATCTGTGTGTGTGTATAGTAGTATCTGTGTGTGTGTATAGTAGTATCTGTGTGTGTGTATAGGAGTATCTGTGTGTGTGTGTATAGGAGTATCTGTGTGTGTGTGTACAGGAGTATGTGTGTGTGTGTGTAGTATTATCTGTGTGTGTGTATAGTATTATCTGTGTGTGTGTGTGTATAGTACTATCTGTGTGTGTGTGTGTAGTAGTATCTGTGTGTGTGTGTATAGGAGTATCTGTGTGTGTGTGTATAGGAGTATCTCTGTGTGTGTGTATAGTAGTATCTGTGTGTGTATATAGTATTATCTGTGTGTGTGTGTATAGTTTTTTCTGTGTGTGTGTGTATAGTAGTATCTGTGTGTGTATATAGTATTATCTGTGTGTGTGTGTGTATAGTAGTATCTGTGTGTGTGTATAGTAGTATCTGTGTGTGAGTGTGTATAGGAGTATCTGTGTGTGTGTGTGTAGGAGTATCTGTGTGTGTGTATAGGAGTATCTGTGTGTGTGTGTATAGGAGTATCTGTGTGTGTGTGAATAGGAGTATCTGTGTGTGTGTATAGAAGTATCTGTGTGTGTGTGTATAGGAGTATGTGTGTGTGTGTGTGTGTATAGGAGTATGTGTGTGCATAGGAGTATGTGTGTGTGTGTATAGGAGTATGTGTGTGTTTGTGTATAGGAGTATCTGTGTGTGTGTGTGTGTATAGGAATATCTGTGTGTGTGTGTATAAAAGTATCTGTGTGTGTGTGTATAGGAGTATCTGTGTGTGTGTGTCTATAGGAGTATCTGTGTGTGTATATAGAAGTATCTGTGTGCGTGTGTGTATAGAAGTATCTGTGTGTGTGTGTATAGTAGTATCTGTGTGTGTGTATAGTAGTATCTGTGTGTGTGTATATAGTAGTATCTGTGTGTGTGTATATAGTAGTGTCTGTGTGTGTGTGTGTATAGTAGTATCTGTGTGTGTGTGTAGTAGTATCTGAGTGTGTGTGTATAGTAGTATGTGTGTGTGCGTGTATAGGAGTATCTGTGTGTGTGTGTACAGGAGTATGTGTGTGTGTGTGTAGTATTATCTGTGTGTGTGTATAGTAGTATCTGTGTGTGTGTATAGTAGTATCTGTGTGTGTGTGTATAGGAGTATCTGTGTGTGTGTGTATAGCAGTATCTGTGTGTGTGTGTACAGGAGTATGTGTGTGTGTGTAGTATTATCTGTGTGTGTGTATAGTATTATCTGTGTGTGTGTGTGTATAGTAGTATCTGTGTGTGTGTGTAGTAGTATCTGTGTGTATGTGTATAGGAGTATCTGTGTGTGTGTGTATAGGAGTATCTGTGTGTGTGTGTATAGTAGTATCTGTGTGTGTATATAGTATTATCTGTGTGTGTGTGTATAGTTTTTTCTGTGTGTGTGTGTGTATAGTAGTATCTGTGTGTGTATATAGTATTATCTGTGTGTGTGTGTGTGTGTATAGTAGTATCTGTGTGTGTGTATAGTTGTATCTGTGTGTGTGTAGTAGTATCTGTGTGTGTGTGTATAGGAGTATCTGTGTGTGTGTGTGTGTAGAGTAGTATCTGTGTGTGTGTATAGTATTATCTGTGTGTGTGTGTGTATAGTTTTTTCTGTGTGTGTGTGTATAGTAGTATCTGTGTGTGTATATAGTATTATCTGTGTGTGTGTATAATAGTATCTGTGTGTGTGTGTATAGTAGTATCTGTGTGTGTGTGTATAGTATTATCTGTGTGTGTGTGTGTATAGTAGTATCTGTGTGTGTGTGTATAGTAGTATCTGTGTGTGTGTGTATAGTAGTGTCTGTGTGTGTGTATAGTAGTATCTGTGTGTGTGTGTATAGGAGTATGTGTGTGTGTGTATAGGAGTATGTGTGTGTGCGTGTATAGGAGTATCTGTGTGTGTGTGTGTGTACAGGAGTATGTGTGTGTGTGTGTAGTATTATCTGTGTGTGTGTATAGGAGTATCTGTGTGTGTGTGTGTGTACAGGAGTATGTGTGTGTGTGTGTAGTATTATCTGTGTGTGTGTATAGTATTATCTGTGTGTGTGTGTGTATAGTAGTATCTGTGTGTGTGTGTGTATAGTAGTATCTCTGTGTGTGTGTGTATAGTAGTATCTGTGTGTGTGTGTGTATAGTAGTATCTGTGTGTGTGTGTGTACAGGAGTATGTGTGTGTGTGTGTAGTATTATCTGTGTGTGTGTATAGTATTATCTGTGTGTGTGTGTGTATAGTAGTATCTGTGTGTGTGTATAGTATTATCTGTGTGTGTGTGTGTATAGTAGTATCTGTGTGTGTGTGTATAGTAGTATCTGTGTGTGTGTGTATAGTAGTGTCTGTGTGTGTGTATAGTAGTATCTGTGTGTGTGTGTATAGGAGTATGTGTGTGTGTGTATAGGAGTATGTGTGTGTGCGTGTATAGGAGTATCTGTGTGTGTGTGTGTGTGTACAGGAGTATGTGTGAGTGTGTGTAGTATTATCTGTGTGTGTGTATAGTATTATCTGTGTGTGTGTGTGTATAGTAGTATCTGTGTGTGTGTGTGTATAGTAGTATCTCTGTGTGTGTGTGTATAGTAGTATCTGTGTGTGTGTGTGTGTATAGTAGTATCTGTGTGTGTGTGTATAGTAGTATCTGTGTGTGTGTATAGTAGTATCTGTGTGTGAGTGTGTATAGGAGTATCTGTGTATGTGTGTGTATAGTAGTATCTGTGTGTGTGTGTACAGGAGTATCTGTGTGTGTGTGTATAGGAGTATCTGTGTGTGTGTGAATAGGAGTATCTGTGTGTGTGTATAGAAGTATCTGTGTGTGTGTGTATAGGAGTATGTGTGTGTGTGTATAGGAGTATGTGTGTGCATAGGAGTATGTGTGTGTGTGTATAGGAGTATGTGTGTGTTTGTGTATAGGAGTATCTGTGTGTGTGTGTGTGTATAGGAATATCTGTGTGTGTTTGTATAGGAGTATCTGTGTGTGTGTGTATAGGAGTATCTGTGTGTGTGTGTGTATAGGAGTATCTGTGTGTGTATATAGAAGTATCTGTGTGCGTGTGTGTATAGAAGTATCTGTGTGTGTGTGTATAGTAGTATCTGTGTGTGTGTGTGTATAGTAGTATCTGTGTGTGTGTATATAGTAGTATCTGTGTGTGTGTATATAGTAGTGTCTGTGTGTGTGTGTATAGTAGTATCTGTGTGTGTGTGTAGTAGTATCTGTGTGTGTGTGTATAGTAGTATGTGTGTGTGCGTGTATAGGAGTATCTGTGTGTGTGTGTACAGGAGTATGTGTGTGTGTGTGTGTGTAGTATTATCTGTGTGTGTGTATAGTAGTATCTGTGTGTGTGTATAGTAGTATCTGTGTGTGTGTATAGGAGTATCTGTGTGTGTGTGTATAGCAGTATCTGTGTGTGTGTGTACAGGAGTATGTGTGTGTGTGTAGTATTATCTGTGTGTGTGTATAGTATTATCTGTGAGTGTGTGTATAGTAGTATCTGTGTGTGTGTGTGTAGTAGTATCTGTGTGTGTGTATAGGAGTATCTGTGTGTGTGTGTATAGGAGTATCTGTGTGTGTGTGTGTGTGTATAGTAGTATCTGTGTGTGTATATAGTATTATCTGTGTGTGTGTGTATAGTTTTTTCTGTGTGTGTGTGTGTATAGTAGTATCTGTGTGTGTATATAGTATTATCTGTGTGTGTGTGTATAGTAGTATCTGTGTGTGTGTATAGTAGTATCTGTGTGTGAGTGTGTATAGGAGTATCTGTGTGTGTGTCTGTGTATAGGAGTATCTGTGTGTGTGTGTGTATAGTAGTATCTGTGTGTGTGTAGTAGTATCTGTGTGTGTGTGTATTGGAGTATCTGTGTGTGTGTGTGTGTAGAGTAGTATCTGTGTGTGTGTATAGTATTATCTGTGTGTGTGTGTGTATAGTTTTTTCTGTGTGTGTGTGTATAGTAGTATCTGTGTGTGTATATAGTATTATCTGTGTGTGTGTGAATAATAGTATCTGTGTGTGTGTGTGTATAGTAGTATCTCTGTGTGTGTGTATAGTAGTATCTGTGTGTGTGTGTATAGTATTATCTGTGTGTGTGTGTGTATAGTAGTATCTGTGTGTGTGTGTATAGTAGTATCTGTGTGTGTGTGTATAGTAGTGTCTGTGTGTGTGTATAGTAGTATCTGTGTGTGTGTATAGTAGTATCTTGTGTGTGTATAGGAGTATCTGTGTGTGTGTGTATAGGAGTATGTGTGTGTGTGTGTGTAGTATTATCTGTGTGTGTGTATAGTATTATCTGTGTGTGTGTGTGTACAGTACTATCTGTGTGTGTGTGTAGTAGTATCTGTGTGTGTGTGTATAGGAGTATCTGTGTGTGTGTGTATAGGAGTATCTGTGTGTGTGTGTATAGTAGTGTCTGTGTGTGTATATAGTATTATCTGTGTGTGTGTGTGTAGTTTTTTCTGTGTGTGTGTGTGTGTGTATAGTCGTATCTGTGTGTGTATATAGTATTATCTGTGTGTGTGTGTGTGTATAGTAGTATCTGTGTGTGTGTATAGTAGTATCTGTGTGTGAGTGTGTATAGGAGTATCTGTGTGTGTGTGTATAGGAGTATCTGTGTGTGTTTGTGTATAGGAGTATCTGTGTGTGTGTGTATAGGAGTATCTGTGTGTGTGTGAATAGGAGTATCTGTGTGTGTGTATAGAAGTATCTGTGTGTGTGTGTGTGTGTATAGGAGTATGTATGTGTGTGTGTGTGTATAGGAGTATGTGTGTGCATAGGAGTATGTGAGTGTGTGTATAGGAGTATGTGTGTGTTTGTGTATAGGAGTATCTGTGTGTGTGTGTGTATAGGAATATCTGTGTGTGTGTGTATAGGAGTATCTCTGTGTGTGTATAGGAGTATCTGTGTGTGTGTGTGTATAGGAGTATCTGTGTGTTTATATAGAAGTATCTGTGTGCGTGTGTGTATAGAAGTATCTGTGTGTGTGTGTGTATAGTAGTATATGTGTGTGTGTGTATAGTAGTATCTGTGTGTGTATATAGTAGTATCTGTGTGTGTGTATATAGTAGTGTCTGTGTGTGTGTGTATAGTAGTATCTGTGTGTGTGTAGTAGTATCTGTGTGTGTGTGTATAGTAGTATGTGTGTGTGCGTGTATAGGAGTATCTGTGTGTGTGTGTACAGGAGTATGTGTGTGTGTGTGTAGTATTATCTGTGTGTGTGTATAGTAGTATCTGTGTGTGTGTATAGTAGTATCTGTGTGTGTGTGTATAGGAGTATGTGTGTGTTTGTGTATAGGAGTATCTGTGTGTGTGTGTGTGTATAGGAATATCTGTGTGTGTGTGTATAGGAGTATCTCTGTGTGTGTGTATAGGAGTATCTGTGTGTGTGTGTGTATAGGAGTATCTGTGTGTGTATATAGAAGTATCTGTGTGCGTGTGTGTATAGAAGTATCTGTGTGTGTGTGTATAGTAGTATCTGTGTGTGTGTATAGTAGTATCTGTGTGTGTGTATATAGTAGTATCTGTGTGTGTGTATATAGTAGTGTCTGTGTGTGTGTGTATAGTAGTATCTGCGTGTGTGTGTAGTAGTATCTGTGTGTGTATATAGTAGTATGTGTGTGTGCGTGTATAGGAGTATCTGCGTGTGTGTGTACAGGAGTATGTGTGTGTGTGTGTGTAGTATTATCTGTGTGTGTGTATAGTAGTATCTGTGTGTGTGTATAGTAGTATCTGTGTGTGTGTGTATAGGAGTATCTGTGTGTGTGTGTGTATAGCAGTATCTGTGTGTGTGTGTACAGGAGTATGTGTGTGTGTGTAGTATTATCTGTGTGTGTGTATAGTATTATCTGTGTGTGTGTGTGTATAGTATTATCTGTGTGTATATAGTATTATCTGTGTGTGTGTGAATAATAGTATCTGTGTGTGTGTGTGTATAGTAGTATTTCTGTGTGTGTGTATAGTAGTATCTGTGTGTGTGTGTGTATAGTATTATCTGTGTGTGTGTGTGTATAGTAGTATCTGTGTGTGTGTGTATAGTAGTATCTGTGTGTGTGTATAGTAGTATCTGTGTGTGTGTATAGTAGTATCTGTGTGTGTGTATAGGAGTATCTGTGTGTGTGTGTATAGGAGTATCTGTGTGTGTGTGTACAGGAGTATGTGTGTGTGTGTGTAGTATTATCTGTGTGTGTGTATAGTATTATCTGTGTGTGTGTGTATAGTACTATCTGTGTGTGTGTGTGTAGTAGTATCTGTGTGTGTGTGTATAGGAGTATCTGTGTGTGTGTGTATAGGAGTATTTCTGTGTGTGTGTATAGTAGTATCTGTGTGTGTATATAGTATTATCTGTGTGTGTGTGTATAGTTTTTTCTGTGTGTGTGTGTATAGTAGTATCTGTGTGTGTATATAGTATTATCTGTGTGTGTGTGTGTATAGTAGTATCTGTGTGTGTGTATAGTAGTATCTGTGTGTGAGTGTGTATAGGAGTATCTGTGTGTGTGTGTATAGGAGTATCTGTGTGTGTGTATAGGAGTATCTGTGTGTGTGTGTATAGGAGTATCTGTGTGTGTGTGAATAGGAGTATCTGTGTGTGTGTATAGTAGTATCTGTGTGTGAGTGTGTATAGGAGTATCTGTGTGTGTGTGTGTGTATAGGAGTATCTGTGTGTGTGTATAATAGTATCTGTGTGTAGTAGTATCTGTGTTTGTGTGTATAGGAGTATCTGTGTGTGTGTGTGTGTGTAGAGTAGTATCTGTGTGTGTGTATAGTATTATCTGTGTGTGTGTATAGTTTTTTCTGTGTGTGTGTGTAATGTAGTATCTGTGTGTGTATATAGTGTTATCTGTGTGTGTGTATAATAGTATCTGTCTGTGTGTGTATAGTAGTATCTGTGTGTGTGTGTATAGTATTATCTGTGTGTGTGTGTGTATAGTAGTATCTGTGTGTGTGTGTATAGTAGTATCTGTGTGTGTGTGTGTATAGTAGTGTATGTGTGTGTGTGTATAGTAGTATCTGTGTGTGTGTGTGTATAGTAGTATCTGTGTGTGTGTATAGTAGTATCTGTGTGTGTGTGTATAGGAGGATTTGTGTGTGTGTGTAGTATTATCTGTGTGTGTGTATAGTATTATCTGTGTGTGTGTGTGTATAGTAGTATCTGTGTGTGTGTGTGAAGTCGTATCTGTGTGTGTGTGTATAGGAGTATCTGTGTGTGTGTATAGTAGTATCTGTGTGAGTGTGTGTGTATAGTAGTATCTGTGTGAGTGTGTGGATAGTAGTATCTATGTGTGTGTGTGTATAGGAGTATCTGTGTGTGTGTGTGTGTATAGGAGTATCTGTGTGTGTGTGTGTATAGTAGTATCTGTGTGTGTGTAGTAGTATCTGTGTGTGTGTGTATAGGAGTATCTGTGTGTGTGTGTGTGTGTATAGTAGTATCTGTGTGTGTGTATAGTATTATCTGTGTGTGTGTATAGTTTTTTCTGTGTGTGTGTGTATAGTAGTATCTGTGTGTGTATATAGTATTATCTGTGTGTGTGTATAATAGTATCTCTGTGTGTGTGTATAGTAGTATCTGTGTGTGTATAGTATTATCTGTGTGTGTGTGTGTATAGTAGTATCTGTGTGTGTGTGTATAGTAGTATCTGTGTGTGTGTGTATAGTAGTGTCTGTGTGTGTATATAGTAGTATCTGTGTGTGTGTGTATAGTAGTATCTGTGTGTGTGTATAGTAGTATCTGTGTGTGTGTATAGTAGTATCTGTGTGTGTGTGTATAGGAGGATTTGTGTGTGTGTGTAGTATTATCTGTGTGTGTGTATAGTATTATCTGTGTGTGTGTGTGTATAGTAGTATCTGTGTGTGTGTGTGTAGTAGTATCTGTGTGTGTGTGTATAGGAGTATCTGTGTGTGTGTGTATAGTAGTATCTGTGTGAGTGTGTGTGTATAGTAGTATCTGTGTGTGTGTGTGTATAGTAGTATCTGTGTGTGTGTGTATAGTAGTATCTGTGTGTGTGTGTTTATAGTAGTTTCTGTGTGTGTGTGTGTATAGCAGTATTTGTGTGTGTGTAGTAGTATCTGTGTGTGTGTGTATAGGAGTATCTGTGTGTGTGTGTGTGTAGAGTAGTATCTGTGTGTGTGTATAGTATTATCTGTTTGTATGTGTGTTTAGTTTTTTCTGTGTGTGTGTGTGTATAGGAGTATCTGTGTGTGTGTGTATAGGAGTATCTGTGTGTGTGTGAATAGGAGTATCTGTGTGTGTGTATAGAAGTATCTGTGTGTGTGTGTGTATAGGAGTATGTGTGTGTGTGTGTATAGGTGTATGTGTGTGCATAGGAGTATGTGTGTGTGTGTATAGGAGTATGTGTGTGTTTGTGTATAGGAGTATCTGTGTGTGTGTGTGTGTATAGGAATATCTGTGTGTGTGTGTATAGGAGTATCTCTGTGTGTGTGTATAGGAGTATCTGTGTGTGTGTGTGTATAGGAGTATCTGTGTGTGTATATAGAAGTATCTGTGTGCGTGTGTGTATAGAAGTATCTGTGTGTGTGTGTATAGTAGTATCTGTGTGTGTGTATATAGTAGTATCTGTGTGTGTGTATATAGTAGTGTCTGTGTGTGTGTATAGTAGTATCTGTGTGTGTGTGTAGTAGTATCTGTGTGTGTATATAGTAGTATGTGTGTGTGCGTGTATAGGAGTATCTGCGTGTGTGTGTACAGGAGTATGTGTGTGTGTGTGTAGTATTATCTGTGTGTGTGTATAGTAGTATCTGTGTGTGTGTATAGTAGTATCTGTGTGTGTGTGTATAGGAGTATCTGTGTGTGTGTGTATAGCAGTATCTGTGTGTGTGTGTACAGGAGTATGTGTGTGTGTAGTATTATCTGTGTGTGTGTATAGTATTATCTGTGTGTGTGTGTATAGTAGTATCTGTGTGTGTATATAGTATTATCTGTGTGTGTGTGAATAATAGTATCTGTGTGTGTGTGTGTATAGTAGTATTTCTGTGTGTGTGTATAGTAGTATCTGTGTGTGTGTGTGTATAGTATTATCTGTGTGTGTGTGTGTATAGTAGTATCTGTGTGTGTGTGTATAGTAGTATCTGTGTGTGTGTATAGTAGTATCTGTGTGTGTGTATAGTAGTATCTGTGTGTGTGTATAGGAGTATCTGTGTGTGTGTGTATAGGAGTATCTGTGTGTGTGTGTACAGGAGTATGTGTGTGTGTGTGTAGTATTATCTGTGTGTGTGTATAGTATTATCTGTGTGTGTGTGTATAGGAGTATCTGTGTGTGTGTGTACAGGAGTATGTGTGTGTGTGTGTAGTATTATCTGTGTGTGTGTATAGTAGTATCTGTGTGTGTGTATAGTAGTATCTGTGTGTGTGTGTATAGGAGTATGTGTGTGTTTGTGTATAGGAGTATCTGTGTGTGTGTGTGTGTGTATAGGAATATCTGTGTGTGTGTATAGGAGTATCTCTGTGTGTGTGTATAGGAGTATCTGTGTGTGTGTGTGTATAGGAGTATCTGTGTGTGTATATAGAAGTATCTGTGTGCGTGTGTGTATAGAAGTATCTGTGTGTGTGTGTATAGTAGTATCTGTGTGTGTGTATAGTAGTATCTGTGTGTGTGTATATAGTAGTATCTGTGTGTGTGTATATAGTAGTGTCTGTGTGTGTGTGTATAGTAGTATCTGCGTGTGTGTGTAGTAGTATCTGTGTGTGTATATAGTAGTATGTGTGTGTGCGTGTATAGGAGTATCTGCGTGTGTGTGTACAGGAGTATGTGTGTGTGTGTGTGTAGTATTATCTGTGTGTGTGTATAGTAGTATCTGTGTGTGTGTATAGTAGTATCTGTGTGTGTGTGTATAGGAGTATCTGTGTGTGTGTGTATAGCAGTATCTGTGTGTGTGTGTACAGGAGTATGTGTGTGTGTGTAGTATTATCTGTGTGTGTGTATAGTATTATCTGTGTGTGTGTGTGTATAGTATTATCTGTGTGTATATAGTATTATCTGTGTGTGTGTGAATAATAGTATCTGTGTGTGTGTGTGTATAGTAGTATTTCTGTGTGTGTGTATAGTAGTATCTGTGTGTGTGTGTGTATAGTATTATCTGTGTGTGTGTGTGTATAGTAGTATCTGTGTGTGTGTGTATAGTAGTATCTGTGTGTGTGTATAGTAGTATCTGTGTGTGTGTATAGTAGTATCTGTGTGTGTGTATAGGAGTATCTGTGTGTGTGTGTATAGGAGTATCTGTGTGTGTGTGTACAGGAGTATGTGTGTGTGTGTGTAGTATTATCTGTGTGTGTGTATAGTATTATCTGTGTGTGTGTGTATAGTACTATCTGTGTGTGTGTGTGTAGTAGTATCTGTGTGTGTGTGTATAGGAGTATCTGTGTGTGTGTGTATAGGAGTATTTCTGTGTGTGTGTATAGTAGTATCTGTGTGTGTATATAGTATTATCTGTGTGTGTGTGTATAGTTTTTTCTGTGTGTGTGTGTATAGTAGTATCTGTGTGTGTATATAGTATTATCTGTGTGTGTGTGTGTATAGTAGTATCTGTGTGTGTGTATAGTAGTATCTGTGTGTGAGTGTGTATAGGAGTATCTGTGTGTGTGTGTATAGGAGTATCTGTGTGTGTGTATAGGAGTATCTGTGTGTGTGTGTATAGGAGTATCTGTGTGTGTGTGAATAGGAGTATCTGTGTGTGTGTATAGTAGTATCTGTGTGTGAGTGTGTATAGGAGTATCTGTGTGTGTGTGTGTGTATAGGAGTATCTGTGTGTGTGTATAATAGTATCTGTGTGTAGTAGTATCTGTGTTTGTGTGTATAGGAGTATCTGTGTGTGTGTGTGTGTGTAGAGTAGTATCTGTGTGTGTGTATAGTATTATCTGTGTGTGTGTATAGTTTTTTCTGTGTGTGTGTGTAATGTAGTATCTGTGTGTGTATATAGTGTTATCTGTGTGTGTGTATAATAGTATCTGTCTGTGTGTGTATAGTAGTATCTGTGTGTGTGTGTATAGTATTATCTGTGTGTGTGTGTGTATAGTAGTATCTGTGTGTGTGTGTATAGTAGTATCTGTGTGTGTGTGTGTATAGTAGTGTATGTGTGTGTGTGTATAGTAGTATCTGTGTGTGTGTGTATAGTAGTATCTGTGTGTGTGTATAGTAGTATCTGTGTGTGTGTGTATAGGAGGATTTGTGTGTGTGTGTAGTATTATCTGTGTGTGTGTATAGTATTATCTGTGTGTGTGTGTGTATAGTAGTATCTGTGTGTGTGTGTGAAGTCGTATCTGTGTGTGTGTGTATAGGAGTATCTGTGTGTGTGTATAGTAGTATCTGTGTGAGTGTGTGTGTATAGTAGTATCTGTGTGAGTGTGTGGATAGTAGTATCTATGTGTGTGTGTGTATAGGAGTATCTGTGTGTGTGTGTGTGTATAGGAGTATCTGTGTGTGTGTGTGTATAGTAGTATCTGTGTGTGTGTAGTAGTATCTGTGTGTGTGTGTATAGGAGTATCTGTGTGTGTGTGTGTGTGTATAGTAGTATCTGTGTGTGTGTATAGTATTATCTGTGTGTGTGTATAGTTTTTTCTGTGTGTGTGTGTATAGTAGTATCTGTGTGTGTATATAGTATTATCTGTGTGTGTGTGTATAATAGTATCTCTGTGTGTGTGTATAGTAGTATCTGTGTGTGTATAGTATTATCTGTGTGTGTGTGTGTATAGTAGTATCTGTGTGTGTGTGTATAGTAGTATCTGTGTGTGTGTGTATAGTAGTGTCTGTGTGTGTATATAGTAGTATCTGTGTGTGTGTGTATAGTAGTATCTGTGTGTGTGTATAGTAGTATCTGTGTGTGTGTATAGTAGTATCTGTGTGTGTGTGTATAGGAGGATTTGTGTGTGTGTGTAGTATTATCTGTGTGTGTGTATAGTATTATCTGTGTGTGTGTGTGTATAGTAGTATCTGTGTGTGTGTGTGTAGTAGTATCTGTGTGTGTGTGTATAGGAGTATCTGTGTGTGTGTGTATAGTAGTATCTGTGTGAGTGTGTGTGTATAGTAGTATCTGTGTGTGTGTGTATAGTAGTATCTGTGTGTGTGTGTATAGTAGTATCTGTGTGTGTGTGTTTATAGTAGTTTCTGTGTGTGTGTGTGTATAGCAGTATTTGTGTGTGTGTAGTAGTATCTGTGTGTGTGTGTATAGGAGTATCTGTGTGTGTGTGTGTGTAGAGTAGTATCTGTGTGTGTGTATAGTATTATCTGTTTGTATGTGTGTTTAGTTTTTTCTGTGTGTGTGTGTGTATAGGAGTATCTGTGTGTGTGTGTATAGGAGTATCTGTGTGTGTGTGAATAGGAGTATCTGTGTGTGTGTATAGAAGTATCTGTGTGTGTGTGTGTATAGGAGTATGTGTGTGTGTGTGTATAGGTGTATGTGTGTGCATAGGAGTATGTGTGTGTGTGTATAGGAGTATGTGTGTGTTTGTGTATAGGAGTATCTGTGTGTGTGTGTGTGTATAGGAATATCTGTGTGTGTGTGTATAGGAGTATCTCTGTGTGTGTGTATAGGAGTATCTGTGTGTGTGTGTGTATAGGAGTATCTGTGTGTGTATATAGAAGTATCTGTGTGCGTGTGTGTATAGAAGTATCTGTGTGTGTGTGTATAGTAGTATCTGTGTGTGTGTATATAGTAGTATCTGTGTGAGTGTATATAGTAGTGTCTGTGTGTGTGTATAGTAGTATCTGTGTGTGTGTGTAGTAGTATCTGTGTGTGTATATAGTAGTATGTGTGTGTGCGTGTATAGGAGTATCTGCGTGTGTGTGTACAGGAGTATGTGTGTGTGTGTGTAGTATTATCTGTGTGTGTGTATAGTAGTATCTGTGTGTGTGTATAGTAGTATCTGTGTGTGTGTGTATAGGAGTATCTGTGTGTGTGTGTATAGCAGTATCTGTGTGTGTGTGTACAGGAGTATGTGTGTGTGTAGTATTATCTGTGTGTGTGTATAGTATTATCTGTGTGTGTGTGTATAGTAGTATCTGTGTGTGTATATAGTATTATCTGTGTGTGTGTGAATAATAGTATCTGTGTGTGTGTGTGTATAGTAGTATTTCTGTGTGTGTGTATAGTAGTATCTGTGTGTGTGTGTGTATAGTATTATCTGTGTGTGTGTGTGTATAGTAGTATCTGTGTGTGTGTGTATAGTAGTATCTGTGTGTGTGTATAGTAGTATCTGTGTGTGTGTATAGTAGTATCTGTGTGTGTGTATAGGAGTATCTGTGTGTGTGTGTATAGGAGTATCTGTGTGTGTGTGTACAGGAGTATGTGTGTGTGTGTGTAGTATTATCTGTGTGTGTGTATAGTATTATCTGTGTGTGTGTGTGTATAGTACTATCTGTGTGTGTGTGTGTAGTAGTATCTGTGTGTGTGTGTATAGGAGTATCTGTGTGTGTGTGTATAGGAGTATCTCTGTGTGTGTGTATAGTAGTATCTGTGTGTGTATATAGTATTATCTGTGTGTGTGTGTATAGTTTTTTCTGTGTGTGTGTGTATAGTAGTATCTGTGTGTGTATATAGTATTATCTGTGTGTGTGTGTATAGTAGTATCTGTGTGTGTGTATAGTAGTATCTGTGTGTGAGTGTGTATAGGAGTATCTGTGTGTGTGTGTATAGGAGTATCTGTGTGTGTGTATAGGAGTATCTGTGTGTGTGTGTATAGGAGTATCTGTGTGTGTGTGAATAGGAGTATCTGTGTGTGTGTATAGAAGTATCTGTGTGTGTGTGTGTGTGTGTATAGGAGTATGTGTGTGCATAGGAGTATGTGTGTGTGTGTATAGGAGTATGTGTGTGTTTGTGTATAGGAGTATCTGTGTGTGTGTGTGTGTATAGGAATATCTGTGTGTGTGTGTATAGGAGTATCTGTGTGTGTGTGTATAGGAGTATCTGTGTGTGTGTGTCTATAGGAGTATCTGTGTGTGTATATAGAAGTATCTGTGTGCGTGTGTGTATAGAAGTATCTGTGTGTGTGTGTGTATAGTAGTATCTGTGTGTGTGTATAGTAGTATCTGTGTTTGTGTATATAGTAGTATCTGTGTGTGTGTATATAGTAGTGTCTGTGTGTGTGTGTGTATAGTAGTATCTGTGTGTGTGTGTAGTAGTATCTGTGTGTGTGTGTATAGTAGTATGTGTGTGTGCGTGTATAGGAGTATCTGTGTGTGTGTGTACAGGAGTATGTGTGTGTGTGTGTAGTATTATCTGTGTGTGTGTATAGTAGTATCTGTGTGTGTGTATAGTAGTATCTGTGTGTGTGTGTATAGGAGTATCTGTGTGTGTGTGTATAGCAGTATCTGTGTGTGTGTGTACAGGAGTATGTGTGTGTGTGTAGTATTATCTGTGTGTGTGTATAGTATTATCTGTGTGTGTGTGTGTATAGTAGTATCTGTGTGTGTGTGTAGTAGTATCTGTGTGTATGTGTATAGGAGTATCTGTGTGTGTGTGTATAGGAGTATCTGTGTGTGTGTGTATAGTAGTATCTGTGTGTGTATATAGTATTATCTGTGTGTGTGTGTATAGTTTTTTCTGTGTGTGTGTGTGTATAGTAGTATCTGTGTGTGTATATAGTATTATCTGTGTGTGTGTGTGTGTGTATAGTAGTATCTGTGTGTGTGTATAGTTGTATCTGTGTGTGAGTGTGTATAGGAGTATCTGTGTGTGTGTGTGTGTGTGTGTATAGGAGTATCTGTGTGTGTGTGTATAGTAGTATCTGTGTGTGTGTAGTAGTATCTGTGTGTGTGTGTATAGTAGTGTCTGTGTGTGTATATAGTAGTATCTGTGTGTGTGTGTATAGTAGTATCTGTGTGTGTATAGTAGTATCTGTGTGTGTGTATAGTAGTATCTGTGTGTGTGTGTATAGGAGGATTTGTGTGTGTGTGTAGTATTATCTGTGTGTGTGTATAGTATTATCTGTGTGTGTGTGTGTATAGTAGTATCTGTGTGTGTGTGTGTAGTAGTATCTGTGTGTGTGTGTATAGGAGTATCTGTGTGTGTGTGTATAGTAGTATCTGTGTGAGTGTGTGTGTATAGTAGTATCTGTGTGTGTGTGTATAGTAGTATCTGTGTGTGTGTGTTTATAGTAGTTTCTGTGTGTGTGTGTGTATAGCAGTATTTGTGTGTGTGTAGTAGTATCTGTGTGTGTGTGTATAGGAGTATCTGTGTGTGTGTGTGTGTAGAGTAGTATCTGTGTGTGTGTATAGTATTATCTGTTTGTATGTGTGTTTAGTTTTTTCTGTCTGTGTGTGTATAGGAGTATCTGTGTGTGTGTGTATAGGAGTATCTGTGTGTGTGTGAATAGGAGTATCTGTGTGTGTGTATAGAAGTATCTGTGTGTGTGTGTGTATAGGAGTATGTGTGTGTGTGTGTATAGGTGTATGTGTGTGCATAGGAGTATGTGTGTGTGTGTATAGGAGTATGTGTGTGTTTGTGTATAGGAGTATCTGTGTGTGTGTGTGTGTATAGGAATATCTGTGTGTGTGTGTATAGGAGTATCTCTGTGTGTGTGTATAGGAGTATCTGTGTGTGTGTGTGTATAGGAGTATCTGTGTGTGTATATAGAAGTATCTGTGTGCGTGTGTGTATAGAAGTATCTGTGTGTGTGTGTATAGTAGTATCTGTGTGTGTGTATATAGTAGTATCTGTGTGTGTGTATATAGTAGTGTCTGTGTGTGTGTATAGTAGTATCTGTGTGTGTGTGTAGTAGTATCTGTGTGTGTATATAGTAGTATGTGTGTGTGCGTGTATAGGAGTATCTGCGTGTGTGTGTACAGGAGTATGTGTGTGTGTGTGTGTAGTATTATCTGTGTGTGTGTATAGTAGTATCTGTGTGTGTGTATAGTAGTATCTGTGTGTGTGTGTATAGGAGTATCTGTGTGTGTGTGTATAGCAGTATCTGTGTGTGTGTGTACAGGAGTATGTGTGTGTGTGTAGTATTATCTGTGTGTGTGTATAGTATTATCTGTGTGTGTGTGTATAGTAGTATCTGTGTGTGTATATAGTATTATCTGTGTGTGTGTGAATAATAGTATCTGTGTGTGTGTGTGTATAGTAGTATTTCTGTGTGTGTGTATAGTAGTATCTGTGTGTGTGTGTGTGTATAGTATTATCTGTGTGTGTGTGTGTATAGTAGTATCTGTGTGTGTGTGTATAGTAGTATCTGTGTGTGTGTATAGTAGTATCTGTGTGTGTGTATAGTAGTATCTGTGTGTGTGTATAGGAGTATCTGTGTGTGTGTGTATAGGAGTATCTGTGTGTGTGTGTACAGGAGTATTTGTGTGTGTGTGTAGTATTATCTGTGTGTGTGTATAGTATTATCTGTGTGTGTGTGTGTATAGTACTATCTGTGTGTGTGTGTGTAGTAGTATCTGTGTGTGTGTGTATAGGAGTATCTGTGTGTGTGTGTATAGGAGTATCTCTGTGTGTGTGTATAGTAGTATCTGTGTGTGTATATAGTATTATCTGTGTGTGTGTGTATAGTTTTTTCTGTGTGTGTGTGTATAGTAGTATCTGTGTGTGTATATAGTATTATCTGTGTGTGTGTGTGTATAGTAGTATCTGTGTGTGTGTATAGTAGTATCTGTGTGTGAGTGTGTATAGGAGTATCTGTGTGTGTGTGTATAGGAGTATCTGTGTGTGTGTATAGGAGTATCTGTGTGTGTGTGTATAGGAGTATCTGTGTGTGTGTGAATAGGAGTATCTGTGTGTGTGTATAGAAGTATCTGTGTGTGTGTGTATAGGAGTATGTGTGTGTGTGTGTGTGTATAGGAGTATGTGTGTGCATAGGAGTATGTGTGTGTGTGTATAGGAGTATGTGTGTGTTTGTGTATAGGAGTATCTGTGTGTGTGTGTGTGTATAGGAATATCTGTGTGTGTGTGTATAGGAGTATCTGTGTGTGTGTGTCTATAGGAGTATCTGTGTGTGTGTCTATAGGAGTATCTGTGTGTGTATATAGAAGTATCTATGTGCGTGTGTGTATAGAAGTATCTGTGTGTGTGTGTATAGTAGTATCTGTGTGTGTGTATAGTAGTATCTGTGTGTGTGTATATAGTAGTATCTGTGTGTGTGTATATAGTAGTGTCTGTGTGTGTGTGTGTATAGTAGTATCTGTGTGTGTGTAGTAGTATCTGTGTGTGTGTGTATAGTAGTATGTGTGTGTGCGTGTATAGGAGTATCTGTGTGTGTGTGTACAGGAGTATGTGTGTGTGTGTGTAGTATTATCTGTGTGTGTGTATAGTAGTATCTGTGTGTGTGTATAGTAGTATCTGTGTGTGTGTGTATAGGAGTATCTGTGTGTGTGTGTATAGCAGTATCTGTGTGTGTGTGTACAGGAGTATGTGTGTGTGTGTAGTATTATCTGTGTGTGTGTATAGTATTATCTGTGTGTGTGTGTGTATAGTAGTATCTGTGTGTGTGTGTAGTAGTATCTGTGTGTATGTGTATAGGAGTATCTGTGTGTGTGTGTATAGGAGTATCTGTGTGTGTGTGTATAGTAGTATCTGTGTGTGTATATAGTATTATCTGTGTGTGTGTGTATAGTTTTTTCTGTGTGTGTGTGTGTATAGTAGTATCTGTGTGTGTATATAGTATTATCTGTGTGTGTGTGTGTGTGTATAGTAGTATCTGTGTGTGTGTATAGTTGTATCTGTGTGTGAGTGTGTATAGGAGTATCTGTGTGTGTGTGTGTGCGTGTGTATAGGAGTATCTGTGTGTGTGTGTATAGTAGTATCTGTGTGTGTGTAGTAGTATCTGTGTGTGTGTGTATAGGAGTATCTGTGTGTGTGTGTGTGTAGAGTAGTATCTGTGTGTGTGTATAGTATTATCTGTGTGTGTGTGTGTATAGTTTTTTCTGTGTGTGTGTGTATAGTAGTATCTGTGTGTGTATATAGTATTATCTGTGTGTGTGTATAATAGTATCTGTGTGTGTGTGTATAGTAGTATCTGTGTGTGTGTGTATAGTATTATCTGTGTGTGTGTGTATAGTAGTATCTGTGTGTGTGTGTATAGTAGTATCTGTGTGTGTGTGTATAGTAGTGTCTGTGTGTGTGTATAGTAGTATCTGTGTGTGTGTGTATAGGAGTATGTGTGTGTGTGTATAGGAGTATGTGTGTGTGCGTGTATAGGAGTATCTGTGTGTGTGTGTGTGTACAGGAGTATGTGTGTGTGTGTGTAGTATTATCTGTGTGTGTGTATAGGAGTATCTGTGTGTGTGTGTGTGTACAGGAGTATGTGTGTGTGTGTGTAGTATTATCTGTGTGTGTGTATAGTATTATCTGTGTGTGTGTGTGTATAGTAGTATCTGTGTGTGTGTGTGTATAGTAGTATCTCTGTGTGTGTGTGTATAGTAGTATCTGTGTGTGTGTGTGTGTATAGTAGTATCTGTGTGTGTGTGTGTACAGGAGTATGTGTGTGTGTGTGTAGTATTATCTGTGTGTGTGTATAGTATTATCTGTGTGTGTGTGTGTATAGTAGTATCTGTGTGTGTGTATAGTATTATCTGTGTGTGTGTGTGTATAGTAGTATCTGTGTGTGTGTGTATAGTAGTATCTGTGTGTGTGTGTATAGTAGTGTCTGTGTGTGTGTATAGTAGTATCTGTGTGTGTGTGTATAGGAGTATGTGTGTGTGTGTATAGGAGTATGTGTGTGTGCGTGTATAGGAGTATCTGTGTGTGTGTGTGTGTGTACAGGAGTATGTGTGAGTGTGTGTAGTATTATCTGTGTGTGTGTATAGTATTATCTGTGTGTGTGTGTGTATAGTAGTATCTGTGTGTGTGTGTGTATAGTAGTATCTCTGTGTGTGTGTGTATAGTAGTATCTGTGTGTGTGTGCGTGAATAGTAGTATCTGTGTGTGTGTGTATAGTAGTATCTGTGTGTGTGTATAGTAGTATCTGTGTGTGAGTGTGTATAGGAGTATCTGTGTGTGTGTGTGTGTATAGTAGTATCTGTGTGTGTGTGTACAGGAGTATCTGTGTGTGTGTGTATAGGAGTATCTGTGTGTGTGTGAATAGGAGTATCTGTGTGTGTGTATAGAAGTATCTGTGTGTGTGTGTATAGGAGTATGTGTGTGTGTGTGTATAGGAGTATGTGTGTGCATAGGAGTATGTGTGTGTGTGTATAGGAGTATGTGTGTGTTTGTGTATAGGAGTATCTGTGTGTGTGTGTGTGTATAGGAATATCTGTGTGTGTTTGTATAGGAGTATCTCTGTGTGTGTGTATAGGAGTATCTGTGTGTGTGTGTGTATAGGAGTATCTGTGTGTGTATATAGAAGTATCTGTGTGCGTGTGTGTATAGAAGTATCTGTGTGTGTGTGTATAGTAGTATCTGTGTGTGTGTGTGTATAGTAGTATCTGTGTGTGTGTATATAGTAGTATCTGTGTGTGTGTATATAGTAGTGTCTGTGTGTGTGTGTATAGTAGTATCTGTGTGTGTGTGTAGTAGTATCTGTGTGTGTGTGTATAGTAGTATGTGTGTGTGCGTGTATAGGAGTATCTGTGTGTGTGTGTACAGGAGTATGTGTGTGTGTGTGTGTGTAGTATTATCTGTGTGTGTGTATAGTAGTATCTGTGTGTGTGTATAGTAGTATCTGTGTGTGTGTATAGGAGTATCTGTGTGTGTGTGTATAGCAGTATCTGTGTGTGTGTGTACAGGAGTATGTGTGTGTGTGTAGTATTATCTGTGTGTGTGTATAGTATTATCTGTGAGTGTGTGTATAGTAGTATCTGTGTGTGTGTGTGTAGTAGTATCTGTGTGTGTGTATAGGAGTATCTGTGTGTGTGTGTATAGGAGTATCTGTGTGTGTGTGTGTGTGTATAGTAGTATCTGTGTGTGTATATAGTATTATCTGTGTGTGTGTGTATAGTTTTTTCTGTGTGTGTGTGTGTATAGTAGTATCTGTGTGTGTATATAGTATTATCTGTGTGTGTGTGTATAGTAGTATCTGTGTGTGTGTATAGTAGTATCTGTGTGTGAGTGTGTATAGGAGTATCTGTGTGTGTGTCTGTGTATAGGAGTATCTGTGTGTGTGTGTGTATAGTAGTATCTGTGTGTGTGTAGTAGTATCTGTGTGTGTGTGTATTGGAGTATCTGTGTGTGTGTGTGTGTAGAGTAGTATCTGTGTGTGTGTATAGTATTATCTGTGTGTGTGTGTGTATAGTTTTTTCTGTGTGTGTGTGTATAGTAGTATCTGTGTGTGTATATAGTATTATCTGTGTGTGTGTGAATAATAGTATCTGTGTGTGTGTGTGTATAGTAGTATCTCTGTGTGTGTGTATAGTAGTATCTGTGTGTGTGTGTATAGTATTATCTGTGTGTGTGTGTGTATAGTAGTATCTGTGTGTGTGTGTATAGTAGTATCTGTGTGTGTGTGTATAGTAGTGTCTGTGTGTGTGTATAGTAGTATCTGTGTGTGTGTATAGTAGTATCTTGTGTGTGTATAGGAGTATCTGTGTGTGTGTGTATAGGAGTATGTGTGTGTGTGTGTAGTATTATCTGTGTGTGTGTATAGTATTATCTGTGTGTGTGTGTGTACAGTACCATCTGTGTGTGTGTAGTAGTATCTGTGTGTGTGTGTATAGGAGTATCTGTGTGTGTGTGTATAGGAGTATCTGTGTGTGTGTGTATAGTAGTGTCTGTGTGTGTATATAGTATTATCTGTGTGTGTGTGTGTAGTTTTTTCTGTGTGTGTGTGTGTGTGTATAGTAGTATCTGTGTGTGTATATAGTATTATCTGTGTGTGTGTGTGTGTATAGTAGTATCTGTGTGTGTGTATAGTAGTATCTGTGTGTGAGTGTGTATAGGAGTATCTGTGTGTGTGTGTATAGTAGTATCTGTGTGTGTGTATAGTAGTATCTGTGTGTGAGTGTGTATAGGAGTATCTGTGTGTGTGTGTATAGGAGTATCTGTGTGTGTTTGTGTATAGGAGTATCTGTGTGTGTGTGTATAGGAGTATCTGTGTGTGTGTGAATAGGAGTATCTGTGTGTGTGTATAGAAGTATCTGTGTGTGTGTGTGTGTGTATAGGAGTATGTATGTGTGTGTGTGTGTGTATAGGAGTATGTGTGTGCATAGGAGTATGTGAGTGTGTGTATAGGAGTATGTGTGTGTTTGTGTATAGGAGTATCTGTGTGTGTGTGTATAGGAATATCTGTGTGTGTGTGTATAGGAGTATCTCTGTGTGTGTATAGGAGTATCTGTGTGTGTGTGTGTATAGGAGTATCTGTGTGTGTATATAGAAGTATCTGTGTGCGTGTGTGTATAGAAGTATCTGTGTGTGTGTGTGTATAGTAGTATATGTGTGTGTGTGTATAGTAGTATCTGTGTGTGTATATAGTAGTATCTGTGTGTGTGTATATAGTAGTGTCTGTGTGTGTGTGTATAGTAGTATCTGTGTGTGTGTGTAGTAGTATCTGTGTGTGTGTGTATAGTAGTATGTGTGTGTGCGTGTATAGGAGTATCTGTGTGTGTGTGTACAGGAGTATGTGTGTGTGTGTGTAGTATTATCTGTGTGTGTGTATAGTAGTATCTGTGTGTGTGTATAGTAGTATCTGTGTGTGTGTGTATAGGAGTATGTGTGTGTTTGTGTATAGGAGTATCTGTGTGTGTGTGTGTGTATAGGAATATCTGTGTGTGTGTGTATAGGAGTATCTCTGTGTGTGTGTATAGGAGTATCTGTGTGTGTGTGTGTATAGGAGTATCTGTGTGTGTATATAGAAGTATCTGTGTGCGTGTGTGTATAGAAGTATCTGTGTGTGTGTGTATAGTAGTATCTGTGTGTGTGTATAGTAGTATCTGTGTGTGTGTATATAGTAGTATCTGTGTGTGTGTATATAGTAGTGTCTGTGTGTGTGTGTATAGTAGTATCTGTGTGTGTGTGTAGTAGTATCTGTGTGTGTATATAGTAGTATGTGTGTGTGCGTGTATAGGAGTATCTGCGTGTGTGTGTACAGGAGTATGTGTGTGTGTGTGTGTAGTATTATCTGTGTGTGTGTATAGTAGTATCTGTGTGTGTGTATAGTAGTATCTGTGTGTGTGTGTATAGGAGTATCTGTGTGTGTGTGTATAGCAGTATCTGTGTGTGTGTGTACAGGAGTATGTGTGTGTGTGTAGTATTATCTGTGTGTGTGTATAGTATTATCTGTGTGTGTGTGTGTATAGTATTATCTGTGTGTGTATATAGTATTATCTGTGTGTGTGTGAATAATAGTATCTGTGTGTGTGTGTGTATAGTAGTATTTCTGTGTGTGTGTATAGTATTATCTGTGTGTGTGTGTGTGTATAGTAGTATCTGTGTGTGTGTGTATAGTAGTATCTGTGTGTGTGTATAGTAGTATCTGTGTGTGTGTATAGTAGTATCTGTGTGTGTGTATAGGAGTATCTGTGTGTGTGTGTATAGGAGTATCTGTGTGTGTGTGTACAGGAGTATGTGTGTGTGTGTGTAGTATTATCTGTGTGTGTGTATAGTATTATCTGTGTGTGTGTGTATAGTACTATCTGTGTGTGTGTGTGTAGTAGTATCTGTGTGTGTGTGTATAGGAGTATCTGTGTGTGTGTGTATAGGAGTATTTCTGTGTGTGTGTATAGTAGTATCTGTGTGTGTATATAGTATTATCTGTGTGTGTGTGTATAGTTTTTTCTGTGTGTGTGTGTATAGTAGTATCTGTGTGTGTATATAGTATTATCTGTGTGTGTGTGTGTATAGTAGTATCTGTGTGTGTGTATAGTAGTATCTGTGTGTGAGTGTGTATAGGAGTATCTGTGTGTGTGTGTATAGGAGTATCTGTGTGTGTGTATAGGAGTATCTGTGTGTGTGTGTATAGGAGTATCTGTGTGTGTGTGAATAGGAGTATCTGTGTGTGTGTATAGAAGTATCTGTGTGTGTGTGTGTGTATAGGAGTATGTGTGTGTGTGTGTGTGTATAGGAGTATGTGTGTGCATAGGAGTATGTGTGTGTGTGTATAGGAGTATGTGTGTGTTTGTGTATAGGAGTATCTGTGTGTGTGTGTGTGTATAGGAATATCTGTGTGTGTGTGTATAGGAGTATCTGTGTGTGTGTGTATAGGAGTATCTGTGTGTGTGTGTGTATAGGAGTATCTGTGTGTGTATATAGAAGTATCTGTGTGCGTGTGTGTATAGAAGTATCTGTGTGTGTGTGTGTATAGTAGTATCTGTGTGTGTGTATAGTAGTATCTGTGTGTGTGTATATAGTAGTATCTGTGTGTGTGTATATAGTAGTGTCTGTGTGTGTGTGTATAGTAGTATCTGTGTGTGTGTGTAGTAGTATCTGTGTGTGTGTGTATAGTAGTATGTGTGTGTGCGTTTATAGGAGTATCTGTGTGTGTGTGTACAGGAGTATGTGTGTGTGCGTTTATAGGAGTATCTGTGTGTGTGTGTACAGGAGTATGTGTGTGTGTGTGTAGTATTATCTGTGTGTGTGTATAGTAGTATCTGTGTGTGTGTATAGTAGTATCTGTGTGTGTGTACAGGAGTATGTGTGTGTGTGTGTAGTATTATCTGTGTGTGTGTATAGTAGTATCTGTGTGTGTGTATAGTAGTATCTGTGTGTGTGTATAGGAGTATCTGTGTGTGTGTGTATAGCAGTATCTGTGTGTGTGTGTACAGGAGTATGTGTGTGTGTGTAGTATTATCTGTGTGTGTGTATAGTATTATCTGTGTGTGTGTGTGTATAGTAGTATCTGAGTGTGTGTGTAGTAGTATCTGTGTGTATGTGTATAGGAGTATCTGTGTGTGTGTGTATAGGAGTATCTGTGTGTGTGTGTATAGTAGTATCTGTGTGTGTATATAGTATTATCTGTGTGTGTGTGTATAGTTTTTTCTGTGTGTGTGTGTGTATAGTAGTATCTGTGTGTGTATATAGTATTATCTGTGTGTGTGTGTGTGTGTGTATAGTAGTATCTGTGTGTGTGTATAGTAGTATCTGTGTGTGAGTGTGTATAGGAGTATCTGTGTGTGTGTGTGTGTGTATAGGAGTATCTGTGTGTGTGTGTATAGTAGTATCTGTGTGTGTGTAGTAGTATCTGTGTGTGTGTGTATAGGAGTATCTGTGTGTGTGTGTGTGTAGAGTAGTATCTGTGTGTGTGTATAGTATTATCTGTGTGTGTGTGTGTATAGTTTTTTCTGTGTGTGTGTGTATAGTAGTATCTGTGTGCGTATATAGTATTATCTGTGTGTGTGTATAATAGTATCTGTGTGTGTGTGTATAGTAGTATCTGTGTGTGTGTGTATAGTATTATCTGTGTGTGTGTGTGTATAGTAGTATCTGTGTGTGTGTGTATAGTAGTATCTGTGTGTGTGTGTATAGTAGTGTCTGTGTGTGTGTATAGTAGTATCTGTGTGTGTGTGTATAGTAGTATCTGTGTGTGTGTATAGTAGTATCTGTGTCTGTGTATAGTAGTATCTGTGTGTGTATAGGAGGATTTGTGTGTGTGTGTAGTATTATCTGTGTGTGTGTATAGTATTATCTGTGTGTGTGTGTGTATAGTAGTATCTGTGTGTGTGTGTGTAGTAGTATCTGTGTGTGTGTGTATAGGAGAATCTGTGTGTGTGTGTATAGTAGTATCTGTGTGAGTGTGTGTGTATAGGAGTATCTGTGTGTGAGTGTGTGTATAGTAGTATCTATGTGTGAGTGTGTATAGGAGTATCTGTGTGTGTGTGTGTGTATAGGAGTATCTGTGTGTGTGTGTGTATAGTAGTATCTGTGTGTGTGTAGTAGTATCTGTGTGTGTGTGTATAGGAGTATCTGTGTGTGTGTGTGTGTCGAGTAGTATCTGTGTGTGTGTATAGTATTATCTGTGTGTGTGTATAGTTTTTTCTGTGTGTGTGTGTATAGTAGTATCTGTGTGTGTATATAGTATTATCTGTGTGTGTGTGTATAATAGTATCTCTGTGTGTGTGTATAGTAGTATCTGTGTGTGTGTGTATAGTATTATCTGTGTGTGTGTGTATAGTAGTATCTGTGTTTGTGTGTATAGTAGTATCTGTGTGTGTGTATAGTAGTGTCTGTGTATATAGTAGTATCTGTGTGTGTGTATAGTAGTATCTGTGTGTGTATAGTAGTATCTGTGTGTGTGTATCGTAGTATCTGTGTGTGTGTGTATAGGATAATTTGTGTGTGTGTGTAGTATTATCTGTGGGTGTGTATAGTATTATCTGTGTGTGTGTGTATAGTAGTATCTGTGTGTGTGTGTGTAGTAGTATCTGTGTGTGTGTGTATAGGAGTATCTGTGTGTGTGTGTATAGTAGTATCTGTGTGAGTGTGTGTGTATAGTAGTATCTGTGTGTGTGTGTATAGTAGTATCTGTGTGTATGTGTGTAGTAGTATCTGTGTGTGTGTGTTTATAGTAGTTTCTGTGTGTGTGTGTGTATAGCAGTATTTGTGTGTGTGTAGTAGTATCTGTGTGTGTGTGTATAGGAGTATCTGTGTGTGTGTGTGTAGAGTAGTATCTGTGTTTGTGTATAGTATTATCTGTTTGTATGTGTGTGTCGTTTTTTCTGTGTGTGTGTGTGTATAGGAGTATCTGTGTGTGTGTGTATAGGAGTATCTGTGTGTGTGAATAGGAGTATCTGTGTGTGTGTATAGAAGTATCTGTGTGTGTGTGTATAGGAGTATGTGTGTGTGTGTGTATAGGAGTATGTGTGTGCATAGGAGTATGTGTGTGTGTGTATAGGAGTATGTGTGTGTTTGTGTATAGGAGTATCTGTGTGTGTGTGTGTGTATAGGAATGTCTGTGTGTGTGTGTATAGGAGTATCTCTGTGTGTGTGTATAGGAGTATCTGTGTGTGTGTGTATAGGAGTATCTGTGTGTGTATTTAGAAGTATCTGTGTGTGTGTGTGTATAGTAGTATCTGTGTGTGTGTATATAGTAGTATCTGTGTGTGTGTATATAGTAGTGTCTGTGTGTGTGTGTATAGTAGTATCTGTGTGTGTGTGTAGTAGTATCTGTGTGTGTGTGTATAGTAGTATGTGTGTGTGCGTGTATAGGAGTATCTGTGTGTGTGTGTACAGGAGTATGTGTGTGTGTGTGTGTGTAGTATTATCTGTGTGTGTGTATAGTAGTATCTGTGTGTGTGTATAGTAGTATCAGTGTGTGTGTGTATAGGAGTATCTGTGTGTGTGTGTATAGCAGTATTTGTGTGTGTGTGTACAGGAGTATGTGTGTGTGTGCAGTATTATCTGTGTGTGTGTATATAGTATTATCTGTGTGTGTGTGTGTGTATAGTAGTATCTGTGTGTGTGTGTGTAGTAGTATCTGTGTGTGAGTGTATAGGAGTATCAGTGTGTGTGTGTATAGGAGTATCTGTGTGTGTGTGTGTGTATAGTAGTATCTGTGTGTGTATATAGTATTATCTGTGTGTGTGTGTATAGTTTTCTCTGTGTGTGTGTGTGTATAGTAGTATCTGTGTGTGTATATAGTATTATCTGTGTGTGTGTGTATAGTAGTATCTGTGTGTGTGTATAGTAGTATCTGTGTGTGAGTGTGTATAGGAGTATCTGTGTGTGTGTGTGTGTATAGGAGTATCTGTGTGTGTGTGTGTATAGTAGTATCTGTGTGTGTGTAGTAGTATCTGTGTGTGTGTGTATAGGAGTATCTGTGTGTGTGTGTGTGTGTAGAGTAGTATCTGTGTATGTGTATAGTATTATCTGTGTGTGTGTGTGTATAGTTTTTTCTGTGTGTGTGTGTGTATAGTAGTATCTGTGTGTGTATATAGTATTATCTGTGTGTGTGTGAATAATAGTATCTGTGTGTGTGTGTGTATAGTAGTATCTCTGTGTGTGTGTATAGTAGTATCTGTGTGTGTGTGTGTATAGTATTATCTGTGTGTGTGTGTATAGTAGTATCTGTGTGTGTGTGTGTATAGTAGTATCTGTGTGTGTGTATAGTAGTGTCTGTGTGTGTGTATAGTAGTATCTGTGTGTGTGTATAGTAGTATCTGTGTGTGTGTATAGGAGTATCTGTGTGTGTGTATAGGAGTATCTGTGTGTGTGTGTACAGGAGTATGTGTGTGTGTGTGTAGTATTATCTGTGTGTGTGTATAGTATTATCTGTGTGTGTGTGTGTATAGTAGTATCTGTGTGTGTGTGTAGTAGTATCTGTGTGTGTGTGTATAGGAGTATCTGTGTGTGTGTGTATAGGAGTATCTGTGTGTGTGTGTATAGTAGTATCTGTGTGTGTATATAGTATTATCTGTGTGTGTGTGTATAGTTTTTTCTGTGTGTGTGTGTGTGTATAGTAGTATCTGTGTGTGTATAAAGTATTATCTGTGTGTGTGTGTGTATAGTAGTATCTGTGTGTGTGTATAGTAGTATCTGTGTGTGAGTGTGTATAGGAGTATCTGTGTGTGTGTGTGTATAGGAGTATCTGTGTGTGTGTGTATATAGGAGTATCTGTGTGTGTGTGTATAGGAGTATCTGTGTGTGTGTGTGTATAGGAGTATCTGTGTGTGTATATAGAAGTATCTGTGTGCGTGTGTGTATAGAAGTATCTGTGTGTGTGTGTATAGTAGTATCTGTGTGTGTGTGTATAGTAGTATCTGTGTGTGTATATATAGTAGTATCTGTGTGTGTGTATATAGTAGTGTCTGTGTGTGTGTGTGTATAGTAGTATCTGTGTGTGTGTGTAGTAGTATCTGTGTGTGTGTGTATAGTAGTATGTGTGTGTGCGTGTATAGGAGTATCTGTGTGTGTGTGTACAGGAGTATGTGTGTGTTTGTGTATAGGAGTATCTGTGTGTGTGTGTATAGGAGTATCTCTGTGTGTGTGTATAGGAGTATCTGTGTGTGTGTGTGTATAGGAGTATCTGTGTGTGTATATAGAAGTATCTGTGTGCGTGTGTGTATAGAAGTATCTGTGTGTGTGTGTGTATAGGAGTATCTGTGTGTGTATATAGAAGTATCTGTGTGCGTGTGTGTATAGAAGTATCTGTGTGTGTGTGTATAGTAGTATCTGTGTGTGTGTGTATAGTAGTATCTGTGTGTGTGTATATAGTAGTATCTGTGTGTGTGTATATAGTAGTGTCTGTGTGTGTGTGTATAGTAGTATCTGTGTGTGTGTGTAGTAGTATCTGTGTGTGTATATAGTAGTATGTGTGTGTGCGTGTATAGGAGTATCTGCGTGTGTGTGTACAGGAGTATGTGTGTGTGTGTGTAGTATTATCTGTGTGTGTGTATAGTAGTATCTGTGTGTGTGTATAGTAGTATCTGTGTGTGTGTATAGGAGTATCTGTGTGTGTGTGTATAGCAGTATCTGTGTGTGTGTGTACAGGAGTATGTGTGTGTGTGTATAGGAGTATGTGTGTGTTTGTGTATAGGAGTATCTGTGTGTGTGTGTATAGGAATATCTGTGTGTGTGTGTATAGGAGTATCTCTGTGTGTGTGTATAGGAGTATCTGTGTGTGTGTGTGTATAGGAGTATCTGTTGTGTATATAGAAGTATCTGTGTGCGTGTGTGTATAGAAGTATCTGTGTGTGTGTGTATAGTAGTATCTGTGTGTGTGTGTATAGTAGTATCTGTGTGTGTGTATATAGTAGTATCTGTGTGTGTGTATATAGTAGTGTCTGTGTGTGTGTGTATAGTAGTATCTGTGTGTGTGTGTAGTAGTATCTGTGTGTGTATATAGTAGTATGTGTGTGTGCGTGTATAGGAGTATCTGCGTGTGTGTGTACAGGAGTATGTGTGTGTGTGTGTGTAGTATTATCTGTGTGTGTGTATAGTAGTATCTGTGTGTGTGTATAGTAGTATCTGTGTGTGTGTGTATAGGAGTATCTGTGTGTGTGTATAGCAGTATCTGTGTGTGTGTGTACAGGAGTATGTGTGTGTGTGTAGTATTATCTGTGTGTGTGTATAGTATTATCTGTGTGTGTGTGTGTATAGTAGTATCTGTGTGTGTATATAGTATTATCTGTGTGTGTGTGAATAATAGTATCTGTGTGTGTGTGTGTATAGTAGTATTTCTGTGTGTGTGTATAGTAGTATCTGTGTGTGTGTGTGTATAGTATTATCTGTGTGTGTGTGTGTATAGTAGTATCTGTGTGTGTGTGTATAGTAGTATCTGTGTGTGTGTATAGTAGTATCTGTGTGTGTGTATAGTAGTATCTGTGTGTGTGTATAGGAGTATCTGTGTGTGTGTGTATTGGAGTATCTGTGTGTGTGTGTACAGGAGTATGTGTGTGTGTGTGTGTAGTATTATCTGTGTGTGTGTATAGTATTATCTGTGTGTGTGTGTGTATAGTACTATCTGTGTGTGTGTGTGTAGTAGTATCTGTGTGTGTGTATAGGAGTATCTGTGTGTGTGTGTATAGGAGTATCTCTGTGTGTGTGTATAGTAGTATCTATGTGTGTGTGTATAGGAGTATCTGTGTGTGTGTATAGCAGTATCTGTGTGTGTGTGTACAGGAGTATGTGTGTGTGTGTAGTATTATCTGTGTGTGTGTATAGTATTATCTGTGTGTGTGTGTGTATAGTAGTATCTGTGTGTGTATATAGTATTATCTGTGTGTGTGTGAATAATAGTATCTGTGTGTGTGTGTGTATAGTAGTATTTCTGTGTGTGTGTATAGTAGTATCTGTGTGTGTGTGTGTATAGTATTATCTGTGTGTGTGTGTGTATAGTAGTATCTGTGTGTGTGTGTATAGTAGTATCTGTGTGTGTGTATAGTAGTATCTGTGTGTGTGTATAGTAGTATCTGTGTGTGTGTATAGGAGTATCTGTGTGTGTGTGTATTGGAGTATCTGTGTGTGTGTGTACAGGAGTATGTGTGTGTGTGTGTGTAGTATTATCTGTGTGTGTGTATAGTATTATCTGTGTGTGTGTGTGTATAGTACTATCTGTGTGTGTGTGTGTAGTAGTATCTGTGTGTGTGTATAGGAGTATCTGTGTGTGTGTGTATAGGAGTATCTCTGTGTGTGTGTATAGTAGTATCTGTGTGTGTATATAGTATTATCTGTGTGTGTGTGTATAGTTTTTTCTGTGTGTGTGTGTATAGTAGTATCTGTGTGTGTATATAGTATTATCTGTGTGTGTGTGTGTATAGTAGTATCTGTGTGTGTGTATAGTAGTATCTGTGTGTGAGTGTGTATAGGAGTATCTGTGTGTGTGTGTATAGGAGTATCTGTGTGTGTGTATAGGAGTATCTGTGTGTGTGTGTATAGGAGTATCTGTGTGTGTGTGTATAGTAGTATCTGTGTGTGTGTATAGTAGTATCTGTGTGTGTGTATAGTAGTATCTGTGTGTGTGTATAGGAGTATCTGTGTGTGTGTGTATTGGAGTATCTGTGTGTGTGTGTACAGGAGTATGTGTGTGTGTGTGTGTAGTATTATCTGTGTGTGTGTATAGTATTATCTGTGTGTGTGTGTGTATAGTACTATCTGTGTGTGTGTGTGTAGTAGTATCTGTGTGTGTGTATAGGAGTATCTGTGTGTGTGTGTATAGGAGTATCTCTGTGTGTGTGTATAGTAGTATCTGTGTGTGTATATAGTATTATCTGTGTGTGTGTGTATAGTTTTTTCTGTGTGTGTGTGTATAGTAGTATCTGTGTGTGTATATAGTATTATCTGTGTGTGTGTGTGTATAGTAGTATCTGTGTGTGTGTATAGTAGTATCTGTGTGTGAGTGTGTATAGGAGTATCTGTGTGTGTGTGTATAGGAGTATCTGTGTGTGTGTATAGGAGTATCTGTGTGTGTGTGTATAGGAGTATCTGTGTGTGTGTGAATAGGAGTATCTGTGTGTGTGTATAGAAGTATCTGTGTGTGTGTGTGTGTATAGGAGTATGTGTGTGTGTGTGTATAGGAGTATGTGTGTGCATAGGAGTATGTGTGTGTGTGTATAGGAGTATGTGTGTGTTTGTGTATAGGAGTATCTGTGTGTGTGTGTGTGTGTATAGGAATATCTGTGTGTGTGTGTATAGGAGTATCTGTGTGTGTGTGTATAGGAGTATCTGTGTGTGTGTGTGTATAGGAGTATCTGTGTGTGTATATAGAAGTATCTGTGTGCGTGTGTGTATAGAAGTATCTGTGTGTGTGTGTGTATAGTAGTATCTGTGTGTGTGTATAGTAGTATCTGTGTGTGTGTATATAGTAGTATCTGTGTGTGTGTATATAGTAGTGTCTGTGTGTGTGTGTGTATAGTAGTATCTGTGTGTGTGTGTAGTAGTATCTGTGTGTGTGTGTATAGTAGTATGTGTGTGTGCGTGTATAGGAGTATCTGTGTGTGTGTGTACAGGAGTATGTGTGTGTGTGTGTAGTATTATCTGTGTGTGTGTATAGTAGTATCTGTGTGTGTGTATAGTAGTATCTGTGTGTGTGTGTATAGGAGTATCTGTGTGTGTGTGTATAGCAGTATCTGTGTGTGTGTGTACAGGAGTATGTGTGTGTGTGTAGTATTATCTGTGTGTGTGTATAGTATTATCTGTGTGTGTGTGTATATAGTAGTATCTGTGTGTGTGTGTAGTAGTATCTGTGTGTATGTGTATAGGAGTATCTGTGTGTGTGTGTATAGGAGTATCTGTGTGTGTGTGTATAGTAGTATCTGTGTGTGTATATAGTATTATCTGTGTGTGTGTGTATAGTTTTTTCTGTGTGTGTGTGTGTATAGTAGTATCTGTGTGTGTATATAGTATTATCTGTGTGTGTGTGTGTATAGTAGTATCTGTGTGTGTGTATAGTAGTATCTGTGTGTGAGTGTGTATAGGAGTATCTGTGTGTGTGTGTGTGTGTGTATAGGAGTATCTGTGTGTGTGTGTATAGTAGTATCTGTGTGTGTGTAGTAGTATCTGTGTGTGTGTGTATAGGAGTATCTGTGTGTGTGTGTGTGTAGAGTAGTATCTGTGTGTGTGTATAGTATTATCTGTGTGTGTGTGTATAGTTTTTTCTGTGTGTGTGTGTATAGTAGTATCTGTGTGTGTATATAGTATTATCTGTGTGTGTGTATAATAGTATCTGTGTGTGTGTGTATAGTAGTATCTGTGTGTGTGTGTATAGTATTATCTGTGTGTGTGTGTGTATAGTAGTATCTGTGTGTGTGTGTATAGTAGTATCTGTGTGTGTGTGTATAGTAGTGTCTGTGTGTGTGTATAGTAGTATCTGTGTGTGTGTATAGTAGTATCTGTGTCTGTGTATAGTAGTATCTGTGTGTGTATAGGAGGATTTGTGTGTGTGTGTAGTATTATCTGTGTGTGTGTATAGTATTATCTGTGTGTGTGTGTGTATAGTAGTATCTGTGTGTGTGTAGTAGTATCTGTGTGTGTGTGCATAGGAGAATCTGTGTGTGTGTGTATAGTAGTATCTGTGTGAGTGTGTGTGTATAGTAGTATCTGTGTGTGAGTGTGTGTATAGTAGTATCTATGTGTGAGTGTGTATAGGAGTATCTGTGTGTGTGTGTGTGTATAGGAGTATCTGTGTGTGTGTGTATAGTAGTATCTGTGTGTGTGTAGTAGTATCTGTGTGTGTGTGTATAGGAGTATCTGTGTGTGTGTGTGTGTCGAGTAGTATCTGTGTGTGTGTATAGTATTATCTGTGTGTGTGTATAGTTTTTTCTGTGTGTGTGTGTATAGTAGTATCTGTGTGTGTATATAGTATTATCTGTGTGTGTGTATAATAGTATCTCTGTGTGTGTGTATAGTAGTATCTGTGTGTGTGTGTATAGTATTATCTGTGTGTGTGTGTGTATAGTAGTATCTGTGTTTGTGTGTATAGTAGTATCTGTGTGTGTGTATAGTAGTGTCTGTGTATATAGTAGTATCTGTGTGTGTGTGTATAGTAGTATCTGTGTGTGTATAGTAGTATCTGTGTGTGTGTATCGTAGTATCTGTGTGTGTGTGTATAGGAGGATTTGTGTGTGTGTGTAGTATTATCTGTGTGTGTGTATAGTATTATCTGTGTGTGTGTGTATAGTAGTATCTGTGTGTGTGTGTGTGTAGTAGTATCTGTGTGTGTGTGTATAGGAGTATCTGTGTGTGTGTGTATAGTAGTATCTGTGTGAGTGTGTGTGTATAGTAGTATCTGTGTGTGTGTGTATAGTAGTATCTGTGTGTATGTGTGTAGTACTATCTGTGTGTGTGTGTTTATAGTAGTTTCTGTGTGTGTGTGTGTATAGCAGTATTTGTGTGTGTGTAGTAGTATCTGTGTGTGTGTGTATAGGAGTATCTGTGTGTGTGTGTGTGTAGAGTAGTATCTGTGTGTGTGTATAGTATTATCTGTTTGTATGTGTGTGTCGTTTTTTCTGTGTGTGTGTGTGTATAGGAGTATCTGTGTGTGTGTGTATAGGAGTATCTGTGTGTGTGAATAGGAGTATCTGTGTGTGTGTATAGAAGTATCTGTGTGTGTGTGTGTATAGGAGTATGTGTGTGTGTGTGTATAGGAGTATGTGTGTGCATAGGAGTATGTGTGTGTGTGTATAGGAGTATGTGTGTGTTTGTGTATAGGAGTATCTGTGTGTGTGTGTGTGTATAGGAATGTCTGTGTGTGTGTGTATAGGAGTATCACTGTGTGTGTGTATAGGAGTATCTGTGTGTGTGTGTGTATAGGAGTATCTGTGTGTGTATATAGAAGTATCTGTGTGTGTGTGTATAGTAGTATCTGTGTGTGTGTATATAGTAGTATCTGTGTGTGTGTATATAGTAGTGTCTGTGTGTGTGTGTATAGTAGTATCTGTGTGTGTGTGTAGTAGTATCTGTGTGTGTGTGTGTATAGTAGTATGTGTGTGTGCGTGTATAGGAGTATCTGTGTGTGTGTGTACAGGAGTATGTGTGTGTGTGTGTGTGTAGTATTATCTGTGTGTGTGTATAGTAGTATCTGTGTGTGTGTATAGTAGTATCTGTGTGTGTGTGTATAGGAGTATCTGTGTGTGTGTGTATAGCAGTATTTGTGTGTGTGTGTACAGGAGTATGTGTGTGTGTGCAGTATTATCTGTGTGTGTGTATATAGTATTATCTGTCTGTGTGTGTGTGTATAGTAGTATCTGTGTGTGTGTGTGTAGTAGTATCTGTGTGTGTGTGTATAGGAGTATCAGTGTGTGTGTGTATAGGAGTATCTGTGTGTGTGTGTGTGTATAGTAGTATCTGTGTGTGTATATAGTATTATCTGTGTGTGTGTGTATAGTTTTCTCTGTGTGTGTGTGTGTATAGTAGTATCTGTGTGTGTATATAGTATTATCTGTGTGTGTGTGTATAGTAGTATCTGTGTGTGTGTATAGTAGTATCTGTGTGTGAGTGTGTATAGGAGTATCTGTGTGTGTGTGTGTGTATAGGAGTATCTGTGTGTGTGTGTGTATAGTAGTATCTGTGTGTGTGTAGTAGTATCTGTGTGTGTGTGTATAGGAGTATCTGTGTGTGTGTGTGTGTGTGTGTAGAGTAGTATCTGTGTATGTGTATAGTATTATCTGTGTGTGTGTGTGTATAGTTTTTTCTGTGTGTGTGTGTGTATAGTAGTATCTGTGTGTGTATATAGTATTATCTGTGTGTGTGTGAATAATAGTATCTGTTTGTGTGTGTGTATAGTAGTATCTCTGTGTGTGTGTATAGTAGTATCTGTGTGTGTGTGTGTATAGTAGTATCTGTGTGTGTGTATAGTAGTGTCTGTGTGTGTGTATAGTAGTATCTGTGTGTGTGTATAGTAGTATCTGTGTGTGTGTATAGGAGTATCTGTGTGTGTGTGTATAGGAGTATCTGTGTGTGTGTGTACAGGAGTATGTGTGTGTGTGTGTAGTATTATCTGTGTGTGTGTATAGTATTATCTGTGTGTGTGTGTGTATAGTAGTATCTGTGTGTGTGTGTAGTATTATCTGTGTGTGTGTGTGTATAGTAGTATCTGTGTGTGTGTGTAGTATTATCTGTGTGTGTGTGTATAGGAGTATCTGTGTGTGTGTGTATAGGAGTATCTGTGTGTGTGTGTATAGTAGTATCTCTGTGTGTATATAGTATTATCTGTGTGTGTGTATAGTTTTTTCTGTGTGTGTGTGTGTGTGTATAGTAGTATCTGTGTGTGTATATAGTATTATCTGTGTGTGTGTGTGTGTATAGTAGTATCTGTGTGTGTGTATAGTAGTATCTGTGTGTGAGTGTGTATAGGAGTATCTGTGTGTGTGTGTGTATAGGAGTATCTGTGTGTGTGTGTATATAGGAGTATCTGTGTGTGTGTGTATAGGAGTATTTGTGTGTGTGTGTGTATAGGAGTATCTGTGTGTGTATATAGAAGTATCTGTGTGCGTGTGTGTATAGAAGTATCTGTGTGTGTGTGTGTATAGTAGTATCTGTGTGTGTGTATAGTAGTATCTGTGTGTGTATATATAGTAGTATCTGTGTGTGTGTATATAGTAGTGTCTGTGTGTGTGTGTATAGTAGTATCTGTGTGTGTGTGTAGTAGTATCTGTGTGTGTGTGTATAGTAGTATGTGTGTGTGCGTGTATAGGAGTATCTGTGTGTGTGTGTACAGGAGTATGTGTGTGTGTGTGTGTAGTATTATCTGTGTGTGTGTACAGTAGTATCTGAGTGTGTGTATAGTAGTATCTGTGTGTGTGTGTAAAGGAGTATCTGTGTGTGTGTGTATAGCAGTATCTGTGTGTGTGTGTACAGGAGTATGTGTGTGTGTGTAGTATTATCTGTGTGTGTGTATAGTATTATCTGTGTGTGTGTGTATAGTAGTATCTGTGTGTGTGTGTAGTAGTATCTGTGTGTGTGTATAGGAGTATCTGTGTGTGTGTGTATAGGAGTATCTGTGTGTGTGTGTGTAGAGTAGTATCTGTGTGTGTATATAGTATTATATGTGTGTGTGTGTATAGTTTTTTCTGTGTGTGTGTGTGTGTATAGTAGTATCTGTGTGTGTATATAGTAGTATCTGTGTGTGTGTGTGTGTATAGTAGTATCTGTGTGTGTGTATAGTAGTATCTGCGTGTGAGTGTGTATAGGAGTATCTGTGTGTGTGTGTGTATAGGAGTATCTGTGTGTGTTTGTGTATAGTAGTACCTGTGTGTGTGTAGTGGTATCTGTGTGTGTGTGTGTATTAGGAGTATCTGTGTGTGTGTGTTGGTAGAGTAGTATCTGTGTGTGTGTGTACAGGAGTATGTGTGTGTGTTTAGTATTATCTGTGTGTGTGTATAGTAGTATCTGTGTGTGTGTATAGTAGTATCTGTGTGTGTGTATAGTAGTATCTGTGTGTGTGTGTATAGGAGGATTTGTGTGTGTGTGTAGTATTATCTGTGTGTGTGTATAGTATTATCTGTGTGTGTGTGTATAGTAGTATCTGTGTGTGTGTGTATAGGAGTATCTGTGTGTGTGTGTATAGTAGTATCTGTGTGAGTGTGTGTGAAAAGTAGTATCTGTGTGTGTGTGTGTGTATAGTAGTATCTGTGTGTGAGTGTGTATAGGAGTATCTGTGTGTGTGTGTGTATAGGAGTATCTGTGTGTGCGTGTACAGGAGTATGTGTGTGTGTGTGTGTAGTATTATCTGTGTGTGTGTATAGTAGTATCTGTGTGTGTGTATAGTAGTATCTGTGTGTGTGTGTATAGGAGTATCTGTGTGTGTGTGTATAGCAGTATCTGTGTGTGTGTGTACAGGAGTATGTGTGTGTGTGTAGTATTATCTGTGTGTGTGTATAGTATTATCTGTGTGTGTGTGTGTATAGTAGTATCTGTGTGTGTGTGTGTAGTAGTATCTGTGTGTGTGTATAGGAGTATCAGTGTGTGTGTGTATAGGAGTATCTGTGTGTGTGTGTGTGTAGTAGTATCTGTGTGTGTGTGTATAGTAGTATCTGTGTGTGTGTGTGTAGTAGTATCTGTGTGTGTGTATAGGAGTATCAGTGTGTGTGTGTATAGGAGTATCTGTGTGTGTGTGTGTGTATAGTAGTATCTGTGTGTGTATATAGTAGTATCTGTGTGTGTATATAGTATTGTCTGTGTGTGTGTGTATAGTAGTATCTGTGTGTGTGTATAGTAGTATCTGTGTGTGAGTGTGTATAGGAGTATCTGTGTGTGTGTGTGTATAGGAGTATCTGTGTGTGTGTGTGTATAGTAGTATCTGTGTGAGTGTAGTAGTATCTGTGTGTGTGTGTATAGGAGTATCTGTGTGTGTGTGTGTGTAGAGTAGTATCTGTGCGTGTGTATAGTATTATCTGTGTGTGTGTGTGTATAGTTTTTTCTGTGTGTGTGTGTGTATAGTAGTATCTGTGTGTGTATATAGTATTATCTGTGTGTGTGTGAATAATAGTATCTGTGTGTGTGTGTATAGTAGTATCTCTGTGTGTGTGTATAGTAGTATCTGTGTGTGTGTGTGTATAGTATTATCTGTGTGTGTGTATAGTAGTATCTGTGTGTGTGTGTATAGTAGTATCTGTGTGTGTGTATAGTAGTGTCTGTGTGTGTGTATAGTAGTATCTGTGTGTGTGTATAGTAGTATCTGTGTGTGTGTATAGGAGTATCTGTGTGTGTGTATAGGAGTATCTGTGTGTGTGTGTACAGGAGTATGTGTGTGTGTGTGTAGTATTATCTGTGTGTGTGTATAGTATTATCTGTGTGTGTGTGTGTATAGTAGTATCTGTGTGTGTGTGTGTGTAGTAGTATCTGTGTGTGTGTGTATAGGAGTATCTGTGTGTGTGTGTATAGGAGTATCTGTGTGTGTGTGTATAGTAGTATCTGTGTGTGTATATAGTATTATCTGTGTGTGTGTGTATAGTTTTTTCTGTGTGTGTGTGTATAGTAGTATCTGTGTGTGTATATAGTATTATCTGTGTGTGTGTGTGTATAGTAGTATCTGTGTGTGTGTATAGTAGTATCTGTGTGTGAGTGTGTATAGGAGTATCTGTGTGTGTGTGTGTATAGGAGTATCTGTGTGTGTGTGTATATAGGAGTATCTGTGTGTGTGTGTATAGGAGTATCTGTGTGTGTGTGAATAGGAGTATCTGTGTGTGTGTATAGAAGTATCTGTGTGTGTGTTTGTGTATAGGAGTATCTGTGTGTGTGTGTATAGGAATATCTCTGTGTGTGTGTATAGGAGTATCTGTGTGTGTGTGTATAGGAGTATCTGTGTGTGTGTGTGTATAGGAGTATCTGTGTGTGTATATAGAAGTATCTGTGTGCGTGTGTGTATAGAAGTATCTGTGTGTGTGTGTGTATAGTAGTATCTGTGTGTGTGATTAGTAGTATCTGTGTGTGTGTATATAGTAGTATCTGTGTGTGTGTATATAGTAGTGTCTGTGTGTGTGTGTGTATAGTAGTATCTGTGTGTGTGTGTAGTAGTATCTGTGTGTGTGTGTATAGTAGTAGGTGTGTGTGCGTGTATAGTATTATCTGTGTGTGTGTATAGTAGTATCTGTGTGTGTGTATAGTAGTATCTGTGTGTGTGTGTATAGGAGTATCTGTGTGTGTGTGTATAGCAGTATCTGTGTGTGTGTGTACAGGAGTATGTGTGTGTGTGTGTAGTATTATCTGTGTGTGTGTATAGTATTATCTGTGTGTGTGTATAGTAGTATCTGTGTGTGTGTGTATAGTAGTATCTGTGTGAGTGTGTGTGAAAAGTAGTATCTGTGTGTGTGTGTGTGTATAGTAGTATCTGTGTGTGAGTGTGTATAGGAGTATCTGTGTGTGTGTGTGTATAGGAGTATCTGTGTGTGCGTGTACAGGAGTATGTGTGTGTGTGTGTGTAGTATTATCTGTGTGTGTGTATAGTAGTATCTGTGTGTGTGTATAGTAGTATCTGTGTGTGTGTGTATAGGAGTATCTGTGTGTGTGTGTATAGCAGTATCTGTGTGTGTGTGTACAGGAGTATGTGTGTGTGTGTAGTATTATCTGTGTGTGTGTATAGTATTATCTGTGTGTGTGTGTGTATAGTAGTATCTGTGTGTGTGTGTGTAGTAGTATCTGTGTGTGTGTATAGGAGTATCAGTGTGTGTGTGTATAGGAGTATCTGTGTGTGTGTGTGTGTAGTAGTATCTGTGTGTGTGTGTATAGTAGTATCTGTGTGTGTGTGTGTAGTAGTATCTGTGTGTGTGTATAGGAGTATCAGTGTGTGTGTGTATAGGAGTATCTGTGTGTGTGTGTGTGTATAGTAGTATCTGTGTGTGTATATAGTAGTATCTGTGTGTGTATATAGTATTGTCTGTGTGTGTGTGTATAGTAGTATCTGTGTGTGTGTATAGTAGTATCTGTGTGTGAGTGTGTATAGGAGTATCTGTGTGTGTGTGTGTATAGGAGTATCTGTGTGTGTGTGTGTATAGTAGTATCTGTGTGAGTGTAGTAGTATCTGTGTGTGTGTGTATAGGAGTATCTGTGTGTGTGTGTGTGTAGAGTAGTATCTGTGCGTGTGTATAGTATTATCTGTGTGTGTGTGTGTATAGTTTTTTCTGTGTGTGTGTGTGTATAGTAGTATCTGTGTGTGTATATAGTATTATCTGTGTGTGTGTGAATAATAGTATCTGTGTGTGTGTGTATAGTAGTATCTCTGTGTGTGTGTATAGTAGTATCTGTGTGTGTGTGTGTATAGTATTATCTGTGTGTGTGTATAGTAGTATCTGTGTGTGTGTGTATAGTAGTATCTGTGTGTGTGTATAGTAGTGTCTGTGTGTGTGTATAGTAGTATCTGTGTGTGTGTATAGTAGTATCTGTGTGTGTGTATAGGAGTATCTGTGTGTGTGTATAGGAGTATCTGTGTGTGTGTGTACAGGAGTATGTGTGTGTGTGTGTAGTATTATCTGTGTGTGTGTATAGTATTATCTGTGTGTGTGTGTGTATAGTAGTATCTGTGTGTGTGTGTGTGTAGTAGTATCTGTGTGTGTGTGTATAGGAGTATCTGTGTGTGTGTGTATAGGAGTATCTGTGTGTGTGTGTATAGTAGTATCTGTGTGTGTATATAGTATTATCTGTGTGTGTGTGTATAGTTTTTTCTGTGTGTGTGTGTATAGTAGTATCTGTGTGTGTATATAGTATTATCTGTGTGTGTGTGTGTATAGTAGTATCTGTGTGTGTGTATAGTAGTATCTGTGTGTGAGTGTGTATAGGAGTATCTGTGTGTGTGTGTGTATAGGAGTATCTGTGTGTGTGTGTATATAGGAGTATCTGTGTGTGTGTGTATAGGAGTATCTGTGTGTGTGTGAATAGGAGTATCTGTGTGTGTGTATAGAAGTATCTGTGTGTGTGTTTGTGTATAGGAGTATCTGTGTGTGTGTATAGGAATATCTCTGTGTGTGTGTATAGGAGTATCTGTGTGTGTGTGTATAGGAGTATCTGTGTGTGTGTGTGTATAGGAGTATCTGTGTGTGTATATAGAAGTATCTGTGTGCGTGTGTGTATAGAAGTATCTGTGTGTGTGTGTGTATAGTAGTATCTGTGTGTGTGATTAGTAGTATCTGTGTGTGTGTATATAGTAGTATCTGTGTGTGTGTATATAGTAGTGTCTGTGTGTGTGTGTGTATAGTAGTATCTGTGTGTGTGTGTAGTAGTATCTGTGTGTGTGTGTATAGTAGTAGGTGTGTGTGCGTGTATAGTATTATCTGTGTGTGTGTATAGTAGTATCTGTGTGTGTGTATAGTAGTATCTGTGTGTGTGTGTATAGGAGTATCTGTGTGTGTGTGTATAGCAGTATCTGTGTGTGTGTGTACAGGAGTATGTGTGTGTGTGTAGTATTATCTGTGTGTGTGTATAGTATTATCTGTGTGTGTGTATAGTAGTATCTGTGTGTGTGTGTAGTAGTAGTATCTGTGTGTGTGTATAGGAGTATCTGTGTGTGTGTGTATAGGAGTATCTGTGTGTGTGTGTGTAGAGTAGTATCTGTGTGTGTATATAGTATTATATGTGTGTGTGTGTATAGTTTTTTCTGTGTGTGTGTGTGTGTAGTAGTATCTGTGTGTGTATATAGTATTATCTGTGTGTGTGTGTAGGTATAGTAGTATCTGTGTGTGTGTATAGTAGTATCTGTGTGTGAGTGTGTATAGGAGTATGTGTGTGTGTGTGTATAGGAGTATCTGTGTGTGTGTGTATAGTAGTACCTGTGTGTGTGTGTGTGTAGAGTAGTATCTGTGTGTGTGTATAGTATTATCTGTGTGTGTGTGTGTATAGTTTTTTCTGTGTGTGTGTGTGTATAGTAGTATCTGTGTGTGTATATAGTATTATCTGGGTGTGTGTGTATAATAGTATCTGTGTGTGTGTGTATAGCAGTATCTGTGTGTGTGTGTACAGGAGTATGTGTGTGTGTGTAGTATTATCTGTGTGTGTGTATAGTATTATCTGTGTGTGTGTATAGTAGTATCTGTGTGTGTGTGTAGTAGTAGTATCTGTGTGTGTGTATAGGAGTATCTGTGTGTGTGTGTATAGGAGTATCTGTGTGTGTGTGTGTAGAGTAGTATCTGTGTGTGTATATAGTATTATATGTGTGTGTGTGTATAGTTTTTTTCTGTGTGTGTGTGTGTGTAGTAGTATCTGTGTGTGTATATAGTATTATCTGTGTGTGTGTGTGTGTATAGTAGTATCTGTGTGTGTGTATAGTAGTATCTGTGTGTGAGTGTGTATAGGAGTATCTGTGTGTGTGTGTATAGTAGTACCTGTGTGTGTGTAGTAGTATCTGTGTGTGTGTATAGGAGTATCTGTGTGTGTGTGTGTGTAGAGTAGTATCTGTGTGTGTGTATAGTATTATCTGTGTGTGTGTGTGTGTATAGTTTTTTCTGTGTGTGTGTGTGTATAGTAGTATCTGTGTGTGTATATAGTATTATCTGTGTGTGTGTGTATAATAGTATCTGTGTGTGTGTGTATAGTAGTATCTGTGTGTGTGTGTATAGTATTATCTGTGTGTGTGTGTGTATAGTAGTATCTGTGTGTGTGTGTGTGTATAGTAGTATCTGTGTGTGTGTGTATAGTAGTGTCTGTGTGTGTGTATAGTAGTATCTGTGTGTGTATATAGTAGTATCTGTGTGTGTGTGTATAGTAGTATCTGTGTGTGTGTATAGTAGTATCTGTGTGTGTGTGTATAGGAGGATTTGTTTGTGTGTGTAGTATTATCTGTGTGTGTGTATAGTATTATCTGTGTGTGTGTGTGTATAGTAGTATCTGTGTGTGTGTGTGTAGTAGTATCTGCGTGTGTGTGTATAGGAGTATCTGTGTTTGTGTGTATAGTAGTATCTGTGTGAGTGTGTGTGAAAAGTAGTATCTGTGTGTGTGTGTGTGTATAGTAGTATCTGTGTGTGAGTGTGTATAGGAGTATCTGTGTGTGTGTGTGTGTATAGGAGTATCTGTGTGTGTGTGTTTATAGTAGTATCTGTGTGTGTTTAGTAGTATCTGTGTGTGTGTGTATAGGAGTATCTGTGTGTGTGTGTGTGTAGAGTAGTATCTGTGTGTGTGTATAGTATTATCTGTGTGTGTGTATAGTTTTTTCTGTGTGTGTGTGTGTATAGTAGTATCTGTGTGTGTATATAGTATTATCTGTGTGTGTGTGTATAATAGTATCTCTGTGTGTGTGTATAGTAGTATCTGTGTGTGTGTATAGTATTATCTGTGTGTGTGTGTCTCGTAGTATCTGTGTGTGTGTGTATAGTAGTATCTGTGTGTGTGTGTATAGTAGTGTCTGTGTGTGTATAGTAGTATCTGTGTGTGTGTATAGTAGTATCTGTGTGTGTGTATAGTAGTATCTGTGTGTGTGTATATAGGAGGATTTGTGTGTGTGTGTAGTATTATCTGTGTGTGTGTATAGTATTATCTGTGTGTGTGTGTGTATAGTAGTATCTGTGTGTGTGTGTAGTAGTATCTGTGTGTGTGTGTATAGGAGTATCTGTGTGTGTGTGTATAGTAGTATCTGTGTGAGTGTGTGTGTATAGTAGTATCTGTGTGTGTGTGTGTATAGTAGCATCTGTGTGTGTGCGTATAGTAGTATCTGTGTGTGTGTGTTTATAGTAGTTTCTGTGTGTGTGTGTATAGTAGTATTTGTGTGTGTGTAGTAGTATCTGTGTGTGTGTATAGTATTATCTGTTTGTATGTGTGTGTAGTTTTTTCTGTGTGTGTGTGTATAGTAGTATCTGTGTGTGTGTATAGTATTATCTGTTTGTATGTGTGTGTAGTTTTTTCTGTGTGTGTGTATAGTAGTATCTGTGTGTGTGTATAGTATCATCTGTGTGTGTGTGTGTATAGTAGTGTCTGTGTGCGTGTGTGTGTGTATAGTAGTATGTGTGTGTATGTATAGTATTATCTGTTTGTGTGTGTGTATAGTAGTATCTGTGTGTGTGTGTGTATAGTAGTATCTCTGTGTGTGTGTGTATAGTAGTATCTGTGTGTGTGTGTGTATAGTATTATCTGTGTGTGTGTGTGTATAGTAGTATCTGTGTGTGTATAGGAGTATCTGTGTGTGTGTGTGTGTGTAGAGTAGTATCTGTGTGTGTGTATAGTAGTATCTGTTTGTATGTGTGTGTAGTTTTTTCTGTGTGTGTGTGTATAGTAGTATCTGTGTGTGTGTATAGTATCATCTGTGTGTGTGTGTGTATAGTAGTGTCTGTGTGCGTGTGTGTGTGTATAGTAGTATGTGTGTGTATGTATAGTACTATCTGTTTGTGTGTGTGTATAGTAGTATCTGTGTGTGTGTGTGTATAGTAGTATCTCTGTGTGTGTGTATAGTAGTATCTGTGTGTGTGTGTGTATAGTATTATCTGTGTGTGTGTGTGTATAGTAGTATCTGTGTGTGTGTAGTAGTATCTGTGTGTGTGTGTATAGGAGTATCTGTGTGTGTGTGTGTGTGTAGAGTAGTATCTGTGTGTGTGTATAGTATTATCTGTTTGTATGTGTGTGTAGTTTTTTCTGTGTGTGTGTGTATAGTAGTATCTGTGTGTGTATATAGTATTATCTGTGTGTGTGTGTGTATAATAGTATCTGTGTGTGTGTGTATAGGAGTATCTCTGTGTGTGTGTATAGTAGTATCTGTGTGTGTGTGTGTATAGTATTATCTGTGTGTGTGTGTATAGTAGTATCTGTGTGTGTGTGTGTATAGGAGTATCTCTGTGTGTGTGTGTATAGTAGTATCTGTGTGTGTGTGTATAGTATTATCTGTGTGTGTGTGTGTAGAGTAGTATCTGTGTGTGTGTAGTAGTATCTGTGTGTGTGTGTATAGGAGTATCTGTGTGTGTGTGTAGAGTAGTATCTGTGTGTGTGTATAGTATTATCTGTGTGTATGTGTGTGTAGTTTTTTCTGTGAGTGTGTGTATAGTAGTATCTGTGTGTGTATATAGTATTATCTGTGTGTGTGTTTATAATAGTATCTGTGTGTGTGTGTGTATAGTAGTATCTCTGTGTGTGTGTATAGTAGTATCTGTATAGTATTATCTGTGTGTGTGTGTGTATAGTAGTATCTGTGTGTGTGTGTATAGTAGTATCTGTGTGTGTGTGTATAGTAGTGTCTGTGTGTGTGTATAGTAGTATCTGTGTGTGTGTGTATAGTAGTATCTGTGTGTGTGTGTATAGTAGTGTCTGTGTGTGTGTATAGTAGTATATGTGTGTGTGTATAGTAGTATCTGTGTGTGTGTATAGTAGTATCTGTGTGTGTGTATAGTAGTATCTCTGTGTGTGTGTATAGGAGTATTTGTGTGTGTGTGTGTAGTATTATCTGTGTGTGTGTGTGTATAGTATTATCTGTGTGTGTGTGTATAGTAGTATCTGTGTGTGTGTGTAGTAGTATCTGTGTGTGTGTATAGGAGTATCTGTGTGTGTGTGTATAGTAGTATCTGTGTGAGTGTGTGTGTATAGTAGTATCTGTGTGTGTGTGTGTGTATAGTAGTATCTGTGTGTGTGTTTATAGTAGTATCTGTGTGTGTGTATAGTAGTTTCTGTGTGTGTGTGTATAGTATTATCTTTGTGTGTGTATAGTATTATCTGTGTGTGTGTATAGTATCATCTGTGTGTGTGTGTGTATAGTAGTGTCTGTGTGTGTGTGGGTATAGTAGTATGTGTGTGTATGTATAGTATTATCTGTTTGTGTGTGTGTATAGTAGTATCTGTGTGTGTGTGTGTATAGTAGTATCTCTGTGTGTGTGTGTATAGTAGTATCTGTGTGTGTGTGTACAGTATTATCTGTGTGTGTGTGTGTATAGTATCTGTGTGTGTGTGTATAGTTGTATTTGTGTGTGTGTATAGTAGTGTCTGTGTGTGTGTATAGTAGTGTCTGTGTGTGTGTGTAGTAGTATCTGTGTGTGTGTGTATAGTAGTGTCTGTGTGTGTGTATAGTAGTATGTGTGTGTGCGTGTATAGGAGTATCTGTGTGTGTGTGTACAGGAGTATGTGTGTGTGTGTGTGCGTGTAGTATTATCTGTGTGTGTGTATAGTATTATCTGTGTGTGTGTGTATAGAAGTATCTGTGTGTGTGTGTATATAGGAGTATCTGTGTGTGTGTGTACAGGAGTATGTGTGTGTGTGTGTGTAGTGTTATCTGTGTGTGTGTATAGTATTATCTGTGTGTGTGTGTATAGTAGTATCTGTGTGTGTGTAGTAGTATCTGTGTGTGTGTATAGGAGTATCTGTGTGTGTGTGTGTGTGTGTGTAGAGTAGTATCTGTGTGTGTGTATAGTCTTATCTGTGTGTGTGTGTGTATAGGTTTTTCTGTGTGTGTGTGTGTATAGTAGTATCTGTGTGTGTGTATAGTAGTATCTGTGTGTGAGTGTGTATAGGAGTATCTGTGTGTGTGTGTGTGTATAGGAGTATCTGTCTGTGTGTGTGTGTGTATAGGAGTATCTGTGTGTGTGTATAGGAGTATCTGTGTGTGTATGGGTATAGGTGTATGTGTGTGTGTGTATAGGAGTATGTGTGTGTGTGTATATGAGTATGTGTGTGTGTGTGTATAGGAGTATGTGTGTGTGTATAGGAGTATGTGTGTGTGCGTGTATAGGAGTATCTGTGTGTGTGTGTACAGGAGTATGTGTGTGTGTGTGTATAGGAGTATGTGTGTGTGCGTGTATAGGAGTATCTGTGTGTGTGTGTACAGGAGTATGTGTGTGTGTGTAGTATTATCTGTGTGTGTGTATAGTATTATCTGTGTGTGTGTGTGTATAGTAGTATCTGTGTGTGTGTGTGTATAGTAGTATCTCTGTGTGTGTGTATAGTAGTATCTGTGTGTGTATGTATAGTAGTATCTGTGTGTGTGTGTATAGTAGTATCTGTGTGTGTGTGTATAGTAGTGTCTGTGTGTGTGTGTATAGTAGTATCTGGGTGTGTGTATAGTAGTATCTGTGTGTGTGTATAGTAGTATCTGTGTGTGTGTATAGTAGTATCTGTGTGTGTGTGTATAGGAGTATCTGTGTGTGTGTGTACAGGAGTATGTGTGTGTGTGTAGTATTATCTGTGTGTGTGTATAGTATTATCTGTGTGTGTGTGTGTGTATAGTAGTATCTGTGTGTGTGTGTGTGTGTAGTAGTATCTGTGTGTGTGTATAGGAGTATCTGTGTGTGTGTGTATAGGAGTATCTGTGTGTGTGTGTATAGTAGTATCTGTGTGTGTGTGGAGAGTAGTATCTGTGTGTGTGTATAGTAGTATCTGTGTGTGTGTATAGTAGTATCTGTGTGTGTGTGTATAGGAGTATCTGTGTGTGTGTGTACAGGAGTATGTGTGTGTGTGTAGTATTATCTGTGTGTGTGTATAGTATTATCTGTGTGTGTGTGTGTGTATAGTATTATCTGTGTGTGTGTGGAGAGTAGTATCTGTGTGTGTGTATAGTAGTATCTGTGTGTGTGTATAGTAGTATCTGTGTGTGTGTATAGTAGTATCTGTGTGTGTGTGTATAGGAGTATCTGTGTGTGTGTGTACAGGAGTATGTGTGTGTGTGTAGTATTATCTGTGTGTGTGTATAGTATTATCTGTGTGTGTGTGTGTGTATAGTAGTATCTGTGTGTGTGTGTGTGTGTAGTAGTATCTGTGTGTGTGTATAGGAGTATCTGTGTGTGTGTGTATAGGAGTATCTGTGTGTGTGTGTATAGTAGTATCTGTGTGTGTATATAGTATTATCTGTGTGTGTGTGTGTATAGTTTTTTCTCTGTGTGTGTGTATAGTAGTATCTGTGTGTGTATATAGTAGTATCTGTGTGTGTGTGTATAGTAGTATCTGTGTGTGTGTATAGTAGTATCTGTGTGTGAGTGTGTATAGGAGTATCTGTGTGTGTGTGTGTGTGTATAGGAGTATCTGTGTGTGTGTGTGTATAGGAGTATCTGTGTGTGTGTGTATAGGAGTATCTGTGTGTGTGTGAATAGGAGTATCTGTGTGTGTGTATAGAAGTATCTGTCTGTGTGTGTGTATAGGAGTATGTGTGTGTGTGTGTGTATAGGAGTTTCTGTGTGTGTGTGTATAGGAGTATCTGTGTGTGTGTGTATAGGAGTATCTGTGTGTGTGTGAATAGGAGTATCTGTGTGTGTGTATAGAAGTATCTGTCTGTGTGTGTGTATAGGAGTATGTGTGTGTGTGTGTATATAGGAGTATGTGTGTGCTTAGGAGTATGTGTGTGTGTGTATAGGAGTATGTGTGTGTGTGTGTAGTATTATCTGTGTGTGTGTATAGTATTATCTGTGTGTGTGTGTGTGTATAGTAGTATCTGTGTGTGTGTGTGTAGTAGTATCTGTGTGTGTGTGTATAGCAGTATCTGTGTGTGTGTGTATAGGAGTATCTGTGTGTGTGTGTATAGTAGTATCTGTGTGTGTATATAGTATTATCTGTGTGTGTGTGTATAGTTTTTTCTGTGTGTGTGTGTGTGTGTATAGTAGTATCTGTGTGTGTATATAGTATTATCTGTGTGTGTGTGTGTGTATAGTAGTATCTGTGTGTGTGTATAGTAGTATCTGTGTGTGAGTGTGTATAGGAGTATCTGTGTGTGTGTGTGTATAGGAGTATCTGTGTGTGTGTATATAGGAGTATCTGTGTGTGTGTGTATAGGAGTATCTGTGTGTGTGTGAATAGGAGTATCTGTGTGTGTGTATAGAAGTATCTGTGTGTGTGTTTGTGTATAGGAGTATCTGTGTGTGTGTGTGTATAGGAATATCTCTGTGTGTGTGTATAGGAGTATCTGTGTGTGTGTGTATAGGAGTATCTGTGTGTGTGTGTGTATAGGAGTATCTGTGTGTGTATATAGAAGTATCTGTGTGCGTGTGTGTATAGAAGTATCTCTGTGTGTGTGTATAGTAGTATCTGTGTGTGTGTGTATAGTAGTATCTGTGTGTGTGTATATAGTAGTATCTGTGTGTGTGTATATAGTAGTGTCTGTGTGTGTGTGTATAGTAGTATCTGTGTGTGTGTGTAGTAGTATCTGTGTGTGTATATAGTAGTATGTGTGTGTGCGTGTATAGGAGTATCTGCGTGTATGTGTACAGGAGTATGTGAGTGTGTGTGTGTAGTATTATCTGTGTGTGTGTATAGTAGTATCTGTGTGTGTGTATAGTAGTATCTGTGTGTGTAGTGTATAGGAGTATCTGTGTGTGTGTGTATAGCAGTATCTGTGTGTGTGTGTACAGGAGTATGTGTGTGTGTGTAGTATTATCTGTGTGTGTGTATAGTATTATCTGTGTGTATAGTAGTATCTGTGTGTGTATATAGTATTATCTGTGTGTGTGTGAATAATAGTATCTGTGTGTGTGTGTGTATAGTAGTATTTCTGTGTGTGTGTATAGTAGTATCTGTGTGTGTGTGTGTGTATAGTATTATCTGTGTGTGTGTGTGTATAGTAGTATCTGTGTGTGTGTGTATAGTAGTATCTGTGTGTGTGTATAGTAGTATCTGTGTGTGTGTATAGTAGTATCTGTGTGTGTGTATAGGAGTATCTGTGTGTGTGTGTATAGGAGTATCTGTGTGTGTGTGTACAGGAGTATGTGTGTGTGTGTGTAGTATTATCTGTGTGTGTGTATAGTATTATCTGTGTGTGTGTGTGTATAGTACTATCTGTGTGTGTGTGTGTAGTAGTATCTGTGTGTGTGTGTATAGGAGTATCTGTGTGTGTGTGTATAGGAGTATCTCTGTGTGTGTGTATAGTAGTATCTGTGTGTGTATATAGTATTATCTGTGTGTGTGTGTATAGTTTTTTCTGTGTGTGTGTGTATAGTAGTATCTGTGTGTGTATATAGTATTATCTGTGTGTGTGTGTGTATAGTAGTATCTGTGTGTGTGTATAGTAGTATCTGTGTGTGAGTGTGTATAGGAGTATCTGTGTGTGTGTGTATAGGATTATCTGTGTGTGTGTATAGGAGTATCTGTGTGTGTGTGTATAGGAGTATCTGTGTGTGTGTGAATAGGAGTATCTGTGTGTGTGTATAGAAGTATCTGTGTGTGTGTGTGTGTATAGGAGTATGTGTGTGTGTGTGTGTGTATAGGAGTATGTGTGTGCATAGGAGTATGTGTGTGTGTGTATAGGAGTATGTGTGTGTTTGTGTATAGGAGTATCTGTGTGTGTGTGTGTGTGTATAGGAATATCTGTGTGTGTGTGTATAGGAGTATCTGTGTGTGTGTATAGGAGTATCTGTGTGTGTGTGTGTATAGGAGTATCTGTGTGTGTATATAGAAGTATCTGTGTGCGTGTGTGTATAGAAGTATCTGTGTGTGTGTGTGTATAGTAGTATCTGTGTGTGTGTATAGTAGTATCTGTGTGTGTGTATATAGTAGTATCTGTGTGTGTGTATATAGTAGTGTCTGTGTGTGTGTGTGTATAGTAGTATCTGTGTGTGTGTGTAGTAGTATCTGTGTGTGTGTATAGTAGTATGTGTGTGTGCGTGTATAGGAGTATCTGTGTGTGTGTGTACAGGAGTATGTGTGTGTGTGTGTAGTATTATCTGTGTGTGTGTATAGTAGTATCTGTGTGTGTGTATTGTAGTATCTGTGTGTGTGTGTATAGGAGTATCTGTGTGTGTGTGTATAGCAGTATCTGTGTGTGTGTGTACAGGAGTATGTGTGTGTGTGTAGTATTATCTGTGTGTGTGTATAGTATTATCTGTGTGTGTGTGTGTGTATACTAGTATCTGTGTGTGTGTGTAGTAGTATCTGTGTGTATGTGTATAGGAGTATCTGTGTGTGTGTATAGGAGTATCTGTGTGTGTGTGTATAGTAGTATCTGTGTGTGTATATAGTATTATCTGTGTGTGTGTGTATAGTTTTTTCTGTGTGTGTGTGTATAGTAGTATCTGTGTGTGTATATAGTATTATCTGTGTGTGTGTGTGTGTGTATAGTAGTATCTGTGTGTGTGTATAGTAGTATCTGTGTGTGAGTGTGTATAGGAGTATCTGTGTGTGTGTGTGTGTGTATAGGAGTATCTGTGTGTGTGTGTATAGTAGTATCTGTGTGTGTGTAGTAGTATCTGTGTGTGTGTGTATAGGAGTATCTGTGTGTGTGTGTGTGTAGAGTAGTATCTGTGTGTGTGTATAGTATTATCTGTGTGTGTGTGTATAGTTGTTTCTGTGTGTGTGTGTATAGTAGTATCTGTGTGTGTATATAGTATTATCTGTGTGTGTGTATAATAGTATCTGTGTGTGTGTGTATAGTAGTATCTGTGTGTGTGTGTATAGTATTAGCTGTGTGTGTGTGTGTATAGTAGTATCTGTGTGTGTGTGTATAGTAGTATCTGTGTGTGTGTGTATAGTAGTGTCTGTGTGTGTGTGTATAGTAGTATCTGTGTGTGTGTATAGTAGTATCTGTGTCTGTGTATAGTAGTATCTGTGTGTGTATAGGAGGATTTGTGTGTGTGTGTAGTATTATCTGTGTGTGTGTATAGTATTTTCTGTGTGTGTGTGTTGTATAGTAGTATCTGTGTGTGTGTAGTAGTATCTGTGTGTGTGTGCATAGGAGAATCTGTGTGTGTGTGTATAGTAGTATCTGTGTGAGTGTGTGTGTATAGTAGTATCTGTGTGTGAGTGTGTGTATAGTAGTATCTATGTGTGAGTGTGTATAGGAGTATCTGTGTGTGTGTGTGTGTATAGGAGTATCTGTGTGTGTGTGTATAGTAGTATCTGTGTGTGTGTAGTAGTATCTGTGTGTGTGTGTATAGGAGTATCTGTGTGTGTGTGTGTGTCGAGTAGTATCTGTGTGTGTGTATAGTATTATCTGTGTGTGTGTATAGTTTTTTCTGTGTGTGTGTGTATAGTAGTATCTGTGTGTGTATATAGTATTATCTGTGTGTGTGTGTATAATAGTATCTCTGTGTGTGTGTATAGTAGTATCTGTGTGTGTGTGTATAGTATTATCTGTGTGTGTGTGTGTATAGTATTATCTGTGTTTGTGTGTATAGTAGTATCTGTGTGTGTGTATAGTAGTGTCTGTGTATATAGTAGTATCTGTGTGTGTGTGTATAGTAGTATCTGTGTGTGTATAGTAGTATCTGTGTGTGTGTATCGTAGTACCTGTGTGTGTGTGTATAGGAGGATTTGTGTGTGTGTGTAGTATTACCTGTGTGTGTGTATAGTATTATCTGTGTGTGTGTGTATAGTAGTATCTGTGTGTGTGTGTGTGTAGTAGTATCTGTGTGTGTGTGTATAGGAGTATCTGTGTGTGTGTGTATAGTAGTATCTGTGTGAGTGTGTGTGTATAGTAGTATCTGTGTGTGTGTGTATAGTAGTATCTGTGTGTATGTGTGTAGTAGTATCTGTGTGTGTGTGTTTATAGTAGTTTCTGTGTGTGTGTGTATAGCAGTATTTGTGTGTGTGTAGTAGTATCTGTGTGTGTGTGTATAGGAGTATCTGTGTGTGTGTGTGTGTAGAGTAGTATCTGTGTGTGTGTATAGTATTATCTGTTTGTATGTGTGTGTCGTTTTTTCTGTGTGTGTGTGTGTATAGGAGTATCTGTGTGTGTGTGTATAGGAGTATCTGTGTGTGTGAATAGGAGTATCTGTGTGTGTGTATAGAAGTATCTGTGTGTGTGTGTGTATAGGAGTATGTGTGTGTGTGTGTATAGGAGTATGTGTGTGCATAGGAGTATGTGTGTGTGTGTATAGGAGTATGTGTGTGTTTGTGTATAGGAGTATCTGTGTGTGTGTGTGTGTATAGGAATGTCTGTGTGTGTGTGTATAGGAGTATCACTGTGTGTGTGTATAGGAGTATCTGTGTGTGTGTGTGTATAGGAGTATCTGTGTGTGTATATAGAAGTATCTGTGTGTGTGTGTATAGTAGTATCTGTGTGTGTGTATATAGTAGTATCTGTGTGTGTGTATATAGTAGTGTCTGTGTGTGTGTGTATAGTAGTATCTGTGTGTGTGTGTAGTAGTATCTGTGTGTGTGTGTATAGTAGTATCTGTGTGTGTGTGTAGTAGTATCTGTGTGTGTGTGTGTATAGTAGTATGTGTGTGTGCGTGTATAGGAGTATCTGTGTGTGTGTGTACAGGAGTATGTGTGTGTGTGTGTGTGTAGTATTATCTGTGTGTGTGTATAGTAGTATCTGTGTGTGTGTATAGTAGTATCTGTGTGTGTGTGTATAGGAGTATCTGTGTGTGTGTGTATAGCAGTATTTGTGTGTGTGTGTACAGGAGTATGTGTGTGTGTGCAGTATTATCTGTGTGTGTGTATATAGTATTATCTGTGTGTGTGTGTGTGTATAGTAGTATCTGTGTGTGTGTGTGTAGTTTTATCTGTGTGTGTGTATAGGAGTATCAGTGTGTGTGTGTATAGGAGTATCTGTGTGTGTGTGTGTGTATAGTAGTATCTGTGTGTGTATATAGTATTATCTGTGTGTGTGTGTATAGTTTTCCCTGTGTGTGTGTGTGTATAGTAGTATCTGTGTGTGTATATAGTATTATCTGTGTGTGTGTGTATAGTAGTATCTGTGTGTGTGTATAGTAGTATCTGTGTGTGAGTGTGTATAGGAGTATCTGTGTGTGTGTGTGTGTATAGGAGTATCTGTGTGTGTGTGTGTATAGTAGTATCTGTGTGTGTGTAGTAGTATCTGTGTGTGTGTGTATAGGAGTATCTGTGTGTGTGTGTGTGTGTGTGTAGAGTAGTATCTGTGTATGTGTATAGTATTATCTGTGTGTGTGTGTGTATAGTTTTTTCTGTGTGTGTGTGTGTATAGTAGTATCTGTGTGTGTATATAGTATTATCTGTGTGTGTGTGAATAATAGTATCTGTGTGTGTGTGTGTATAGTAGTATCTCTGTGTGTGTGTATAGTAGTATCTGTGTGTGTGTGTGTATAGTATTATCTGTGTGTGTGTGTATAGTAGTATCTGTGTGTGTGTGTGTATAGTAGTATCTGTGTGTGTGTATAGTAGTGTCTGTGTGTGTGTATAGTAGTATCTGTGTGTGTGTATAGTAGTATCTGTGTGTGTGTATAGGAGTATCTGTGTGTGTGTGTATAGGAGTATCTGTGTGTGTGTGTACAGGAGTATGTGTGTGTGTGTGTAGTATTATCTGTGTGTGTGTATAGTATTATCTGTGTGTGTGTGTGTATAGTAGTATCTGTGTGTGTGTGTAGTATTATCTGTGTGTGTGTGTATAGGAGTATCTGTGTGTGTGTGTATAGGAGTATCTGTGTGTGTGTGTATAGTAGTATCTCTGTGTGTATATAGTATTATCTGTGTGTGTGTATAGTTTTTTCTGTGTGTGTGTGTGTATAGTAGTATCTGTGTGTGTATATAGTATTATCTGTGTGTGTGTGTGTATAGTAGTATCTGTGTGTGTGTATAGTAGTATCTGTGTGTGAGTGTGTATAGGAGTATCTGTGTGTGTGTGTGTATAGGAGTATCTGTGTGTGTGTGTATATAGGAGTATCTGTGTGTGTGTGTATAGGAGTATTTGTGTGTGTGTGTGTATAGGAGTATCTGTGTGTGTATATAGAAGTATCTGTGTGCCTGTGTGTATAGAAGTATCTGTGTGTGTGTGTGTATAGTAGTATCTGTGTGTGTGTATAGTAGTATCTGTGTGTGTATATATAGTAGTATCTGTGTGTGTGTATATAGTAGTGTCTGTGTGTGTGTGTGTATAGTAGTATCTGTGTGTGTGTGTAGTAGTATCTGTGTGTGTGTGTATAGTAGTATGTGTGTGTGCGTGTATAGGAGTATCTGTGTGTGTGTGTACAGGAGTATGTGTGTGTGTGTGTGTAGTATTATCTGTGTGTGTGTACAGTAGTATCTGAGTGTGTGTATAGTAGTATCTGTGTGTGTGTGTAAAGGAGTATCTGTGTGTGTGTGTATAGCAGTATCTGTGTGTGTGTGTACAGGAGTATGTGTGTGTGTGTAGTATTATCTGTGTGTGTGTATAGTATTATCTGTGTGTGTGTGTATAGTAGTATCTGTGTGTGTGTGTAGTAGTATCTGTGTGTGTGTATAGGAGTATCTGTGTGTGTGTGTATAGGAGTATCTGTGTGTGTGTGTGTAGAGTAGTATCTGTGTGTGTATATAGTATTATATGTGTGTGTGTGTATAGTTTTTTCTGTGTGTGTGTGTATAGTAGTATCTGTGTGTGTATATAGTAGTATCTGTGTGTGTGTGTGTGTATAGTAGTATCTGTGTGTGTGTATAGTAGTATCTGCGTGTGAGTGTGTATAGGAGTATCTGTGTGTGTGTGTGTGTATAGGAGTATCTGTGTGTGTTTGTGTATAGTAGTACCTGTGTGTGTGTAGTAGTATCAGTGTGTGTGTGTGTATAGGAGTATCTGTGTGTGTGTGTTGGTAGAGTAGTATCTGTGTGTGTGTGTACAGGAGTATGTGTGTGTGTTTAGTATTATCTGTGTGTGTGTATAGTAGTATCTGTGTGTGTGTATAGTAGTATCTGTGAGTGTGTATAGTAGTATCTGTGTGTGTGTGTATAGGAGGATTTGTGTGTGTGTGTAGTATTATCTGTGTGTGTGAATAGTATTATCTGTGTGTGTGTGTATAGTAGTATCTGTGTGTGTGTGTGTAGTAGTATCTGTGTGTGTGTGTATAGGAGTATCTGTGTGTGTGTGTATAGTAGTATCTGTGTGAGTGTGTGTGAAAAGTAGTATCTGTGTGTGTGTGTGTGTGTATAGTAGTATCTGTGTGTGAGTGTGTATAGGAGTATCAGTGTGTGTGTGTGTATAGGAGTATCTGTGTGTGCGTGTACAGGAGTATGTGTGTGTGTGTGTTGTAGTATTATCTGTGTGTGTGTATAGTAGTATCTGTGTGTGTGTATAGTAGTATCTGTGTGTGTGTGTATAGGAGTATCTGTGTGTGTGTGTATAGCAGTATCTGTGTGTGTGTGTACAGGAGTATGTGTGTGTGTGTAGTATTATCTGTGTGTGTGTATAGTATTATCTGTGTGTGTGTGTGTATAGTAGTATCTGTGTGTGTGTGTGTAGTAGTATCTGTGTGTGTGTATAGGAGTATCAGTGTGTGTGTGTATAGGAGTATCTGTGTGTGTGTGTGTATAGTAGTATCTGTGTGTGTGTGTATAGTAGTATCTGTGTGTGTGTGTGTAGTAGTATCTGTGTGTGTGTATAGGAGTATCAGTGTGTGTGTGTATAGGAGTATCTGTGTGTGTGTGTGTGTATAGTAGTATCTGTGTGTGTATATAGTAGTATCTGTGTGTGTATATAGTATTGTCTGTGTGTGTGTGTATAGTAGTATCTGTGTGTGTGTATAGTAGTATCTGTGTGTGAGTGTGTATAGGAGTATCTGTGTGTGTGTGTGTATAGGAGTATCTGTGTGTGTGTGTGTATAGTAGTATCTGTGTGAGTGTAGTAGTATCTGTGTGTGTGTGTATAGGAGTATCTGTGTGTGTGTGTGTGTAGAGTAGTATCTGTGTGTGTGTATAGTATTATCTGTGTGTGTGTGTGTATAGTTTTTTCTGTGTGTGTGTGTGTATAGTAGTATCTGTGTGTGTATATAGTATTATCTGTGTGTGTGTGAATAATAGTATCTGTGTGTGTGTGTATAGTAGTATCTCTGTGTGTGTGTATAGTAGTATCTGTGTGTGTGTGTGTATAGTATTATCTGTGTGTGTGTATAGTAGTATCTGTGTGTGTGTGTATAGTAGTATCTGTGTGTGTGTATAGTAGTGTCTGTGTGTGTGTATAGTAGTATCTGTGTGTGTGTATAGTAGTATCTGTGTGTGTGTATAGGAGTATCTGTGTGTGTGTATAGGAGTATCTGTGTGTGTGTGTACAGGAGTATGTGTGTGTGTGTGTAGTATTATCTGTGTGTGTGTATAGTATTATCTGTGTGTGTGTGTGTATAGTAGTATCTGTGTGTGTGTGTGTGTAGTAGTATCTGTGTGTGTGTGTATAGGAGTATCTGTGTGTGTGTGTATAGGAGTATCTGTGTGTGTGTGTATAGTAGTATCTGTGTGTGTATATAGTATTATCTGTGTGTGTGTGTATAGTTTTTTCTGTGTGTGTGTGTATAGTAGTATCTGTGTGTGTATATAGTATTATCTGTGTGTGTGTGTGTATAGTAGTATCTGTGTGTGTGTATAGTAGTATCTGTGTGTGAGTGTGTATAGGAGTATCTGTGTGTGTGTGTGTGTATAGGAGTATCTGTGTGTGTGTGTATATAGGAGTATCTGTGTGTGTGTGTATAGGAGTATCTGTGTGTGTGTGAATAGGAGTATCTGTGTGTGTGTATAGAAGTATCTGTGTGTGTGTTTGTGTATAGGAGTATCTGTGTGTGTGTGTGTATAGGAATATCTCTGTGTGTGTGTATAGGAGTATCTGTGTGTGTGTGTATAGGAGTATCTGTGTGTGTGTGTGTATAGGAGTATCTGTGTGTGTATATAGAAGTATCTGTGTGCGTGTGTGTATAGAAGTATCTGTGTGTGTGTGTGTATAGTAGTATCTGTGTGTGTGTATAGTAGTATCTGTGTGTGTGTATATAGTAGTATCTGTGTGTGTGTATATAGTAGTGTCTGTGTGTGTGTGTGTATAGTAGTATCTGTGTGTGTGTGTAGTAGTATCTGTGTGTGTGTGTATAGTAGTATGTGTGTGTGCGTGTATAGTATTATCTGTGTGTGTGTATAGTAGTATCTGTGTGTGTATAGTAGTATCTGTGTGTGTGTGTATAGGAGTATCTGTGTGTGTGTGTATAGCAGTATCTGTGTGTGTGTGTACAGGAGTATGTGTGTGTGTGTAGTATTATCTGTGTGTGTGTATAGTATTATCTGTGTGTGTGTATAGTAGTATCTGTGTGTGTGTGTAGTAGTAGTATCTGTGTGTGTGTATAGGAGTATCTGTGTGTGTGTGTATAGGAGTATCTGTGTGTGTGTGTGTAGAGTAGTATCTGTGTGTGTATATAGTATTATATGTGTGTGTGTGTATAGTTTTTTCTGCGTGTGTGTGTGTAGTTGTATCTGTGTGTGTATATAGTATTATCTGTGTGTGTGTGTGTGTATAGTAGTATCTGTGTGTGTGTATAGTAGTATCTGTGTGTGAGTGTGTATAGGAGTATCTGTGTGTGTGTGTGTATAGGAGTATCTGTGTGTGTGTGTATAGTAGTACCTGTGTGTGTGTAGTAGTATCTGTGTGTGTGTATAGGAGTATCTGTGTGTGTGTGTTTGTAGAGTAGTATCTGTGTGTGTGTATAGTATTATCTGTGTGTGTGTGTGTATAGTTTTTTCTGTGTGTGTGTGTGTATAGTAGTATCTGTGTGTGTATATAGTATTATCTGGGTGTGTGTGTATAATAGTATCTGTGTGTGTGTGTATAGTAGTATCTGTGTGTGTGTGTATAGTATTATCTGTGTGTGTGTGTGTATAGTAGTATCTGTGTGTGTGTGTGTATAGTAGTATCTGTGTGTGTGTGTATAGTAGTGTCTGTGTGTGTGTATAGTAGTATCTGTGTGTGTATATAGTAGTATCTGTGTGTGTGTGTATAGTAGTATCTGTGTGTGTGTATAGTAGTATCTGTGTGTGTGTGTATAGGAGGATTTGTTTGTGTGTGTAGTATTATCTGTGTGTGTGTATAGTATTATCTGTGTGTGTGTGTGTATAGTAGTATCTGTGTGTGTGTGTGTAGTAGTATCTGCGTGTGTGTGTATAGGAGTATCTGTGTGTGTGTGTATAGTAGTATCTGTGTGAGTGTGTGTGAAAAGTAGTATCTGTGTGTGTGTGTGTGTATAGTAGTATCTGTGTGTGAGTGTGGATAGGAGTATCTGTGTGTGTGTGTGTGTATAGGAGTATCTGTGTGTGTGTGTTTATAGTAGTATCTGTGTGTGTTTAGTAGTATCTGTGTGTGTGTGTATAGGAGTATCTGTGTGTGTGTGTGTGTAGAGTAGTATCTGTGTGTGTGTATAGTATTATCTGTGTGTGTGTATAGTAGTATCTGTGTGTGTATATAGTATTATCTGTGTGTGTGTGTATAATAGTATCTCTGTGTGTGTGTATAGTAGTATCTGTGTGTGTGTATAGTATTATCTGTGTGTGTGTGTCTCGTAGTATCTGTGTGTGTGTGTATAGTAGTATCTGTGTGTGTGTCTATAGTAGTGTCTGTGTGTGTATATAGTAGTATCTGTGTGTGTGTATAGTAGTATCTGTGTGTGTGTATAGTAGTATCTGTGTGTGTGTATAGTAGTATCTGTGTGTGTGTATATAGGAGGATTTGTGTGTGTGTGTAGTATTATCTGTGTGTGTGTATAGTATTATCTGTGTGTGTGTGTGTATAGTAGTATCTGTGTGTGTGTGTAGTAGTATCTGTGTGTGTGTGTATAGGAGTATCTGTGTGTGTGTGTATAGTAGTATCTGTGTGAGTGTGTGTGTATAGTAGTATCTGTGTGTGTGTGTGTGTATAGTAGCATCTGTGTGTGTGCGTATAGTAGTATCTGTGTGTGTGTGTTTATAGTAGTTTCTGTGTGTGTGTGTATAGTAGTATTTGTGTGTGTGTAGAAGTATCTGTGTGTGTGTATAGTATTATCTGTTTGTATGTGTGTGTAGTTTTTTCTGTGTGTGTGTATAGTAGTATCTGTGTGTGTGTATAGTATTATCTGTTTGTATGTGTGTGTAGTTTTTTCTGTGTGTGTGTATACTAGTATCTGTGTGTGTGTATAGTATCATCTGTGTGTGTGTGTGTATAGTAGTGTCTGTGTGCGTGTGTGTGTGTATAGTAGTATGTGTGTGTATGTATAGTATTATCTGTTTGTGTGTGTGTATAGTAGTATCTGTGTGTGTGTGTGTATAGTAGTATCTCTGTGTGTGTGTGTATAGTAGTATCTGTGTGTGTGTGTGTATAGTATTATCTGTGTGTGTGTGTGTATAGTAGTATCTGTGTGTGTATAGGAGTATCTGTGTGTGTATGTGTGTGTAGAGTAGTATCTGTGTGTGTGTATAGTATTATCTGTTTGTATGTGTGTGTAGTTTTTTCTGTGTGTGTGTGTGTATAGTAGTATCTGTGTGTGTGTATAGTATCATCTGTGTGTGTGTGTGTATAGTAGTGTCTGTGTGCGTGTGTGTGTGTATAGTAGTATGTGTGTGTATGTATAGTATTATCTGTTTGTGTGTGTGTATAGTAGTATCTGTGTGTGTGTGTGTATAGTAGTATCTCTGTGTGTGTGTGTATAGTAGTATCTGTGTGTGTGTGTATAGTATTATCTGTGTGTGTGTGTGTATAGTAGTATCTGTGTGTGTGTAGTAGTATCTGTGTGTGTGTGTATAGGAGTATCTGTGTGTGTGTGTGTGTGTAGAGTAGTATCTGTGTGTGTGTATAGTATTATCTGTTTGTATGTGTGTGTAGTTTTTTCTGTGTGTGTGTGTATAGTAGTATCTGTGTGTGTATATAGTATTATCTGTGTGTGTGTGTGTATAATAGTATCTGTGTGTGTGTGTATAGTAGTATCTCTGTGTGTGTGTATAGTAGTATCTGTGTGTGTGTGTGTATAGTATTATCTGTGTGTGTGTGTATAGTAGTATCTGTGTGTGTGTGTGTATAGGAGTATCTCTGTGTGTGTGTGTATAGTAGTATCTGTGTGTGTGTGTGTATAGTATTATCTGTGTGTGTGTGTGTATAGTAGTATCTGTGTGTGTATAGGAGTATCTGTGTGTGTGTGTGTGTGTAGAGTAGTATCTGTGTGTGTGTATAGTATTATCTGTTTGTATGTGTGTGTAGTTTTTTCTGTGTGTGTGTGTGTAAAGTAGTATCTGTGTGTGTGTATAGTATCATCTGTGTGTGTGTGTGTATAGTAGTGTCTGTGTGCGTGTGTGTGTGTATAGTAGTATGTGTGTGTATGTATAGTATTATCTGTTTGTGTGTGTGTATAGTAGTATCTGTGTGTGTGTGTGTATAGTAGTATCTCTGTGTGTGTGTGTATAGTAGTATCTGTGTGTGTGTGTGTATAGTAATATCTGTGTGTGTGTGTGTATAGTAGTATCTGTGTGTGTGTAGTAGTATCTGTGTGTGTGTGTATAGGAGTATCTGTGTGTGTGTGTGTGTGTAGAGTAGTATCTGTGTGTGTGTATAGTATTATCTGTTTGTATGTGTGTGTAGTTTTTTCTGTGTGTGTGTGTATAGTAGTATCTGTGTGTGTATATAGTATTATCTGTGTGTGTGTGTGTATAATAGTATCTGTGTGTGTGTGTATAGTAGTATCTCTGTGTGTGTGTATAGTAGTATCTGTGTGTGTGTGTGTATAGTATTATCTGTGTGTGTGTGTATAGTAGTATCTGTGTGTGTGTGTGTATAGGAGTATCTCTGTGTGTGTGTGTATAGTAGTATCTGTGTGTGTGTGTATAGTATTATCTGTGTGTGTGTGTGTAGAGTAGTATCTGTGTGTGTGTAGTAGTATCTGTGTGTGTGTGTAGGAGTATCTGTGTGTGTGTGTAGAGTAGTATCTGTGTGTGTGTATAGTATTATCTGTTTGTATGTGTGTGTAGTTTTTTCTGTGAGTGTGTGTATAGTAGTATCTGTGTGTGTATATAGTATTATCTGTGTGTGTGTTTATAATAGTATCTGTGTGTGTGTGTATAGTAGTATCTCTGCGTGTGTGTATAGTAGTATCTGTGTGTGTGTGTATAGTATTATCTGTGTGTGTGTGTATAGTAGTATCTGTGTGTGTGTGTATAGTAGTATCTGTGTGTGTGTGTATAGTAGTGTCTGTGTGTGTGTATAGTAGTATCTGTGTGTGTGTATAGTAGTATCTGTGTGTGTGTGTATAGTAGTGTCTGTGTGTGTGTATAGTAGTATATGTGTGTGTGTGTATAGTAGTATCTGTGTGTGTGTATAGTAGTATCTGTGTGTGTGTATAGTAGTATCTATGTGTGTGTGTATAGGAGTATTTGTGTGTGTGTGTGTAGTATTATCTGTGTGTGTGTGTGTATAGTATTATCTGTGTGTGTGTGTGTATAGTAGTATCTGTGTGTGTGTGTGTAGTAGTATCTGTGTGTGTGTATAGGAGTATCTGTGTGTGTGTGTATAGTAGTATCTGTGTGAGTGTGTGTGTATAGTAGTATCTGTGTGGGTGTGTGTGTATAGTAGTATCTGTGTGTGTGTTTATAGTAGTATCTGTGTGTGTGTATAGTAGTTTCTGTGTGTGTGTGTATAGTATTATCTTTGTGTGTGTATAGTATTATCTGTGTGTGTGTATAGTATAATCTGTGTGTGTGTGTGTATAGTAGTGTCTGTGTGTGTGTGGGTATAGTAGTATGTGTGTGTATGTATAGTATTATCTGTTTGTGTGTGTGTATAGTAGTATCTGTGTGTGTGTGTGTATAGTAGTATCTCTGTGTGTGTGTGTATAGTAGTATCTGTGTGTGTGTGTACAGTATTATCTGTGTGTGTGTGTATAGTATCTGTGTGTGTGTGTATAGTTGTATTTGTGTGTGTGTATAGTAGTGTCTGTGTGTGTGTATAGTAGTGTCTGTGTGTGTGTGTAGTAGTATCTGTGTGTGTGTATAGTAGTGTCTGTGTGTGTGTATAGTAGTATGTGTGTGTGCGTGTATAGGAGTATCTGTGTGTGTGTGTACAGGAGTATGTGTGTGTGTGTGCGTGTAGTATTATCTGTGTGTGTGTATAGTATTATCTGTGTGTGTGTGTGTATAGAAGTATCTGTGTGTGTGTGTATATAGGAGTATCTGTGTGTGTGTGTACAGGAGTATGTGTGTGTGTGTGTAGTATTATCTGTGTGTGTGTATAGTATTATCTGTGTGTGTGTGTATAGTAGTATCTGTGTGTGTGTAGTAGTATCTGTGTGTGTGTATAGGAGTATCTGTGTGTGTGTGTGTGTGTGTGTAGAGTAGTATCTGTGTGTGTGTATAGTCTTATCTGTGTGTGTGTGTGTATAGGTTTTTCTGTGTGTGTGTGTGTATAGTAGTATCTGTGTGTGTGTATAGTAGTATCTGTGTGTGAGTGTGTATAGGAGTATCTGTGTGTGTGTGTGTGTGTATAGGAGTATCTGTCTGTGTGTGTGTGTATAGGAGTATCTGTGTGTGTGTATAGGAGTATCTGTGTGTGTATGGGTATAGGTGTATGTGTGTGTGTGTATAGGAGTATGTGTGTGTGTGTATATGAGTATGTGTGTGTGTGTGTATAGGAGTATGTGTGTGTGTATAGGAGTATGCGTGTGTGCGTGTATAGGAGTATCTGTGTGTGTGTGTACAGGAGTATGTGTGTGTGTGTGTATAGGAGTATGTGTGTGTGCGTGTATAGGAGTATCTGTGTGTGTGTGTACAGGAGTATGTGTGTGTGTGTAGTATTATCTGTGTGTGTGTGTGTATAGTAGTATCTGTGTGTGTGTGTGTATAGTAGTATCTCTGTGTGTGTGTATAGTAGTATCTGTGTGTGTATGTATAGTAGTATCTGTGTGTGTGTATAGTAGTATCTGTGTGTGTGTGTATAGTAGTGTCTGTGTGTGTGTGTATAGTAGTATCTGGGTGTGTGTATAGTATTATCTCTGTGTGTGTGTATAGTATTATCTGTGTGTGTGTGGAGAGTAGTATCTGTGTGTGTGTATAGTAGTATCTGTGTGTGTGTATAGTAGTATCTGTGTGTGTGTATAGTAGTATCTGTGTGTGTGTGTATAGGAGTATCTGTGTGTGTGTGTACAGGAGTATGTGTGTGTGTGTAGTATTATCTGTGTGTGTGTATAGTATTATCTGTGTGTGTGTGTGTGTATAGTAGTATCTGTGTGTGTGTGTGTGTGTAGTAGTATCTGTGTGTGTGTATAGGAGTATCTGTGTGTGTGTGTATAGGAGTATCTGTGTGTGTGTGTATAGTAGTATCTGTGTGTGTATATAGTATTATCTGTGTGTGTGTGTGTATAGTTTTTTCTCTGTGTGTGTGTATAGTAGTATCTGTGTGTGTATATAGTATTATCTGTGTGTGTGTGTATAGTAGTATCTGTGTGTGTGTATAGTAGTATCTGTGTGTGAGTGTGTATAGGAGTATCTGTGTGTGTGTGTGTGTGTATAGGAGTATCTGTGTGTGTGTGTGTATAGGAGTATCTGTGTGTGTGTGTATAGGAGTATCTGTGTGTGTGTGAATAGGAGTATCTGTGTGTGTGTATAGAAGTATCTGTCTGTGTGTGTGTATAGGAGTATGTGTGTGTGTGTGTGTATAGGAGTTTCTGTGTGTGTGTGTATAGGAGTATCTGTGTGTGTGTGTATAGGAGTATCTGTGTGTGTGTGAATAGGAGTATCTGTGTGTGTGTATAGAAGTATCTGTCTGTGTGTGTGTATAGGAGTATGTGTGTGTGTGTGTATATAGGAGTATGTGTGTGCTTAGGAGTATGTGTGTGTGTGTATAGGAGTATGTGTGTGTGTGTGTAGTATTATCTGTGTGTGTGTATAGTATTATCTGTGTGTGTGTGTGTATAGTAGTATCTGTGTGTGTGTGTAGTAGTATCTGTGTGTGTGTGTATAGCAGTATCTGTGTGTGTGTGTATAGGAGTATCTGTGTGTGTGTGTATAGTAGTATCTGTGTGTGTATATAGTATTATCTGTGTGTGTGTATAGTTTTTTCTGTGTGTGTGTGTGTGTGTATAGTAGTATCTGTGTGTGTATATAGTATTATCTGTGTGTGTGTGTGTGTATAGTAGTATCTGTGTGTGTGTATAGTAGTATCTGTGTGTGAGTGTGTATAGGAGTATCTGTGTGTGTGTGTATAGGAGTATCTGTGTGTGTGTGTCTATAGTAGTATCTGTGTGTGTGTAGTAGTATCTGTGTGTGTGTATAGGAGTATCTGTGTGTGTGTGTGTGTGTGTAGAGTAGTATCTGTGTGTGTGTATAGTATTATCTGTGTGTGTGTATAGTTTTTTCTGCGTGTGTGTGTGTATAGAGTAGTATCTGTGTGTGTGTATAGTGTATTATCTTTGTGTGTGTGTGTATAGTATCTGTGTGTGTGTGTGTAGAGTAGTATCTGTGTGTGTGTATAGTATTATCTGTGTGTGTGTGTGTACAGTTCTTTCTGTGTGTGTGTGTGTATAGTAGTATCTGTGTGTGTATATGGTATTATCTGTGTGTGTGTGTATAATAGTATCTGTGTGTGTGTGTTTGTATAGTAGTATCTCTGTGTGTGTGTATAGTAGTATCTGTGTGTGTATGTATAGTAGTATCTGTGTGTGTGTATAGTAGTATCTGTGTGTGTGTGTATAGTAGTGTCTGTGTGTGTGTGTATAGTAGTATCTGGGTGTGTGTATAGTATTATCTCTGTGTGTGTGTATAGTATTATCTGTGTGTGTGTGGAGAGTAGTATCTGTGTGTGTGTATAGTAGTATCTGTGTGTGTGTATAGTAGTATCTGTGTGTGTGTATAGTAGTATCTGTGTGTGTGTGTATAGGAGTATCTGTGTGTGTGTGTACAGGAGTATGTGTGTGTGTGTAGTATTATCTGTGTGTGTGTATAGTATTATCTGTGTGTGTGTGTGTGTATAGTAGTATCTGTGTGTGTGTGTGTGTGTAGTAGTATCTGTGTGTGTGTATAGGAGTATCTGTGTGTGTGTATAGGAGTATCTGTGTGTGTGTGTATAGTAGTATCTGTGTGTGTATATAGTATTATCTGTGTGTGTGTGTGTATAGTTTTTTCTCTGTGTGTGTGTATAGTAGTATCTGTGTGTGTATATAGTATTATCTGTGTGTGTGTGTATAGTAGTATCTGTGTGTGTGTATAGTAGTATCTGTGTGTGAGTGTGTATAGGAGTATCTGTGTGTGTGTGTGTGTGTATAGGAGTATCTGTGTGTGTGTGTGTATAGGAGTATCTGTGTGTGTGTGTATAGGAGTATCTGTGTGTGTGAATAGGAGTATCTGTGTGTGTGTATAGAAGTATCTGTCTGTGTGTGTGTATAGGAGTATGTGTGTGTGTGTGTGTATAGGAGTTTCTGTGTGTGTGTGTATAGGAGTATCTGTGTGTGTGTGTATAGGAGTATCTGTGTGTGTGTGAATAGGAGTATCTGTGTGTGTGTATAGAAGTATCTGTCTGTGTGTGTGTATAGGAGTATGTGTGTGTGTGTGTATATAGGAGTATGTGTGTGCTTAGGAGTATGTGTGTGTGTGTATAGGAGTATGTGTGTGTGTGTGTAGTATTATCTGTGTGTGTGTATAGTATTATCTGTGTGTGTGTGTGTATAGTAGTATCTGTGTGTGTGTGTAGTAGTATCTGTGTGTGTGTGTATAGCAGTATCTGTGTGTGTGTGTATAGGAGTATCTGTGTGTGTGTGTATAGTAGTATCTGTGTGTGTATATAGTATTATCTGTGTGTGTGTATAGTTTTTTCTGTGTGTGTGTGTGTGTGTGTAGTAGTATCTGTGTGTGTATATAGTATTATCTGTGTGTGTGTGTGTGTATAGTAGTATCTGTGTGTGTGTATAGTAGTATCTGTGTGTGAGTGTGTATAGGAGTATCTGTGTGTGTGTGTATAGGAGTATCTGTGTGTGTGTGTATATAGGAGTATCTGTGTGTGTGTGTATAGGAGTATCTGTGTGTGTGTGAATAGGAGTATCTGTGTGTGTGTATAGAAGTATCTGTGTGTGTGTTTGTGTATAGGAGTATCTGTGTGTGTGTGTGTATAGGAATATCTCTGTGTGTGTATAGGAGTATCTGTGTGTGTGTGTATAGGAGTATCTGTGTGTGTGTGTGTATAGGAGTATCTGTGTGTGTATATAGAAGTATCTGTGTGCGTGTGTGTATAGAAGTATCTGTGTGTGTGTGTATAGTAGTATCTGTGTGTGTGTGTATAGTAGTATCTGTGTGTGTGTATATAGTAGTGTCTGTGTGTGTGTGTATAGTAGTATCTGTGTGTAGTAGTATCTGTGTGTGTGTATAGTAGTATGTGTGTGTGCGTGTATAGGAGTATCTGTGTGTGTGTGTACAGGAGTATGTGTGTGTGTGTGTGTAGTATTATCTGTGTGTGTATATAGTAGTATCTGTGTGTGTGTATAGTAGTATCTGTGTGTGTGTGTATAGGAGTATCTGTGTGTGTGTGTATAGCAGTATCTGTGTGTGTGTACAGGAGTATGTGTGTGTGTGTAGTATTATCTGTGTGTGTGTATAGTATTATCTGTGTGTGTGTGTATAGTAGTATCTGTGTGTGTTTGTAGTAGTAGTATCTGTGTGTGTGTATAGGAGTATCTGTGTGTGTGTGTATAGGAGTATCTGTGTGTGTGTGTGTAGAGTAGTATCTGTGTGTGTATATAGTATTATATGTGTGTGTTTGTATAGTTTTTTCTGTGTGTGTGTGTGTATAGTAGTATCTGTGTGTGTATATAGTATTATCTGTGTGTGTGTGTGTGTATAGTAGTATCTGTGTGTGTGTATAGTAGTATCTGTGTGTGAGTGTGTATAGGAGTATCTGTGTGTGTGTGTGTATAGGAGTATCTGTGTGTGTGTGTATAGTAGTACCTGTGTATGTGTAGTAGTATCTGTGTGTGTGTGTATAGGAGTATCTGTGTGTGTGTGTGTGTGTAGAGTAGTATCTGTGTGTGTGTATAGTATTATCTGTGTGTGTATATAGTATTATCTGCGTGTGTGTGTATAATAGTATCTGTGTGTGTGTATAGTAGTATCTGTGTGTGTGTGTATAGTATTATCTGTGTGTGTGTGTGTATAGTAGTATCTGTGTGTGTGTGTATAGTAGTATCTGTGTGTGTGTGTATAGTAGTGTCTGTGTGTGTGTATAGTAGTATCTGTGTGTGTGTGTATAGTAGTATCTGTGTGTGTGTATAGTAGTATCTGTGTGTGTGTATAGTAGTATCTGTGTGTGTGTGTATAGGAGGATTTGTGTGTGTGTGTAGTATTATCTGTGTGTGTGTATAGTATTATCTGTGTGTGTGTGTGTATAGTAGTATCTGTGTGTGTGTGTGTAGTAGTATCTGTGTGTGTATGTATAGGAGTATCTGTGTGTGTGTATAGTAGTATCTGTGTGAGTGTGTGTGAAAAGTAGTATCTGTGTGTGTGTGTGTGTATAGTAGTATCTGTGTGCGAGTGTGTATAGGAGTATCTGTGTGTGTGTGTATAGGAGTATCTGTGTGTGTGTGTGTATAGTAGTATCTGTGTGTGTGTGTATAGGAGTATCTGTGTGTGTGTGTGTGTAGAGTAGTATCTGTGTGTGTGTATAGTATTATCTGTGTGTGTGTATAGTTTTTTCTGTGTGTGTGTATAGTAGTATCTGTGTGTGTGTGTATAGTATTATCTGTGTGTGTGTGTATAATAGTATCTGTGTGTGTGTATAGTAGTATCTGTGTGTGTGTGTATAGTAGTGTCTGTGTGTGTATATAGTAGTATCTGTGTGTGTGTATACTAGTATCTGTGTGTGTGTATAGTAGTATCTGTGTGTGTGTATATAGGAGGATTTGTGTGTGTGTAGTATTATCTGTGTGTGTGTATAGGATTATCTGTGTGTGTGTGTATAGTAGTATCTGTGTGTGTGTGTAGTAGCATCTGTGTGTGTGTGTGTATAGGAGTATCTGTGTGTGTGTGTATAGTAGTATCTGTGTGAGTGTGTGTGTATAGTAGTATCTGTGTGTGTGTGTGTATAGTAGCATCTGTGTGTGTGCGTATAGTAGTATCTGTGTGTGTGTGTTTATAGTAGTTTCTGTGTGTGTGTGTGTATAGTAGTATTTGTGTGTGTGTAGTAGTAACTGTGTGTGTGTGTATAGGAGTATCTGTGTGTGTGTGTGTGTAGAGTAGTATCTGTGTGTGTGTATAGTATTATCTGTTTGTATGTGTGTGTAGTTTTTTCTGTGTGTGTGTGTATAGTAGTATCTGTGTGTGTGTATAGTATCATCTGTGTGTGTGTGTGTATAGTAGTGTCTGTGTGCGTGTGTGTGTGTATAGTAGTATGTGTGTGTATGTATAGTATTATCTGTTTGTGTGTCTGTATAGTTGTATCTGTGTGTGTGTGTGTATAGTAGTATCTCTGTGTGTGTGTGTATAGTAGTATCTGTGTGTGTGTGTATAGTATTATCTGTGTGTGTGTGTGTATAGTAGTATCTGTGTGTGTGTAGTAGTATCTGTGTGTGTGTGTACAGGAGTATCTGTGTGTGTGTGTGTGTAGAGTAGTATCTGTGTGTGCGTATAGTATTATCTGTTTGTATGTGTGTGTAGTATTTTCTGTGTGTGTGTATAGTAGTATCTGTGTGTGTATATAGTATTATCTGTGTGTGTGTGTGTATAATAGTATCTGTGTGTGTGTGTGTATAGTAGTATCTCTGTGTGTGTATAGTAGTATCTGTGTGTGTGTGTATAGTATTATCTGTGTGTGTGTGTATAGTAGTATCTGAGTGTGTGTGTGTATAGTAGTATCTCTGTGTGTGTGTATAGTAGTATCTGTGTGTGTGTGTATAGTATTATCTGTGTGTGTGTGTAGAGTAGTATCTGTGTGTGTGTAGTAGTATCTGTGTGTGTGTATAGGAGTATCTGGGTGTGTGTGTGTAGAGTAGTATCTGTGTGTGTGTATAGTATTATCTGTTTGTATGTGTGTGTAGTTTTTTCTGTGAGTGTGTGTATAGTAGTATCTGTGTGTGTATATAGTATTATCTGTGTGTGTGTTTATAATAGTATCTGTGTGTGTGTATAGTAGTATCTCTGTGTGTGTGTATAGTAGTATCTGTGTGTGTGTGTATAGTATTATCTGTGTGTGTGTGTGTATAGTAGTATCTGTGTGTGTGTGTATTGTAGTATCTGTGTGTGTGTGTATACTAGTGTCTGTGTGTGTGTATAGTAGTATATATGTGTGTGTGTATAGTAGTATCTGTGTGTGTGTATAGTAGTATCTGTGTGTGTGTATAGTAGTATCTATGTGTGTGTGTATAGGAGTATTTGTGTGTGTGTGTAGTATTTTCTGTGTGTGTGTGTGTATAGTATTATCTGTGTGTGTGTGTGTATAGTAGTATCTGTGTGTGTGTGTGTAGTAGTATCTGTGTGTGTGTATAGGAGTATCTGTGTGTGTGTGTATAGTAGTATCTGTGTGAGTGTGTGTGTATAGTAGTATCTGTGTGGGTGTGTGTGTATAGTAGTATCTGTGTGTGTGTTTATAGTAGTATCTGTGTGTGTGTATAGTATCTGTGTGAGTGTGTATAGTTGTATCTGTGTGTGTGTATAGTAGTGTCTGTGTGTGTGTATAGTAGTGTCTGTGTGTGTGTGTATAGTATTATCTTTGTGTGTGTATAGTATTATCTGTGTGTGTGTATAGTATCATCTGTGTGTGTGTGTATAGTAGTGTCTGTGTGTGTGTGTATAGTAGTATGTGTGTGTATGTATAGTATTATCTGTTTGTGTGTGTGTATAGTAGTATCTGTGTGTGTGTGTATAGTAGTATCTCTGTGTGTGTGTGTATAGTAGTATCTGTGTGTGTGTGTATAGTATTATCTGTGTGTGTGTGTGTATAGTATCTGTGTGTGTGTGTATAGTTGTATCTGTGTGTGTGTATAGTAGTGTCTGTGTGTGTGTATAGTAGTGTCTGTGTGTGTGTGTAGTAGTATCTGTGTGTGTGTGTATAGGAGTATCTGTGTGTGTGTGTGTGTATAGTAGTATCTGTGTGTGTATATAGTATTATCTGTGTGTGTGTGTGTATAGTTTTTTCTGTGTGTGTGTGTGTATAGTAGTATCTGTGTGTATATAGTATTATCTGTGTGTGTGTGTGTGTGTATAGTAGTATCTGTGTGTGTGTATAGTATTATTTGTGTGTGTGTGTGTATAGTAGTATCTGTGTGTGTCTGTATAGTAGTACCTGTGTGTGTGTGTATAGTAGTGTCTGTGTGTGGGTATACTGGTATATGTGTGTGTGTGTATAGTAGTATCTATGTGTGTGTATAGTAGTATCTGTGTGTGTGTATAGTAGTATCTATGTGTGTGTGTATAGGAGTATTTGTGTGTGTGTGTGTAGTATTATCTGTGTGTGTGTGTGTATAGTATTATCTGTGTGTGTGTGTATAGTAGTATCTGTGTGTGTGTAGTAGTAGTATCTGTGTGTGTGTGTATAGTATTATCTGTGTGTGCGTGTATAGTAGTATCTGTGTGTGTGTATAGTAGTATCTGTGTGTGTGTGTATAGTAGTGTCTGTGTGTGTATATAGTAGTATCTGTGTGTGTGTATACTAGTATCTGTGTGTGTGTATAGTAGTATCTGTGTGTGTGTATATAGGAGGATTTGTGTGTGTGTAGTATTATCTGTGTGTGTGTATAGGATTATCTGTGTGTGTGTGTATAGTAGTATCTGTGTGTGTGTGTAGTAGCATCTGTGTGTGTGTGTATAGGAGTATCTGTGTGTGTGTGTATAGTAGTATCTGTGTGAGTGTGTGTGTATAGTAGTATCTGTGTGTGTGTGTGTATAGTAGCATCTGTGTGTGTGCGTATAGTAGTATCTGTGTGTGTGTGTTTATAGTAGTTTCTGTGTGTGTGTGTGTATAGTAGTATTTGTGTGTGTGTAGTAGTAACTGTGTGTGTGTGTATAGGAGTATCTGTGTGTGTGTGTGTGTAGAGTAGTATCTGTGTGTGTGTATAGTATTATCTGTTTGTATGTGTGTGTAGTTTTTTCTGTGTGTGTGTATAGTAGTATCTGTGTGTGTGTATAGTATCATCTGTGTGTGTGTGTGTATAGTAGTGTCTGTGTGCGTGTGTGTGTGTATAGTAGTATGTGTGTGTATGTATAGTATTATCTGTTTGTGTGTCTGTATAGTTGTATCTGTGTGTGTGTGTGTATAGTAGTATCTCTGTGTGTGTGTGTATAGTAGTATCTGTGTGTGTGTGTGTATAGTATTATCTGTGTGTGTGTGTGTATAGTAGTATCTGTGTGTGTGTAGTAGTATCTGTGTGTGTGTGTACAGGAGTATCTGTGTGTGTGTGTGTGTAGAGTAGTATCTGTGTGTGTGTATAGTATTATCTGTTTGTATGTGTGTGTAGTATTTTCTGTGTGTGTGTATAGTAGTATCTGTGTGTGTATATAGTATTATCTGTGTGTGTGTGTGTATAATAGTATCTGTGTGTGTGTGTGTATAGTAGTATCTCTGTGTGTGTATAGTAGTATCTGTGTGTGTGTGTATAGTATTATCTGTGTGTGTGTGTATAGTAGTATCTGTGTGTGTGTGTGTATAGTAGTATCTCTGTGTGTGTGTATAGTAGTATCTGTGTGTGTGTGTATAGTATTATCTGTGTGTGTGTGTAGAGTAGTATCTGTGTGTGTGCAGTAGTATCTGTGTGTGTGTATAGGAGTATCTGGGTGTGTGTGTGTAGAGTAGTATCTGTGTGTGTGTATAGTATTATCTGTTTGTATGTGTGTGTAGTTTTTTCTGTGAGTGTGTGTATAGTAGTATCTGTGTGTGTATATAGTATTATCTGTGTGTGTGTTTATAATAGTATCTGTGTGTGTGTGTGTATAGTAGTATCTCTGTGTGTGTGTATAGTAGTATCTGTGTGTGTGTGTATAGTATTATCTGTGTGTGTGTGTGTATAGTAGTATCTGTGTGTGTGTGTATAGTAGTATCTGTGTGTGTGTGTATACTAGTGTCTGTGTGTGTGTATAGTAGTATATATGTGTGTGTGTATAGTAGTATCTGTGTGTGTGTATAGTAGTATCTGTGTGTGTGTATAGTAGTATCTATGTGTGTGTGTATAGGAGTATTTGTGTGTGTGTGTAGTATTTTCTGTGTGTGTGTGTGTATAGTATTATCTGTGTGTGTGTGTGTATAGTAGTATCTGTGTGTGTGTGTGTAGTAGTATCTGTGTGTGTGTATAGGAGTATCTGTGTGTGTGTGTATAGTAGTATCTGTGTGAGTGTGTGTGTATAGTAGTATCTGTGTGGGTGTGTGTGTATAGTAGTATCTGTGTGTGTGTTTATAGTAGTATCTGTGTGTGTGTATAGTATCTGTGTGTGTGTGTATAGTTGTATCTGTGTGTGTGCATAGTAGTGTCTGTGTGTGTGTATAGTAGTGTCTGTGTGTGTGTGTATAGTATTATCTTTGTGTGTGTATAGTATTATCTGTGTGTGTGTATAGTATCATCTGTGTGTGTGTGTGTATAGTAGTGTCTGTGTGTGTGTGTATAGTAGTATGTGTGTGTATGTATAGTATTATCTGTTTGTGTGTGTGTATAGTAGTATCTGTGTGTGTGTGTATAGTAGTATCTCTGTGTGTGTGTGTATAGTAGTATCTGTGTGTGTGTGTATAGTATTATCTGTGTGTGTGTGTGTATAGTATCTGTGTGTGTGTGTATAGTTGTATCTGTGTGTGTGTATAGTAGTGTCTGTGTGTGTGTATAGTAGTGTCTGTGTGTGTGTAGTAGTATCTGTGTGTGTGTGTATAGGAGTATCTGTGTGTGTGTGTGTGTATAGTAGTATCTGTGTGTGTATATAGTATTATCTGTGTGTGTGTGTATAGTTTTTTCTGTGTGTGTGTGTATAGTAGTATCTGTGTGTATATAGTATTATCTGTGTGTGTGTGTATAGTAGTATCTGTGTGTGTGTATAGTATTATTTGTGTGTGTGTGTGTATAGTAGTATCTGTGTGTGTCTGTATAGTAGTACCTGTGTGTGTGTGTATAGTAGTGTCTGTGTGTGGGTATACTGGTATATGTGTGTGTGTGTATAGTAGTATCTATGTGTGTGTATAGTAGTATCTGTGTGTGTGTATAGTAGTATCTATGTGTGTGTGTATAGGAGTATTTGTGTGTGTGTGTGTAGTATTATCTGTGTGTGTGTGTGTATAGTATTATCTGTGTGTGTGTATAGTAGTATCTGTGTGTGTGTAGTAGTAGTATCTGTGTGTGTGTGTATAAGAGTATCTGTGTGTGTGTGTATAGTAGTATCTGTGTGAGTGTGTGTGTATAGTAGTATCTGTGTGTGTGTGTATAGTAGTATCTGTGTGTGTGTGTGTATAGTAGTATCTGTGTGTGTGTGTATAGTAGTTTCTGTGTGTGTGTGTGTATAGTAGTATCTTTGTGTGTGTATAGTATTATCTTTGTGTGTGTATAGTATTATCTGTGTGTGTGTATAGTATCATCTGTGTGTGTGTGTGTATAGTCGTATGTGTGTGTATGTATAGTATTATCTGTTTGTGTGTGTGTATAGTAGTATCTGTGTGTGTGTGTATAGTAGTATCTGTGTGTGTGTGTGTGTAGTAGTAGTATCTGTGTGTGTGTGTATAGTATTATCTGTGTGTGTGTGTATAGTATCTGTGTGTGTGTGTATAGTTGTATCTGTGTGTGTGTATAGTAGTGTCTGTGTGTGTGTGTATAGTAGTGTCTGTGTGTGTGTGTAGTAGTATCTGTGTGTGTGTGTATAGTAGTATCTGTGTGTGTGTATAGTAGTATGTGTGTGTGTGTGTGTATAGTAGTATCTGTGTGTGTGTAGTAGTATCTGTGTGTGTGTGTACAGGAGTATGTGTGTGTGTGTGTGTGTAGTATTATCTGTGTGTGTGTATAGTATTATCTGTGTGTGTGTGTGTATAGTAGTATCTGTGTGTGTGTAGTAGTATCTGTGTGTGTGTGTATAGGAGTATCTGTGTGTGTGTGTGTGTAGAGTAGTATCTGTGTGTGTGTATAGTATTATCTGTGTGTGTGTGTGTATAGTTTTTTCTGTGTGTGTGTGTGTATAGTAGTATCTGTGTGTGTATATAGTATTATCTGTGTGTGTGTGTGTGTGTATAGTAGTATCTGTGTGTGTGTGTGTTGAGAGGAGTATCTGTGTGTGAGTGCGTATAGGAGTATCTGTGTGTGTGTGTATAGGAGTATCTGTGTGTGTGTGTGTATAGGAGTATCTGTGTGTGTGTGTGTATAGGAGTATCTGTGTATGTGTGTATAGGAGTATCTGTGTGTGTATGGGTATAGGTGTATGTGTGTGTGTGTATAGGAGTATGTGTGTGTGTGTGTATGAGTATGTGTGTGTGTGTGTGGAGAGGAGTATGTGTGTGTGTATAGGAGTATGTGTGTGTGCGTGTATAGGAGTATCTGTGTGTGTGTGTACAGGAGTATGTGTGTGTGTGTGTATAGGAGTATGTGTGTGTGCGTGTATAGGAGTATCTGTGTGTGTGTGTACAGGAGTATGTGTGTGTGTGTAGTATTATCTGTGTGTGTGTATAGTATTATCTGTGTGTGTGTGTATAGTAGTATCTGTGTGTGTGTGTATAGTAGTATCTGAGTGAGTGTGTGTGTATAGTAGTATCTGTGTGGGTGTGTGTGTATAGTAGTATCTGTGTGTGTGTTTATAGTAGTATCTGTGTGTGTGTGTATAGTAGTTTCTGTGTGTGTGTGTGTATAGTAGTATCTTTGTGTGTGTATAGTATTATCTGTGTGTGTGTATAGTATCATCTGTGTGAGTGTGTGTATAGTAGTGTCTGTGTGTGTGTGTGTGTGTATAGTAGTACGTGTGTGTATGTATAGTATTATCTGTTTGTGTGTGTGTATAGTAGTATCTGTGTGTGTGTGTGTGTATAGTAGTATCTCTGTGTGTGTGTGTATAGTATTATCTGTGTGTGTGTGTGTATAGTATCTGTGTGTGTGTATAGTAGTGTCTGTGTGTGTGTATAGTAGTGTCTGTGTGTGTGTGTAGTAGTATCTGTGTGTGTGTGTATAGTAGTATCTGTGTGTGTGTATAGTAGTATGTGTGTGTGCGTGTATAGGAGTATCTGTGTGTGTGTGTACAGGAGTATGTGTGTGTGTGTGTGCGTGTAGTATTATCTGTGTGTGTGTATAGTATTATCTGTGTGTGTGTGTGTATAGTAGTATCTGTGTGTGTGTGTATATAGGAGTATCTGTGTGTGTGTGTACAGGAGTATGTGTGTGTGTGTGTGTGTAGTATTATCTGTGTGTGTGTATAGTATTATCTGTGTGTGTGTGTATAGTAGTATCTGTGTGTGTGTAGTAGTATCTGTGTGTGTGTATAGGAGTATCTGTGTGTGTGTGTAGAGTAGTATCTGTGTGTGTGTATAGTATTATTTGTATGTGTGTGTGTATAGGTTTTTCTGTGTGTGTGTGTGTGTATAGTAGTATCTGTGTGTGTGTATAGTAGTATCTGTGTGTGAGTGTGTATAGGAGTATCTGTGTGTGTGTGTGTGTATAGAAGTATCTGTGTGTGTGTGTGTGTGTATAGGAGTATCTGTGTTTGTATGGGTATAGGTAGTATCTGTGTGTGTGTAGTAGTATCTGTGTGTGTGTGTGTGTATAGTAGTGTCTGTGTGTGTGTGTGTGTGTATAGTAGTATGTGTGTGTATATTTAGTATTATCTGTTTGTGTGTGTGTATAGTAGTATCTGTGTGTGTGTGTATAGTAGTATCTCTGTGTGTGTGTATAGTAGTATCTGTGTGTGTGTGTGTATAGTATTATCTGTGTGTGTGTGTGTATAGTAGTATCTGTGTGTGTGTAGTAGTATCTGTGTGTGTGTGTATAGGAGTATCTGTGTGTGTGTGTAGAGTAGTATCTGTGTGTGTGTATAGTATTATCTGTTTGTATGTGTGTGTAGTTTTTTCTGTGTGTGTGTATAGTAGTATCTGTGTGTGTATATAGTATTATCTGTGTGTGTGTATAATAGTATCTGTGTGTGTGTGTGTATAGTAGTATCTCTGTGTGTGTGTATAGTAGAATCTGTGTGTGTGTGTATAGTATTATCTGTGTGTGTGTGTGTATAGTATTATCTGTGTGTGTGTGTATAGTAGTATCTGTGTGTGTGTGTCTATAGTAGTGTCTGTGTGTGTGTATAGTAGTATATGTGTGTGTGTGTATAGTAGTATCTGTGTGTGTGTATAGTAGTATCTGTGTGTGTGTGTATAGGAGTATTTGTGTGTGTGTGTGTAGTATTATCTGTGTGTGTGTGTGTATAGTAGTATCTGTGTGTGTGTGTGTAGTAGTATCTGTGTGTGTGTGTATAGGATTATCTGTGTGTGTGTGTATAGTAGTATCTGTGTGAGTGTGTGTGTATAGTAGTAGCTGTGTGTGTGTGTGTGTATAGTAGTATCTGTGTGTGTGTGTATAGTAGTATTTGTGTGTGTGTGTATAGTAGTTTCTGTGTGAGTGTGTATAGTAGTATCTTTGTGTGTGTATAGTATTATCTGTGTGTGTGTATAGTATCATCTGTGTGTGTGTGTATAGTAGTGTCTGTGTGTGTGTGTGTGTATAGTAGTATGTGTGTGTATGTATAGTATTATCTGTTTGTGTGTGTGTATAGTAGTATCTGTGTGTGTGTGTATAGTAGTATCTCTGTGTGTGTGTGTATAGTAGTATCTGTGTGTGTGTGTGTGTATAGTATTATCTGTGTGTGTGTGTATAGTATCTGTGTGTGTGTGTAGTTGTATCTGTGTGTGTGTATAGTAGTGTCTGTGTGTGTGTATAGTAGTATCTGTGTGTGTGTGTAGTAGTATCTGTGAGTGTGTGTATAGTAGTATCTGTGTGTGTGTATCGTAGTATGTGTGTGTGCGTGTATAGGAGTATCTGTGTGTGTGTGTACAGGAGTATGTGTGTGTGTGTGTGTAGTATTATCTGTGTGTGTGTATAGTATTATCTGTGTGTGTTTGTGTATAGTAGTATCTGTGTGTGTGTGTACAGGAGTATGTGTGTGTGTGTGTGTAGTATTATCTGTGTGTGTGTATAGTATTATCTGTGTGTGTGTGTGTATAGTAGTATCTGTGTGTGTGTAGTAGTATCTGAGTGTGTGTGTGTATAGTTTTTTCTGTGTGTGTGTGTGTATAGTAGTATCTGTGTGTGTATATAGTATTATCTGTGTGTGTGTGTGTGTATAGTAGTATCTGTGTGTGTGTATAGTAGTATCTGTGTGTGAGTGTGTATAGGAGTATCTGTGTGTGTGTGTCTGTATAGGAGTATCTGAGTGTATGTGTGTGTCTCGGAGTATCTGTGTGTGTGTGTATAGGAGTATCTGTGTATGTGTGTATAGGAGTATCTGTGTGTGTGTATATGAGTATGTGTGTGTGTGTGTGTGTATAGTAGTATCTGTGTGTGTGTGTATAGTAGTATCTGTGTGTGTGTATAGTAGTGTCTGTGTGTGTGTGTATAGTAGTATCTGTGTGTGTGTGTAGTAGTATCTGTGTGTGTGTATAGTAGTATCTGTGTGTGTGTATAGTAGTATGTGTGTGTGCGTGTATAGGAGTATCTGTGTGTGTGTGTACAGGAGTATGTGTGTGTGTGTGTGTGTAGTATTATCTGTGTGTGTGTATAGTACTATCTGTGTGTGTATATAATATTATCTGTGTGTGTGTGTATAGTAGTATCTGTGTGTGTGTATAGTAGTATCTGTGTGTGAGTGTGCATAGGAGTATCTGTGTGTGTGTGTGTGTATAGGAGTATCTGTGTGTGTGTGTATAGGAGTATCTGTGTGTGTGTGTACAGGAGTATCTGTGTGTGAGTGAATAGGAGTATCTGTGTGTGTGTGTACAGGAGTATGTGTGTGTGTGTGTATAGGAGTATGTGTGTGCATAGGAGTGTGTGTGTGTGTATAGTAGTATGTGTGTGTGTGTGTATAGGAGTATGTGTGTGTTTGTGTATAGGAGTATCTGTGTGTGTGTGTGTGTGTATAGGAATATCTGTGTGTGTGTATAGGAGTATCTCTGTGTGTGTGTATAGGAGTATCTGTGTGTGTGTGTGTATAGGAGTATCTGTGTGTGTATATGGAAGTATCTGTGTGCGTGTGTGTATAGAAGTATCTGTGTGTGTGTGTATAGTAGTATCTGTGTGTGTGTGTGTATAGTAGTATCTGTGTGTGTGTATATAGTAGTATCTGTGTGTGTGTATATAGTAGTGTCTGTGTGTGTGTGTATAGTAGTATCTGTGTGTGTGTAGTAGTATCTGTGTGTGTGTGTGTCGTAGTATCTGTGTGTGTGTGTATAGGAGTATCTGTGTGTGTGTGTGTGTAGAGTAGTATCTGTGTGTGTGTATAGTATTATCTGTTTGTATGTGTGTGTAGTTTTTTCTGTGTGTGTGTGTGTATAGTAGTATCTGTGTGTGTATATAGTATTATCTGTGTGTGTGTGTATAATAGTATCTGTGTATGTGTATAGTAGTATCTCTGTGTGTGTGTGTATAGAAGTATCTGTGTGTGTGTGTATAGTATTATCTGTGTGTGTGTGTGTATAGTAGTATCTGTGTGTGTGTGTCTATAGTAGTATCTCTGTGTGTGTGTATAGTAGTATCTGTGTGTGTGTGTATAGTATTATCTGTGTGTGTGTGTGTATAGTAGTATCTGTGTGTGTGTAGTAGTATCTGTGTGTGTGTGTATTGGAGTATCTGTGTGTGTGTGTGCGTGTGTAGAGTAGTATCTGTGTGTGTGTATAGTATTATCTGTTTGTATGTGTGTGTAGTTTTTTCTGAGTGTGTGTGTGTATAGTAGTATCTGTGTGTGTATATAGTATTATCTGTGTGTGTGTGTATAATAGTATCTGTGTGTGTGTGTATAGTAGTATCTCTGTGTGTGTGTATAGTAGTATCTGTGTGTGTGTGTATAGTATTATCTGTGTGTGTGTGTATAGTAGTATCTGTATGTGTGTGTATAGTAGTATCTGTGTGTGTGTGTATAGTAGTGTCTGTGTGTGTGTATAGTAGTAAATGTGTGTGTGTGTATAGTAGTATCTGTGTGTGTGTATAGTAGTATCTGTGTGTGTGTATAGTAGTATCTATGTGTGTGTGTATAGGAGTATATGTGTGTGTGTGTGTAGTATTATCTGTGTGTGTGTGTATATAGTATTATCTGTGTGTGTGTATAGTAGTATCTGTGTGTGTGTGTAGTAGTATCTGTGTGTGTGTGTATAGGAGTATCTGTGTGTGTGTGTATAGTAGTATCTGTGTGAGTGTGTGTGTATAGTAGTATCTGTGTGTGTGTGTGTGTATAGTAGTATCTGTGTGTGTGTGTGTATAGTAGTATCTGTGTGTGTGTGTATAGTAGTTTCTGTGTGTGTGTGTGTGTATAGTAGTATCTTTGTGTGTGTATAGTAATATCTGTGTGTGTGTATAGTATCATCTGTATGTGTGTGTGTAAAGTAGTGTCTGTGTGTGTGTATAGTAGTATGTGTGTGTGTTTGTATCGTATTATCTGTTTGTGTGTGTGTATAGTAGTATCTGTGTGTGTGTGTGTATAGTAGTATCTCTGTGTGTGTGTGTATAGTAGTATCTGTGTGTGTGTGTATAGTATTATCTCTGTGTGTGTGTGTATAGTATCTGTGTGTGTGTGTATAGTTGTATCTGTGTGTGTGTATAGTAGTGTCTGTGTGTGTGTATAGTAGTATCTGTGTGTGTGTGTGTAGTAGTATCTGTGTGTGTTTGTATAGTAGTATCTGTGTGTGTGTATAGTAGTATGTGTGTGTGCGTGTATAGGAGTATCTGTGTGTGTGTTAGTACAGGAGTATGTGTGTGTGTGTGTGTAGTATTATCTGTGTGTGTGTATAGTATTATCTGTGTGTGTGTGTGTATAGTAGTATCTGTGTGTGTGTGTATATAGGAGTATCTGTGTGTGTGTGTACAGGAGTATGTGTGTGTGTGTGTGTAGTATTATCTGTGTGTGTGTATAGTATTATCTGTGTGTGTGTGTATAGTAGTATCTGTGTGTGTGTAGTAGTATCTGTGTGTGTGTGTATAGGAGTATCTGTGTGTGTGTGTGTGTAGAGTAGTATCTGTGTGTGTGTATAGTATTATCTGTGTGTGTGTGTGTATAGTTTTTTCTGTGTGTGTGTGTGTGTATAGTAGTATCTGTGTGTGTATATAGTATTATCTGTGTGTGTGTGTGTGTGCATAGTAGTATCTGTGTGTGTCTATAGTAGTATCTGTGTGTGAGTGTGTATAGGAGTATCTGTGTGTGTGTGTGTATAGGAGTATCTGTGTGTGTGTGTATAGGAGTATCTGTGTATGTGTGTATAGGAGTATCTGTGTGTGTGTATATGAGTATGTGTGTGTGTGTGTGTATAGGAGTATCTCTGTGTGTGTGTATAGTAGTATCTGTGTGTGTGTGTATAGTATTATCTGTGTGTGTGTGTGTATAGTAGTATCTGTGTGTGTGTGTATAGTAGTATCTGTGTGTGTGTGTATAGTAGTGTCTGTGTGTGTGTATAGTAGTATCTGTGTGTGTGTGTATCGTAGTATCTGTGTGTGTGTTTAGTAGTGTCTGTGTGTGTGTATAGTCGTATCTGTGTGTGTGTGTATAGGAGTATTTGTGTGTGTGTGTAGTATTATCTGTGTGTGTGTATAGTATTATCTGTGTGTGTGTGTATAGTAGTATCTGTGTGTGTGTAGTAGTATCTGTGTGTGTGTATATAGGAGTATCTGTGTGTGTGTATAGTAGTATCTGTGTGAGTGTGTGTGTATAGTAGTATCTGTGTGTGTGTGTGTGTGTATAGTAGTATCTGTGTGTGTGTGTATAGTAGTATCCGTGTGTGTGTGTTTATAGTAGTTTCTCTGTGTGTGTGTATAGTAGTATCTTTGTGTGTGTATAGTATTATCTGTGTGTGTGTATAGTATCATCTGTGTGTGTGTGTGTGTATAGTAGTGTCTGTGTGTGTGTGTGTGTGTATAGTAGTATGTGTGTGTATGTATAGTATTATCTGTTTGTGTGTGTGTATAGTAGTATCTGTGTGTGTGTGTATAGTAGTATCTCTGTGTGTGTGTGTATAGTAGTATCTGTGTGTGTGTGTGTATAGTATTATCTGTGTGTGTGTGTGTATAGTAGTATCTGTGTGTGTGTAGTAGTATCTGTGTGTGTGTGTATAGGAGTATCTGTGTGTGTGTGTAGAGTAGTATCTGTGTGTGTATAGTATTATCTGTTTGTATGTGTGTGTAGTTTTTTCTGTGTGTGTGTATAGTAGTATCTGTGTGTGTATATAGTATTATCTGTGTGTGTGTGTATAATAGTATCTGTGTGTGTGTGTGTATAGTAGTATCTCTGTGTGTGTGTATAGTAGAATCTGTGTGTGTGTGTATAGTATTATTTGTGTGTGTGTGTGTACAGTTTTTTCTGTGTGTGTGTGTATAGTAGTATCTGTGTGTGTATATGGTATTATCTGTGTGTGTGTGTATAATATTATCTGTGTGTGTGTGTGTATAGTAGTATCTCTGTGTGTGTGTATAGTAGTATCTGTGTGTGTGTGTGTATAGTATTATCTGTGTGTGTGTGTATAGTAGTATCTGTTTGTGTGTGTATAGTAGTATCTGTGTGTGTGTGTATAGTAGTGTCTGTGTGTGTGTATAGTAGTATATGTGTGTGTGTGTATAGTAGTATCTGTGTGTGTGTATAGTAGTATCTGTGTGTGTGTGTGTATAGGAGTATTTGTGTGTGTGTGTGTAGTATTATCTGTGTGTGTGTGTGTATAGTAGTATCTGTGTGTGTGTGTGTAGTAGTATCTGTGTGTGTGTGTATAGGAATATCTGTGTGTGTGTGTATAGTAGTATCTGTGTGAGTGTGTGTGTATAGTAGTATCTGTGTGTGTGTGTGTGTATAGTAGTATCTGTGTGTGTGTGTATAGTAGTATTTGTGTGTGTGTGTATAGTAGTTTCTGTGTGAGTGTGTATAGTAGTATCTTTGTGTGTGTATAGTATTATCTGTGTGTGTGTATAGTATCATCTGTGTGTGTGTGTGTATAGTAGTGTCTGTGTGTGTGTGTGTATAGTAGTATGTGTGTGTATGTATAGTATTATCTGTTTGTGTGTGTGTATAGTAGTATCTGTGTGTGTGTATAGTAGTATCTCTGTGTGTGTGTGTATAGTAGTATCTGTGTGTGTGTGTGTGTATAGTATTATCTGTGTGTGTGTGTATAGTATCTGTGTGTGTGTGTATATTTGTATCTGTGTGTGTGTATAGTAGTGTCTCTGTGTGTGTATAGTAGTATCTGTGTGTGTGTGTAGTAGTATCTGTGTGTGTGTGTATAGTAGTATCTGTGTGTGTGTATCGTAGTATGTGTGTGTGCGTGTATAGGAGTATCTGTGTGTGTGTGTACAGGAGTATGTGTGTGTGTGTGTGTAGTATTATCTGTGTGTGTGTATAGTATTATCTGTGTGTGTGTGTGTATAGTAGTATCTGTGTGTGTGTGTACAGGAGTATGTGTGTGTGTGTGTAGTATTATCTGTGTGTGTGTATAGTATTATCTGTGTGTGTGTGTATAGTAGTATCTGTGTGTGTGTAGTAGTATCTGAGTGTGTGTGTATAGGAGTATCTGTGTGTGTGTGTGTGTGTAGAGTAGTATCTGTGTGTGTATAGTATTATCTGTGTGTGTGTGTGTATAGTTTTTTCTGTGTGTGTGTGTGTATAGTAGTATCTGTGTGTGTATATAGTATTATCTGTGTGTGTGTGTGTGTATAGTAGTATCTGTGTGTGTGTATAGTAGTATCTGTGTGTGAGTGTGTATAGGAGTATCTGTGTGTGTGTGTATAGGAATATCTGTGTGTGTGTGTATAGTAGTATCTGTGTGAGTGTGTGTGTATAGTAGTATCTGTGTGTGTGTGTGTGTATAGTAGTATCTGTGTGTGTGTGTATAGTAGTATTTGTGTGTGTGTGTATAGTAGTTTCTGTGTGAGTGTGTATAGTAGTATCTTTGTGTGTGTATAGTATTATCTGTGTGTGTGTATAGTATCATCTGTGTGTGTGTGTGTATAGTAGTGTCTGTGTGTGTGTGTGTATAGTAGTATGTGTGTGTATGTATAGTATTATCTGTTTGTGTGTGTGTATAGTAGTATCTGTGTGTGTGTATAGTAGTATCTCTGTGTGTGTGTGTATAGTAGTATCTGTGTGTGTGTGTGTGTATAGTATTATCTGTGTGTGTGTGTATAGTATCTGTGTGTGTGTGTATATTTGTATCTGTGTGTGTGTATAGTAGTGTCTCTGTGTGTGTATAGTAGTATCTGTGTGTGTGTGTAGTAGTATCTGTGTGTGTGTGTATAGTAGTATCTGTGTGTGTGTATCGTAGTATGTGTGTGTGCGTGTATAGGAGTATCTGTGTGTGTGTGTACAGGAGTATGTGTGTGTGTGTGTGTAGTATTATCTGTGTGTGTGTATAGTATTATCTGTGTGTGTGTGTGTATAGTAGTATCTGTGTGTGTGTGTACAGGAGTATGTGTGTGTGTGTGTAGTATTATCTGTGTGTGTGTAGTAGTATCTGTGTGTGTGTGTATATAGGAGTATCTGTGTGTGTGTGTACAGGAGTATGTGTGTGTGTGTGTGTAGTATTATCTGTGTGTGTGTATAGTATTATCTGTGTGTGTGTGTATAGTAGTATCTGTGTGTGTGTAGTAGTATCTGTGTGTGTGTGTATAGGAGTATCTGTGTGTGTGTGTGTGTAGAGTAGTATCTGTGTGTGTGTATAGTATTATCTGTGTGTGTGTGTGTATAGTTTTTTCTGTGTGTGTGTGTGTGTATAGTAGTATCTGTGTGTGTATATAGTATTATCTGTGTGTGTGTGTGTGTGCATAGTAGTATCTGTGTGTGTCTATAGTAGTATCTGTGTGTGAGTGTGTATAGGAGTATCTGTGTGTGTGTGTGTATAGGAGTATCTGTGTGTGTGTGTATAGGAGTATCTGTGTATGTGTGTATAGGAGTATCTGTGTGTGTGTATATGAGTATGTGTGTGTGTGTGTGTATAGGAGTATCTCTGTGTGTGTGTATAGTAGTATCTGTGTGTGTGTGTATAGTATTATCTGTGTGTGTGTGTGTGTATAGTAGTATCTGTGTGTGTGTGTATAGTAGTATCTGTGTGTGTGTGTATAGTAGTGTCTGTGTGTGTGTATAGTAGTATCTGTGTGTGTGTGTATCGTAGTATCTGTGTGTGTGTTTAGTAGTGTCTGTGTGTGTGTATAGTCGTATCTGTGTGTGTGTGTATAGGAGTATTTGTGTGTGTGTGTAGTATTATCTGTGTGTGTGTATAGTATTATCTGTGTGTGTGTGTATAGTAGTATCTGTGTGTGTGTGTAGTAGTATCTGTGTGTGTGTATATAGGAGTATCTGTGTGTGTGTATAGTAGTATCTGTGTGAGTGTGTGTGTATAGTAGTATCTGTGTGTGTGTGTGTGTGTATAGTAGTATCTGTGTGTGTGTGTATAGTAGTATCCGTGTGTGTGTGTTTATAGTAGTTTCTCTGTGTGTGTGTATAGTAGTATCTGTGTGTGTGTATAGTATTATCTGTGTGTGTGTATAGTATCATCTGTGTGTGTGTGTGTGTATAGTAGTGTCTGTGTGTGTGTGTGTGTGTATAGTAGTATGTGTGTGTATGTATAGTATTATCTGTTTGTGTGTGTGTATAGTAGTATCTGTGTGTGTGTGTATAGTAGTATCTCTGTGTGTGTGTGTATAGTAGTATCTGTGTGTGTGTGTATAGTATTATCTGTGTGTGTGTGTGTATAGTAGTATCTGTGTGTGTGTAGTAGTATCTGTGTGTGTGTGTATAGGAGTATCTGTGTGTGTGTGTAGAGTAGTATCTGTGTGTGTGTATAGTATTATCTGTTTGTATGTGTGTGTAGTTTTTTCTGTGTGTGTGTATAGTAGTATCTGTGTGTGTATATAGTATTATCTGTGTGTGTGTGTATAATAGTATCTGTGTGTGTGTGTGTATAGTAGTATCTCTGTGTGTGTGTATAGTAGAATCTGTGTGTGTGTGTATAGTATTATTTGTGTGTGTGTGTGTACAGTTTTTTCTGTGTGTGTGTGTATAGTAGTATCTGTGTGTGTATATGGTATTATCTGTGTGTGTGTGTATAATATTATCTGTGTGTGTGTGTGTATAGTAGTATCTCTGTGTGTGTGTATAGTAGTATCTGTGTGTGTGTGTGTATAGTATTATCTGTGTGTGTGTGTATAGTAGTATCTGTTTGTGTGTGTATAGTAGTATCTGTGTGTGTGTGTATAGTAGTGTCTGTGTGTGTGTATAGTAGTATATGTGTGTGTGTGTATAGTAGTATCTGTGTGTGTGTATAGTAGTATCTGTGTGTGTGTGTATAGGAGTATTTGTGTGTGTGTGTGTAGTATTATCTGTGTGTGTGTGTGTATAGTAGTATCTGTGTGTGTGTGTGTAGTAGTATCTGTGTGTGTGTGTATAGGAATATCTGTGTGTGTGTGTATAGTAGTATCTGTGTGAGTGTGTGTGTATAGTAGTATCTGTGTGTGTGTGTGTGTATAGTAGTATCTGTGTGTGTGTGTATAGTAGTATTTGTGTGTGTGTATAGTAGTTTCTGTGTGAGTGTGTATAGTAGTATCTTTGTGTGTGTATAGTATTATCTGTGTGTGTGTATAGTATCATCTGTGTGTGTGTGTGTATAGTAGTGTCTGTGTGTGTGTGTGTATAGTAGTATGTGTGTGTATGTATAGTATTATCTGTTTGTGTGTGTGTATAGTAGTATCTGTGTGTGTGTATAGTAGTATCTCTGTGTGTGTGTGTATAGTAGTATCTGTGTGTGTGTGTGTGTATAGTATTATCTGTGTGTGTGTGTATAGTATCTGTGTGTGTGTGTATATTTGTATCTGTGTGTGTGTATAGTAGTGTCTCTGTGTGTGTATAGTAGTATCTGTGTGTGTGTGTAGTAGTATCTGTGTGTGTGTGTATAGTAGTATCTGTGTGTGTGTATCGTAGTATGTGTGTGTGCGTGTATAGGAGTATCTGTGTGTGTGTGTACAGGAGTATGTGTGTGTGTGTGTGTAGTATTATCTGTGTGTGTGTATAGTATTATCTGTGTGTGTGTGTGTATAGTAGTATCTGTGTGTGTGTGTACAGGAGTATGTGTGTGTGTGTGTAGTATTATCTGTGTGTGTGTATAGTATTATCTGTGTGTGTGTGTATAGTAGTATCTGTGTGTGTGTAGTAGTATCTGAGTGTGTGTGTATAGGAGTATCTGTGTGTGTGTGTGTGTGTAGAGTAGTATCTGTGTGTGTATAGTATTATCTGTGTGTGTGTGTGTATAGTTTTTTCTGTGTGTGTGTGTGTATAGTAGTATCTGTGTGTGTATATAGTATTATCTGTGTATGTGTGTGTGTATAGTAGTATCTGTGTGTGTGTATAGTAGTATCTGTGTGTGAGTGTGTATAGGAGTATCTGTGTGTGTGTGTATAGGAATATCTGTGTGTGTGTGTATAGTAGTATCTGTGTGAGTGTGTGTGTATAGTAGTATCTGTGTGTGTGTGTGTGTATAGTAGTATCTGTGTGTGTGTGTATAGTAGTATTTGTGTGTGTGTGTATAGTAGTTTCTGTGTGAGTGTGTATAGTAGTATCTTTGTGTGTGTATAGTATTATCTGTGTGTGTGTATAGTATCATCTGTGTGTGTGTGTGTATAGTAGTGTCTGTGTGTGTGTGTGTATAGTAGTATGTGTGTGTATGTATAGTATTATCTGTTTGTGTGTGTGTATAGTAGTATCTGTGTGTGTGTATAGTAGTATCTCTGTGTGTGTGTGTATAGTAGTATCTGTGTGTGTGTGTGTGTATAGTATTATCTGTGTGTGTGTGTATAGTATCTGTGTGTGTGTGTATATTTGTATCTGTGTGTGTGTATAGTAGTGTCTCTGTGTGTGTATAGTAGTATATGTGTGTGTGTGTAGTAGTATCTGTGTGTGTGTGTATAGTAGTATCTGTGTGTGTGTATCGTAGTATGTGTGTGTGCGTGTATAGGAGTATCTGTGTGTGTGTGTACAGGAGTATGTGTGTGTGTGTGTGTAGTATTATCTGTGTGTGTGTATAGTATTATCTGTGTGTGTGTGTGTATAGTAGTATCTGTGTGTGTGTGTACAGGAGTATGTGTGTGTGTGTGTAGTATTATCTGTGTGTGTGTATAGTATTATCTGTGTGTGTGTGTATAGTAGTATCTGTGTGTGTGTAGTAGTATCTGAGTGTGTGTGTATAGGAGTATCTGTGTGTGTGTGTAGAGTAGTATCTGTGTGTGTATAGTATTATCTGTGTGTGTGTGTGTATAGTTTTTTCTGTGTGTGTGTGTGTATAGTAGTATCTGTGTGTGTATATAGTATTATCTGTGTGTGTGTGTGTGTATAGTAGTATCTGTGTGTGTGTATAGTAGTATCTGTGTGTGAGTGTGTATAGGAGTATCTGTGTGTGTGTGTCTGTATAGGAGTATCTGAGTGTATGTGTGTGTATAGGAGTATCTGTGTGTGTGTGTATAGGAGTATCTGTGTATGTGTGTATAGGAGTATCTGTGTGTGTGTATATGAGTATGTGTGTGTGTGTGTGTGTATAGTAGTATCTGTGTGTGTGTGTATAGTAGTATCTGTGTGTGTGTATAGTAGTGTCTGTGTGTGTGTGTATAGTAGTATCTGTGTGTGTGTGTAGTAGTATCTGTGTGTGTGTGTATAGTAGTATGTGTGTGTGCGTGTATAGGAGTATCTGTGTGTGTGTGTACAGGAGTATGTGTGTGTGTGTGTGTAGTATTATCTGTGTGTGTGTATAGTATTATCTGTGTGTGTATATAATATTATCTGTGTGTGTGTGTATAGTAGTATCTGTGTGTGTGTATAGTAGTATCTGTGTGTGAGTGTGCATAGGAGTATCTGTGTGTGTGTGTGTATAGGAGTATCTGTGTGTGTGTGTGTATAGGAGTATCTGTGTGTGTGTGTATAGGAGTATCTGTGTGTGAGTGAATAGGAGTATCTGTGTGTGTGTATAGAAGTATCTGTGTGTGTATGTGTGTGTAGGAGTATGTGTGTGTGTGTGTGTATAGGAGTATGTGTGTGCATAGGAGTGTGTGTGTGTGTATAGTAGTATGTGTGTGTGTGTGTATAGGAGTATGTGTGTGTTTGTGTATAGGAGTATCTGTGTGTGTGTGTGTGTATAGGAATATCTGTGTGTGTGTATAGGAGTATCTGTGTGTGTGTGTGTATAGGAGTATCTGTGTGTGTATATGGAAGTATCTGTGTGCGTGTGTGTATAGAAGTATCTGTGTGTGTGTGTATAGTAGTATCTGTGTGTGTGTGTATAGTAGTATCTGTGTGTGTGTATATAGTAGTATCTGTGTGTGTGTATATAGTAGTGTCTGTGTGTGTGTTTATAGTAGTATCTGTGTGTGTGTAGTAGTTTCTGTGTGTGTGTGTATAGTAGTATGTGTGTGTGCGTGTATAGGAGTATCTGTGTGTGTGTGTACAGGAGTATGTGTGTGTGTGTGTGTAGTATTATCTGTGTGTGTGTATAGTAGTATCTGTGTGTGTGTATAGTAGTATCTGTGTGTGTGTGTATAGGAGTATCTGTGTGTGTGTATAGCAGTATCTGTGTGTGTGTGTACAGGAGTATGTGTGTGTGTGTAGTATTATCTGTGTGTGTGTATAGTATTATCTGTGTGTGTGTGTGTATAGTAGTATCTGTGTGTGTGTGTGTAGTAGTATCTGTGTGTGTGTGTATAGGAGTATCTGTGTGTGTGTGTGTGTGTGTAGTAGTATCTGTGTGTGCATATAGTATTATCTGTGTGTGTGTGTATAGTTTTTTCTGTGTGTGTGTGTATATAGGAGTATCTGTGTGTGTGTGTACAGGAGTATGTGTGTGTGTGTGTAGTATTATCTGTGTGTGTATAGTATTATCTGTGTGTGTGTGTATAGTAGTATCTGTGTGTGTGTAGTAGTATCTGTGTGTGTGTGTATAGGAGTATCTGTGTGTGTGTGTGTGTAGAGTAGTATCTGTGTGTGTGTATAGTATTATCTGTGTGTGTGTGTAAAGTTTTTTCTGTGTGTGTGTGTATAGTAGTATCTGTGTGTGTATATAGTATTATCTGTGTGTGTGTGTGTGTGCATAGTAGTATCTGTGTGTGTCTATAGTAGTATCTGTGTGTGAGTGTGTATAGGAGTATCTGTGTGTGTGTGTGTATAGGAGTATCTGTGTGTGTGTGTATAGGAGTATCTGTGTATGTGTGTATAGGAGTATCTGTGTGTGTATGGGTATAGGTGTATGTGTGTGTGTGTATAGGAGTATGTGTGTGTGTGTATATGAGTATGTGTGTGTGTGTGTGTGTGTGTATAGGAGTATCTCTGTGTGTGTGTATAGTCGTATCTGTGTGTGTGTGTATAGTATTATCTGTGTGTGTGTGTATAGTAGTATCTGTGTGTGTGTGTATAGTAGTATCTGTGTGTGTGTATAGTAGTGTCTGTGTGTGTGTATAGTAGTATCTGTGTGTGTGTGTATCGTAGTATCTGTGTGTGTGTTTAGTAGTGTCTGTGTGTGTGTATAGTCGTATCTGTGTGTGTGTGTATAGGAGTATTTGTGTGTGTGTGTAGTATTATCTGTGTGTGTGTATAGTATTATCTGTGTGTGTGTGTATAGTAGTATCTGTGTGTGTGTGTAGTAGTATCTGTGTGTGTGTGTATAAGAATATCTGTGTGTGTGTATAGTAGTATCTGTGTGAGTGTGTGTGTATAGTAGTATCTGTGTGTGTGTGTGTGTGTATAGTAGTATCTGTGTGTGTGTGTATAGTAGTATCTGTGTGTGTGTGTTTATAGTAGTTTCTCTGTGTGTGTGTGTATAGTAGTATCTTTGTGTGTGTATAGTATTATCTGTGTGTGTGTATAGTATCATCTGTGTGTGTGTGTGTATAGTAGTGTCTGTGTGTGTGTGTGTGTGTATAGTAGTATGTGTGTGTATGTATAGTATTATCTGTTTGTGTGTGTGTATAGTAGTATCTGTGTGTGTGTGTATAGTAGTATCTCTGTGTGTGTGTGTATAGTAGTATCTGTGTGTGTGTGTGTATAGTATTATCTGTGTGTGTGTGTGTATAGTAGTATCTGTGTGTGTGTAGTAGTATCTGTGTGTGTGTGTATAGGAGTATCTGTGTGTGTGTGTAGAGTAGTATCTGTGTGTGTGTATAGTATTATCTGTTTGTATGTGTGTGTAGTTTTTTCTGTGTGTGTGTATAGTAGTATCTGTGTGTGTATATAGTATTATCTGTGTGTGTGTGTATAATAGTATCTGTGTGTGTGTGTGTATAGTAGTATCTCTGTGTGTGTGTATAGTAGAATCTGTGTGTGTGTGTATAGTATTATCTGTGTGTGTGTGTGTATAGTATTATCTGTGTGTGTGTGTATAGTAGTATCTGTGTGTGTGTGTATAGTAGTGTCTGTGTGTGTGTATAGTAGTATATGTGTGTGTGTGTATAGTAGTATCTGTGTGTGTGTATAGTAGTATCTGTGTGTGTGTGTATAGGAGTATTTGTGTGTGTGTGTGTAGTATTATCTGTGTGTGTGTGTGTATAGTAGTATCTGTGTGTGTGTGTGTAGTAGTATCTGTGTGTGTGTGTATAGGAATATCTGTGTGTGTGTGTATAGTAGTATCTGTGTGAGTGTGTGTGTATAGTAGTATCTGTGTGTGTGTGTGTGTATAGTAGTATCTGTGTGTGTGTGTATAGTAGTATCTGTGTGTGTGTGTATAGTAGTTTCTGTGTGAGTGTGTATAGTAGTATCTTTGTGTGTGTATAGTATTATCTGTGTGTGTGTATAGTATCATCTGTGTGTGTGTGTGTATAGTAGTGTCTGTGTGTGTGTGTGTATAGTAGTATGTGTGTGTATGTATAGTATTATCTGTTTGTGTGTGTGTATAGTAGTATCTGTGTGTGTGTGTATAGTAGTATCTCTGTGTGTGTGTGTATAGTAGTATCTGTGTGTGTGTGTGTGTATAGTATTATCTGTGTGTGTGTGTATAGTATCTGTGTGTGTGTGTATGGTTGTATCTGTGTGTGTGTATAGTAGTGTCTGTGTGTGTGTATAGTAGTATCTGTGTGTGTGTGTAGTAGTATCTGTGTGTGTATAGTAGTATCTGTGTGTGTGTATAGGAGTATGTGTGTGTGCGTGTATAGGAGTATCTGTGTGTGTGTGTACAGGAGTATGTGTGTGTGTGTGTAGTATTATCTGTGTGTGTGTATAGTATTATCTGTGTGTGTGTGTATAGTAGTATCTGTGTGTGTGTGTACAGGAGTATGTGTGTGTGTGTGTGTAGTATTATCTGTGTGTGTGTATAGTATTATCTGTGTGTGTGTGTGTATAGTAGTATCTGTGTGTGTGTAGTAGTATCTGTGTGTGTGTGTATAGGAGTATCTGTGTGTGTGTGTGTGTAGAGTAGTATCTGTGTGTGTATAGTATTATCTGTGTGTGTGTGTATAGTTTTTTCTGTGTGTGTGTGTATAGTAGTATCTGTGTGTGTATATAGTATGATCTGTGTGTGTGTGTGTATAGTAGTATCTGTCTGTGTGTATAGTAGTATCTGTGTGTGAGTGTGTATAGGAGTATCTGTGTGTGTGTGTGTATAGGAGTATCTGAGTGTATGTGTGTGTATAGGAGTATCTGTGTGTGTGTGTATAGGAGTATCTGTGTATGTGTGTATAGGAGTATCTGTGTGTGTGTATATGAGTATGTGTGTGTGTGTATAGTAGTATCTGTGTGTGTGTGTATAGTAGTATCTGTGTGTGTGTATAGTAGTGTCTGTGTGTGTGTGTATAGTAGTATCTGTGTGTGTGTGTAGTAGTATCTGTGTGTGTGTGTATAGTAGTATCTGTGTGTGTGTATAGTAGTATGTGTGTGTGCGTGTATAGGAGTATCTGTGTGTGTGTGTACAGGAGTATGTGTGTGTGTGTGTGTGTAGTATTATCTGTGTGTGTGTATAGTATTATCTGTGTGTGTATATAATATTATCTGTGTGTGTGTGTATAGTAGTATCTGTGTGTGTGTATAGTAGTATCTGTGTGTGAGTGTGCATAGGAGTATCTGTGTGTGTGTGTGTATAGGAGTATCTGTGTGTGTGTGTATAGGAGTATCTGTGTGTGAGTGAATAGGAGTATCTGTGTGTGTGTATAGAAGTATCTGTGTGTGTATGTGTGAGTAGGAGTATGTGTGTGTGTGTGTGTATAGGAGTATGTGTGTGCATAGGAGTATGTGTGTGTGTGTATAGTAGTATGTGTGTGTGTGTGTATAGGAGTATGTGTGTGTTTGTGTATAGGAGTATCTGTGTGTGTGTATAGGAATATCTGTGTGTGTGTATAGGAGTATCTCTGTGTGTGTGTATAGGAGTATCTGTGTGTGTGTGTGTATAGGAGTATCTGTGTGTGTATATGGAAGTATCTGTGTGCGTGTGTGTATAGAAGTATCTGTGTGTGTGTGTATAGTAGTATCTCTGTGTGTGTGTGTATAGTAGTATCTGTGTGTGTGTATATAGTAGTATCTGTGTGTGTGTATATAGTAGTGTCTGTGTGTGTGTGTATAGTAGTATCTGTGTGTGTGTAGTAGTATCTGTGAGTGTGTGTATAGTAGTATGTGTGTGTGCGTGTATAGGAGTATCTGTGTGTGTGTGTACAGGAGTATGTGTGTGTGTGTGTGTAGTAATATCTGTGTGTGTGTATAGTAGTATCTGTGTGTGTGTATAGTAGTATCTGTGTGTGTGTGTATAGGAGTATCTGTGTGTGTGTGTATAGCAGTATCTGTGTGTGTGTGTACAGGAGTATGTGTGTGTGTGTGTAGTATTATCTGTGTGTGTGTATAGTATTATCTGTGTGTGTGTGTGTATAGTAGTATCTGTGTGTGTGTGTGTAGTAGTATCTGTGTGTGTGTGTATAGGAGTATCTGTGTGTGTGTGTGTGTGTGTGTAGTAGTATCTGTGTGTGTATATAGTATTATCTGTGTGTGTGTGTATAGTTTTTTCTGTGTGTGTGTATAGTAGTATCTGTGTGTGTATATAGTATTATCTGTGTGTGTGTGTGTGTATAGTAGGATCTGTGTGTGTGTATAGTAGTATCTGTGTGTGAGTGTGTATAGGAGTATCTGTGTGTTTGTGTGTGTGTATAGGAGTATCTGTGTGTGTGTGTATAGTAGTATCTGTGTGTGTGTAGTAGTATCTGTGTGTGTGTGTATAGGAGTATCTGTGTGTGTGTGTGTGTGTCGAGTAGTATCTGTGTGTGTGTATAGTATTATCTGTGTGTGTGTGTATAGTTTTTTCTGTGTGTGTGTGTGTATAGAGTAGTATCTGTGTGTGTGTATAGAGTATTATCTTTGTGTGTGTGTGTATAGTATCTGTGTGTGTGTGTGTAGAGTAGTATCTGTGTGTGTGTATAGTATTATCTGTGTGTGTGTGTGTACAGTTTTTTCTGTGTGTGTGTGTGTATAGTAGTATCTGTGTGTGTATATGGTATTATCTGTGTGTGTGTGTATAATAGTATCTGTGTGTGTGTGTGTGTGTATAGTAGTATCTCTGTGTGTGTGTATAGTAGTATCTGTGTGTGTGTGTGTATAGTATTATCTGTGTGTGTGTGTATAGTAGTATCTGTTTGTGTGTGTATAGTAGTATCTGTGTGTGTGTGTATAGTAGTGTCTGTGTGTGTGTATATTAGTATCTGTGTGTGTGTGTATAGTAGTATCTGTGTGTGTGTATAGTAGTATCTGTGTGTGTGTATAGTAGTATCTGTGTGTGTGTGTATAGGAGTATTTGTGTGTGTGTGTAGTATTATCTGTGTGTGTGTATAGTATTATCTGTGTGTGTGTGTGTATAGTAGTATCTGTGTGTGTGTGTGTAGTAGTATCTGTGTGTGTGAGTATAGGAGTATCTGTGTGTGTGTGTATAGTAGTATCTGTGTGAGTGTGTGTGTATAGTAGTATCTGTGTGTGTATATAGTATTATCTGTGTGTGTGTGTATAATAGTATCTGTGTGTGTGTATAGTAGTATCTGTGTGTGTATATAGTATTATCTGTGTGTGTGTGTGTGTATAGTAGTATCTGTGTGTGTGTATAGTAGTATCTGTGTGTGAGTGTGTATAGGAGTATCTGTGTGTTTGTGTGTGTGTATAGGAGTATCTGTGTGTGTGTGTCTATAGTAGTATCTGTGTGTGTGTAGTAGTATCTGTGTGTGTGTATAGGAGTATCTGTGTGTGTGTGTGTGTGTGTAGAGTAGTACCTGTGTGTGTGTATAGTATTATCTGTGTGTGTGTATAGTTTTTTCTGCGTGTGTGTGTGTATAGAGTAGTATCTGTGTGTGTGTATAGTGTATTATCTTTGTGTGTGTGTGTATAGTATCTGTGTGTGTGTGTGTAGAGTAGTATCTGTGTGTGTGTATAGTATTATCTGTGTGTGTGTGTGTACAGTTCTTTCTGTGTGTGTGTGTGTATAGTAGTATCTGTGTGTGTATATGGTATTATCTGTGTGTGTGTGTATAATAGTATCTGTGTGTGTGTGTTTGTATAGTAGTATCTCTGTGTGTGTGTATAGTAGTATCTGTGTGTGTGTGTGTATAGTATTATCTGTGTGTGTGTGTATAGTAGTATCTGTTTGTGTGTGTATAGTAGTATCTGTCTGTGTGTGTATAGTAGTGTCTGTGTGTGTGTATATTAGTATCTGTGTGTGTGTGTATAGTAGTATCTGTGTGTGTGTATAGTAGTATCTGTGTGTGTGTATAGTAGTATCTGTGTGTGTGTGTATAGGAGTATTTGTGTGTGTGTGTAGTATTATCTGTGTGTGTATATTGTATTATCTGTGTGTGTGTGTGTATAGTAGTATCTGTGTGTGTGTGTGTAGTAGTATCTGTGTGTGTGAGTATAGGAGTATCTGTGTGTGTGTGTATAGTAGTATCTGTGTGAGTGTGTGTGTATAGTAGTATCTGTGTGTGTGTATAGTAGTATCTATACTACTATAGTATCTGTACTATACAATATTTCTGTGCGTGTGTGTATAGTAGTATCTGTGTGTGTATATAGTATTATCTGTGAGTGTGTGTATAATAGTATCTGTGTGTGTGTATAGTAGTATCTGTGTGTGTGTGTTTATAGTAGTTTCTGTGTGTGTGTGTGTATAGTAGTATCTTTGTGTGTGTATAGTATTATCTGTGTGTGTGTATAGTATCATCTGTGTGTGTGTGTGTATAGTGGTGTCTGTGTGTGTGTGTGTATAGTAGTATGTGTGTGTATGTATAGTATTATCTGTTTGTGTGTGTGTATAGTAGAATCTGTGTGTGTGTGTGTATATTTGTATCTCTGTGTGTGTGTGTATAGTAGTATCTGTGTGTGTGTGTGTATAGTATTATCTGTGTGTGTGTGTATAGTAGTATCTGTGTGTGTGTAGTAGTATCTGTGTGTGTGTGTATAGGAGTATCTGTGTGTGTGTGTGTGTAGAGTAGTATCTGTGTGTGTGTATAGTATTATCTGTTTGTATGTGTGTGTAGTTTTTTCTGTGTGTGTGTGTGTATAGTAGTATCTGTGTGTGTATATAGTATTATCTGTGTGTGTGTGTATAATAGTATCTGTGTATGTGTATAGTTGTATCTCTGTGTGTGTGTGTATAGTAGTATCTGTGTGTGTGTGTATAGTAAAATCTGTGTGTGTGTGTGTATGGTAGTATCTGTGTGTGTGTGTCAATAGTAGTATCTCTGTGTGTGTGTATAGTAGTATCTGTGTGTGTGTGTATAGTATTATCTGTGTGTGTGTGTGTATAGTAGTATCTGTGTGTGTGTAGTAGTATCTGTGTGTGTGTGTATTGGAGTATCTGTGTGTGTGTGTGTGTGTGTAGAGTAGTATCTGTGTGTGTGTATAGTATTATCTGTTTGTATGTGTGTGTAGTTTTTTCTGTGTGTGTGTGTGTATAGTAGTATCTGTGTGTGTATATAGTATTATCTGTGTGTGTGTGTATAATAGTATCTGTGTGTGTGTGTATAGTAGTATCTCTGTGTGTGTGTATAGTAGTATCTGTGTGTGTGTGTATAGTATTATCTGTGTGTGTGTGTATAGTAGTATCTGTATGTGTGTGTATAGTAGTATCTGTGTGTGTGTGTATAGTAGTGTCTGTGTGTGTGTATAGTAGTATATGTGTGTGTGTGTATAGTAGTATCTGTGTGTGTGTATAGTAGTATCTGTGTGTGTGTATAGTAGTATCTATGTGTGTGTGTATAGGAGTATTTGTGTGTGTGTGTGTAGTATTATCTGTGTGTGTGTGTGTATAGTATTATCTGTGTGTGTGTGTGTATAGTAGTATCTGTGTGTGTGTGTGTAGTAGTATCTGTGTGTGTGTGTATAGGAGTATCTGTGTGTGTGTGTATAGTAGTATCTGTGTGAGTGTGTGTGTATAGTAGTATCTGTGTGTGTGTGTGTGTATAGTAGTATCTGTGTGTGTGTGTATAGTAGTATCTGTGTGTGTGTGTATAGTAGTTTCTGTGTGTGTGTGTGTATAGTAGTATCTTTGTGTGTGTATAGTATTATCTGTGTGTGTGTATAGTATCATCTGTATGTGTGTGTGTATAGTAGTGCCTGTGTGTGTGTATAGTAGTATGTGTGCGTGTTTGTATCGTATTATCTGTTTGTGTGTGTGAATAGTAGTATCTGTGTGTGTGTGTGTATAGTAGTATCTCTGTGTGTGTGTGTATAGTAGTATCTGTGTGTGTGTGTATAGTATTATCTCTGTGTGTGTGTGTATAGTATCTGTGTGTGTGTGTATAGTTGTATCTGAATGTGTGTATAGTAGTGTCTGTGTGTGTGTATAGTAGTATCTGTGTGTGTGTGTGTAGTAGTATCTGTGTGTGTGTGTATAGTAGTATCTGTGTGTGTGTATAGTAGTATGTGTGTGTGCGTGTATAGGAGTATCTGTGTGTGTGTGTGTACAGGAGTATGTGTGTGTGTGTGTGTGTAGTATTATCTGTGTGTGTGTATAGTATTATCTGTGTGTGTGTGTGTATAGTAGTATCTGTGTGTGTGTGTATATAGGAGTATCTGTGTGTGTGTGTGTACAGGAGTATGTGTGTGTGTGTGTGTAGTATTATCTGTGTGTGTGTATAGTATTATCTGTGTGTGTGTGTATAGTAGTATCTGTGTGTGTGTAGTAGTATCTGTGTGTGTGTGTATAGGAGTATCTGTGTGTGTGTGTGTGTAGAGTAGTATCTGTGTGTGTGTATAGTATTATCTGTGTGTGTGTGTGTATAGTTTTTTCTGTGTGTGTGTGTGTGTATAATAGTATCTTTGTGTGTATATAGTATTATCTGTGTGTGTGTGTGTGTGTATAGTAGTATCAGTGTGTGTGTATAGTAGTATCTGTGTGTGAGTGTGTATAGGAGTATCTGTGTGTGTGTGTGTATAGGAGTATCTGTGTGTCTGTGTATAGGAGTATCTGTGTATGTGTGTATAGGAGTATCTGTGTGTGTATGGGTATAGGTGTATGTGTGTGTGTGTATAGGAGTATGTGTGTGTGTGTATATGAGTATGTGTGTGTGTGTATAGGAGTATCTCTGTGTGTGTGTATAGTAGTATCTGTGTGTGTGTGTATAGTATTATCTGTGTGTGTGTGTGTATAGTAGTATCTGTGTGTGTGTGTATAGTAGTATCTGTGTGTGTGTGTATAGTAGTGTCTGTGTGTGTGTGTATAGTAGTATCTGTGTGTGTGTGTATCGTAGTATCTGTGTGTGTGTATAGTAGTGTCTGTGTGTGTGTATCTGTGTGTGTGTGTATAGGAGTATTTGTGTGTGTGTGTAGTATTATCTGTGTGTGTGTATAGTATTATCTGTGTGTGTGTGTATAGTAGTATCTGTGTGTGTGTGTAGTAGTATCTGTGTGTGTGTGTATAGGAGTATCTGTGAGTGTGTGTATAGTAGTATCTGTGTGAGTGTGTGTGTATAGTAGTATCTGTGTGTGTGTGTGTGTATAGTAGTATCTGTGTGTGTGTGTATAGTAGTATCTGTGTGTGTGTGTTTATAGTAGTTTCTGTGTGTGTGTGTGTATAGTAGTATCTTTGTGTGTGTATAGTATTCTCTGTGTGTGTGTATAGTATCTGAGTGTGTGTGTATAGTTGTATCTGAATGTGTGTATAGTAGTGTCTGTGTGTGTGTATAGTAGTATCTGTGTGTGTGTGTGTAGTAGTATCTGTGTGTGTGTGTATAGTAGTATCTGTGTGTGTGTATAGTAGTATGTGTGTGTGCGTGTATAGGAGTATCTGTGTGTGTGTGTGTACAGGAGTATGTGTGTGTGTGTGTGTGTAGTATTATCTGTGTGTGTGTATAGTATTATCTGTGTGTGTGTGTGTATAGTAGTATCTGTGTGTGTGTGTATATAGGAGTATCTGTGTGTGTGTGTGTACAGGAGTATGTGTGTGTGTGTGTGTAGTATTATCTGTGTGTGTGTATAGTATTATCTGTGTGTGTGTGTATAGTAGTATCTGTGTGTGTGTAGTAGTATCTGTGTGTGTGTGTATATAGGAGTATCTGTGTGTGTGTGTACAGGAGTATGTGTGTGTGTGTGTGTAGTATTATCTGTGTGTGTGTATAGTATTATCTGTGTGTGTGTGTATAGTAGTATCTGTGTGTGTGTAGTAGTATCTGTGTGTGTGTGTATAGGAGTATCTGTGTGTGTGTGTGTGTAGAGTAGTATCTGTGTGTGTGTATAGTATTATCTGTGTGTGTGTGTGTATAGTTTTTTCTGTGTGTGTGTGTGTGTATAATAGTATCTTTTTGTGTATATAGTATTATCTGTGTGTGTGTGTGTGTGTATAGTAGTATCAGTGTGTGTGTATAGTAGTATCTGTGTGTGAGTGTGTATAGGAGTATCTGTGTGTGTGTGTGTATAGGAGTATCTGTGTGTCTGTGTATAGGAGTATCTGTGTATGTGTGTATAGGAGTATCTGTGTGTGTATGGGTATAGGTGTATGTGTGTGTGTGTATAGGAGTATGTGTGTGTGTGTATATGAGTATGTGTGTGTGTGTATAGGAGTATCTCTGTGTGTGTGTATAGTAGTATCTGTGTGTGTGTGTATAGTATTATCTGTGTGTGTGTGTGTGTATAGTAGTATCTGTGTGTGTGTGTATAGTAGTATCTGTGTGTGTGTGTATAGTAGTGTCTGTGTGTGTGTGTATAGTAGTATCTGTGTGTGTGTGTGTATCGTAGTATCTGTGTGTGTGTATAGTAGTGTCTGTGTGTGTGTATAGTCGTATCTGTGTGTGTGTGTATAGGAGTATTTGTGTGTGTGTGTAGTATTATCTGTGTGTGTGTATAGTATTATCTGTGTGTGTGTGTATAGTAGTATCTGTGTGTGTGTGTAGTAGTATCTGTGTGTGTGTGTATAGGAGTATCTGTGAGTGTGTGTATAGTAGTATCTGTGTGAGTGTGTGTGTATAGTAGTATCTGTGTGTGTGTGTGTGTATAGTAGTATCTGTGTGTGTGTGTATAGTAGTATCTGTGTGTGTGTGTTTATAGTAGTTTCTGTGTGTGTGTGTGTATAGTAGTATCTTTGTGTGTGTATAGTATTCTCTGTGTGTGTGTATAGTATCATCTGTGTGTGTGTGTGTATAGTAGTGTCTGTGTGTGTGTGTGTGTGTATAGTAGTATGTGTGTGTATGTATAGTATTATCTGTTTGTGTGTGTGTATAGTAGTATCTGTGTGTGTGTGTATAGTAGTATCTCTGTGTGTGTGTGTGTGTATAGTAGTATCTGTGTGTGTGTGTGTATAGTATTATCTGTGTGTGTGTGTATAGTAGTATCTGTGTGTGTGTAGTAGTATCTGTGTGTGTGTGTATAGGAGTATCTGTGTGTGTGTGTGTGTGTAGAGTAGTATCTGTGTGTGTGTGTATAGTATTATCTGTTTGTATGTGTGTGTAGTTTTTTCTGTGTGTGTGTATAGTAGTATCTGTGTGTGTATATAGTATTATCTGTGTGTGTGTGTATAATAGTATCTGTGTGTGTGTGTGTATAGTAGTATCTCTGTGTGTGTATAGTAGAATCTGTGTGTGTGTATAGTATTATCTGTGTGTGTGTGTGTATAGTATTATCTGTGTGTGTGTGTATAGTAGTATCTGTGTGTGTGTGTATAGTAGTGTCTGTGTGTGTGTATAGTAGTATGTGTGTGTGTGTGTATAGTAGTATGTGTGTGTGCGTCTATAGGAGTATCTGTGTGTGTGTGTACAGGAGTATGTGTGTGTGTCTGTGTAGTATTATCTGTGTGTGTGTATAGTATTATCTGTGTGTGTGTATAGTAGTATCTGTGTGTGTGTGTATATAGGAGTATCTGTGTGTGTGTGTACAGGAGTATGTGTGTGTGTGTGTGTAGTATTATCTGTGTGTGTGTATAGTATTATCTGTGTGTGTGTGTGTATAGTAGTAGCTGTGTGTGTGTAGTAGTATCTGTGTGTATGTGTATAGGAGTATCTGTGTGTGTGTGTGTGTGTAGAGTAGTATCTGTGTGTGTATAGTATTATCTGTGTGTGTGTGTGTATAGTTTGTTCTGTGTGTGTGTGTGTATAGTAGTATCTGTGTGTGTATATAGTATTATCTGTGTGTGTGTGTGTGTATAGTAGTATCTGTGTGTGTGTATAGTAGTATCTGTGTGTGAGTGTGTATAGGAGTACCTGTGTGTGTGTGTGTGTATAGGAGTATCTGAGTGTATGTGTGTGTATAGGAGTATCTGTGTGTGTGTGTATAGGAGCATCTGTGTATGTGTGTATAGGAGTATCTGTGTGTGTGTATATGAGTATGTGTGTGTGTGTGTGTATAGTAGTATCTGTGTGTGTGTGTATAGTAGTATCTGTGTGTGTGTATAGTAGTGTCTGTGTGTGTGTATAGTAGTATCTGTGTGTGTGTGTAGTAGTATCTGTGTGTGTGTGTATAGTAGTATCTGTGTGTCTGTATAGTAGTATGTGTGTGTGCGTGTATAGGAGTATCTGTGTGTGTGTGTACAGGAGTATGTGTGTGTGTGTGTGTAGTATTATCTGTGTGTGTGTATAGTATTATCTGTGTGTGTGTGTGTATAGTAGTATCTGTGTGTGTGTGTATAGGAGTATCTGTGTGTGTGTACAGGAGTATGTGTGTGTGTGTGTGTGTGTGTGTAGTATTATCTGTGTGTGTGTATAGTATTATCTGTGTGTGTGTGTGTACAGTAGTATCTGTGTGTGTGTAGTAGTATCTGTGTGTGTGTGTATAGGAGTATCTGTGTGTGTGTGTATAGGAGTATCTGTGTGTGTGTGTGTGTAGAGTAGTATCTGTGTGTGTGTATAGTATTATCTGTGTGTGTGTGTATAGTTTTTTCTGTGAGTTTGTGTGTATAGTAGTATCTCTGTGTGTATATAGTATTATCTGTGTGTGTGTGTGTGTATAGTAGTATCTGTGTGTGTGTATAGTAGTATCTGTGTGTGAGTGTGTATAGGAGTATCTGTGTGTGTGTGTGTATGTGTATAGGAGTACCTGTGTGTGTGTGTGTGTATAGGAGTATCTGTGTGTGTGTGTATAGGAGTATCTGTGTATGTGTGTATAGGAGTATCTGTGTGTGTATGGGTATAGGTGTATGTGTGTGTGTGTATATGAGTATGTGTGTGTGTGTGTATAGGAGTATGTGTGTGTGTATAGTAGTATGTGTGTGTGCGTGTACAGGAGTATCTGTGTGTGTGTGTACAGGAGTATGTGTGTGTGTGTGTGTAGTATTATCTGTGTGTGTGTATAGTAGTATCTGTGTGTGTGTATAGTAGTATCTGTGTGTGTGTGTATAGGAGTATCTGTGTGTGTGTGTATAGCAGTATCTGTGTGTGTGTGTACAGGAGTATGTGTGTGTGTGTAGTATTATCTGTGTGTGTGTATAGTATTATCTGTGTGTGTGTGTGTATAGTAGTATCTGTGTGTGTGTGTAGTAGTATCTGTGTGTGTGTGTATAGGAGTATCTGTGTGTGTGTGTATTGGAGTATCTGTGTGTGTGTGTGTGTATAGTAGTATCTGTGTGTGTATATAGTATTATCTGTGTGTGTGTATAGTTTTTTCTGTGTGTGTGTGTGTATAGTAGTATCTGTGCGTGTATATAGTATTATCTGTGTGTTTGTGTGTGTGTATAGTAGTATCTGTGTGTGTGTATAGTAGTATCTGTGTGTGGGTGTGTATAGGAGTATCTGTGTGTGTGTGTATAGGAGTATCTGTGTGTGTGTGGATAGCAGTATCTGTGTGTGTGTGTATAGGAGTATCTGTGTGTGTGTGAATAGGAGTATCTGTGTGTGTGTGTATAGAAGTATCTGTGTGTGTGTATAGGAGTATGTGTGTGTGTGTGTGTATAGGAGTATGTGTGTGCATAGGAGTATGTGTGTGTGTGTATAGGAGTATGTGTGTGTGTGTATAGGAGTATGTGTGTGTTTGTGTATAGGAGTATCTGTGTGTGTGTGTGTATAGGAATATCTGTGTGTGTGTGTATAGGAGTATCTCTGTGTGTGTATACGAGTATCTGTGTGTGTGTATAGGTGTATCTGTGTGTGTATATAGAAGTATCTGTGTGCGTGTGTGTATAGAAGTATCTGTGTGTGTGTGTGTATAGAAGTATCTGTGTGTGTGTGTATATAGGAGTATCTGTGTGTGTGTGTATAGGAATATCTGTGTGTGTGTATAGGAGTATCTGTGTATGTGTGAATAGGAGTATCTGTGTGTGTGTATAGAAGTATCTGTCTGTGTGTGTGTATAGGAGTATGTGTGTGTGTGTGTGTGTGTGTGTATAGGAGTATGTGTGTGCATAGGAGTATGTGTGTTTGTGTATAGGAGTATGTGTGTGTTTGTATAGGAGTATGTGTGTGTTTGTGAATAGGAGTATCTGTGTGTGTGTGTGTGTATAGGAATATCTGTGTGTGTGTGTATAGGAGTATCTCTGTGTGTGTGCATAGTAGTATCTGTGTGTGTGTATAGGAGTATCTGTGTGTGTATATAGAAGTATCTGTGTGCGTGTGTGTATAGAAGTATCTGTGTGTGTGTGTGTATAGTAGTATCTGTGTGTGTGTGTATAGTAGTATCTGTGTGTGTATATAGTAGTATCTGTGTGTGTGTATATAGTAGTGTCTGTGTGTGTGTATAGTAGTATCTGTGTGTGTGTGTAGTAGTATCTGTGTGTGTGTATAGTAGTATGTGTGTGTGCGTGTGCAGGAGTATCTGTGTGTGTGTGTACAGGAGTATGTGTGTGTGTGTGTAGTATTATCTGTGTGTGTGTATAGTAGTATCTGTGTGTGTGTATAGTAGTATCTGTGTGTGTGTGTATAGGAGTATCTGTGTGTGTGTGTATAGCAGTATCTGTGTGTGTGTGTACAGGAGTATGTGTGTGTGTGTAGTATTATCTGTGTGTGTGTATAGTATTATCTGTGTGTGTGTGTATAGTAGTATCTGTGTGTGTGTGTAGTAGTATCTGTGTGTGTGTGTATAGGAGTATCTGTGTGTGTGTGTATTGGAGTATCTGTGTGTGTGTGTGTGTGTATAGTAGTATCTGTGTGTGTATATAGTATTATCTGTGTGTGTGTGTGTATGGTTTTTTCTGTGTGTGTGTGTGTATAGTAGTATCTGTGTGTGTATATAGTATTATCTGTGTGTGTGTGTGCATAGTAGTATCTGTGTGTGTGTATAGTAGTATCTGTGTGTGGGTGTGTATAGGAGTATCTGTGTGTGTGTGGATAGGAGTATCTGTGTGTGTGTATAGGAGTATCTGTGTGTGTGTGAATAGGAGTATCTGTGTGTGTGTGTATAGAAGTATCTGTGTGTGTGTATAGGAGTATGTGTGTGTGTGTGTATAGGAGTATGTGTGTGCATAGGAGTATGTGTGTGTGTGTATAGGAGTATGTGTGTGTGTGTGTATAGGAGTATGTGTGTGTTTGTGTATAGGAGTATCCGTGTGTGTGTGTGTGTATAGGAATATCTGTGTGTGTGTATATAGGAGTATCTCTGTGTGTGTGTATACGAGTATCTGTGTGTGTATAGGAGTATCTGTGTGTGTATATAGAAGTATCTGTGTGCGTGTGTGTATAGAAGTATCTGTGTGTGTGTATATAGAAGTATCTGTGTGTGTGTATAGTAGTTTCTGTGTGTGTGTGTATAGGAGTATCTGTGTGTGTGTGTGCATAGTAGTATCTGTGTGTGTGAATAGTATTATCTGTGTGTGTGTGTATAGTATTATCTGTGTGTGTGTGTATAGTAGTATCTGTGTGTGTGTATAGTAGTATCTGTGTGTGTTTGTATAGTAGTATCTGTGTGTGTGTGTGTGCGTATAGTAGTATCTGTGTGTGTGTGTATATTAGTATCTGTGTGTATAGGAGTATCTGTGTGTGTGTATAGGAGTATCTGTGTGTGTGTGTATAGGAGTATCTCTGTGTGTGTATAGTATTATCTGTGTGTGTGTATAGTATTAACTGGGTGTGTGTGTGTATAGTAGTATCTGCGTGTGTATATAGTATTATCTGTGTGTGTGTGTGTATTGTAGTATCTGTGTGTGTATGTGTGTATAGTAGTATCTGTGTGTGTGTATAGGAGTATCTGTGTGTGTGTGGATAAGAGTATCTGTGTGTGTGTATAGGAGTATCTGTGTGTGTGTGTGTATAGGAAATTCTGTGTGTGTGTGTATATAGGAGTATCTGTGTGTGTATGTGTATAGGAGTATGTGTGTGTGTGTGTATAGGAGTATGTGTGTGTGTGTGTGCATAGGAGCACGTGTTTGTGTGTGTTTTGGAGTATGTGTGTGTGTATAGGGGTATGTGTGTGTGTGTAGGAGTATGTGTGTGTGTGTGTAGTAGTATGTGTATGTGTGTATAGGAGTATCTCTGTGTGTGTGTGTAGGAGTATCTGGGTGTGTGTATAGTATTATCTCTGTGTGTGTGTATAGTATTATCTGTGTGTGTGTGGAGAGTAGTATCTGTGTGTGTGTGGAGAGTAGTATCTGTGTGTGTGTGTATAGTAGTATCTGTGTGAGTGTGTGTGTATAGTAGTATCTGTGTGTGTGTGTGTATAGTAGTATCTGTGTGTGTGTGTGTATAGTAGTATCTGTGTGTGTGTGTGTACAGTAGTTTCTGTGTGTGTGTGTATAGTAGTATCTGTGTGTGTGTATAGTATTATCTGTGTGTGTGTATAGTATCATCTGTGTGTGTGTGTATAATAGTATCTGTGTGTGTGTATAGTAGTATCTCTGTGTGTGTGTATAGTAGTATCTGTGTGTATGTGTATAGCAGTATCTGTGTGTGTGTATCGTAGTATCTGTGTGTGTGTATAGTAGTATCTGTGTGTGTGTGTATAGGAGTATTTGTGTGTGTGTGTGTAGTATTATCTGTGTGTGTGTATAGTATTATCTGTGTGTGTGTGTGTATAGTAGTATCTGTGTGTGTGTATAGGAGTATCTGTGTGTGTGTGTATAGTAGTATCTGTGTGTGTATAGTAGTATCTGTGTGTGTGTGTATAGTAGTTTCTGTGTGTGTGTGTGTATAGTAGTATCTTTGTGTGTGTATAGTATTATCTGTGTGTGTGTATAGTATCATCTGTGTGTGTGTGTGTATAGTAGTGTCTGTGTGTGTGTGTGTGTGTATAGTAGTATGTGTGTGTATGTATAGTATTATCTGTTTGTGTGTGTGTATAGTAGTATCTGTGTGTGTGTGTGTATAGTAGTATCTCTGTGTGTGTGTGTATAGTAGTATCTGTGTGTGTGTGTGTATAGTATTATCTGTGTGTGTGTGTATAGTAGTATCTGTGTGTGTGTGTATAGTAGTATCTGTGTATAGTAGTATGTGTGTGTGCGTTTATAGGAGTATCTGTGTGTGTGTGTATAGAAGTATCTGTGTGTGTGTATAGGAGTATGTGTGTGTGTGTGTATAGGAGTATGTGTGTGCATAGGAGTATGTGTGCGTGTGTATAGGAGTATGTGTGTGTGTGTATAGGAGTATGTGTGTGTTTGTGTATAGGAGTATCTGTGTGTGTGTGTATAGGAATATCTGTGTGTGTGTGTATAGGAGTATCTCTGTGTGTGTGTTTACGAGTATCTGTGTGTGTGTATAGGAGTATCTGTGTGTGTATATAGAAGTATCTGTGTGCGTGTGTGTATAGAAGTATCTGTGTGTGTGTGTATAGAAGTATCTGTGTGTGTGTATAGAAGTATCTGTGTGTGTGTGTGTATAGGAGTATCTGTGTGTGTGTATAGGAGTATCTGTGTGTGTGTATAGGAGTATCTGTGTGTGTGTATAGAAGTATCTGTCTGTGTGTGTGTATTGGAGTATGTGTGTGTGTGTGTATGTGTGTATAGGAGTATGTGTGTGCATAGGAGTATGTGTGTTTGTGTATAGGAATATGTGTGTGTGTGTGTATAGGAGTATGTGTGTGTTTGTGTATAGGAGTATGTGTGTGTTTGTGTATAGGAGTATCCGTGTGTGTGTGTGTGTATAGGAATATCTGTGTGTGTGTGTATAGGAGTATCTCTGTGTGTGTGTATACGAGTATCTGTGTGTGTGTATAGGAGTATCTGTGTGTGTATATAGAAGTATCTGTGTGCGTGTGTGTATAGAAGTATCTGTGTGTGTGTATATAGAAGTATCTGTGTGTGTGTATAGTAGTTTCTGTGTGTGTGTGTATAGGAGCATCTGTGTGTGTGTGTGCATAGTAGTATCTGTGTGTGTGAATAGTATTATCTGTGTGTGTGTGTATAGTATTATCTGTGTGTGTGTGTATAGTAGTATCTGTGTGTGTGTATAGTAGTATCTGTGTGTGTTTGTATAGTAGTATCTGTGTGTGTGTGTGTGCGTATAGTAGTATCTGTGTGTGTGTGTATATTAGTATCTGTGTGTATAGGAGTATCTGTGTGTGTGTATAGGAGTATCTGTGTGTGTGTGTATAGGAGTATCTCTGTGTGTGTATAGTATTATCTGTGTGTGTGTATAGTATTAACTGGGTGTGTGTGTGTATAGTAGTATCTGCGTGTGTATATAGTATTATCTGTGTGTGTGTGTGTTTTGTAGTATCTGTGTGTGTATGTGTGTATAGTAGTATCTGTGTGTGTGTATAGGAGTATCTGTGTGTGTGTGGATAAGAGTATCTGTGTGTGTGTGTATAGGAGTATCTGTGTGTGTGTGTGTATAGGAAATTCTGTGTGTGTGTGTGTGTATAGGAGTATCTGTGTGTGTATGTGTATAGGAGTATGTGTGTGTGTGTGTATAGGAGTATGTGTGTGTGTGTGTGCATAGGAGCACGTGTTTGTGTGTGTTTTGGAGTATGTGTGTGTGTATAGGGGTATGTGTGTGTGTGTAGGAGTATGTGTGTGTGTGTGTAGTAGTATGTGTATGTGTGTATAGGAGTATCTCTGTGTGTGTGTGTAGGAGTATCTGGGTGTGTGTATAGTATTATCTCTGTGTGTGTGTATAGTATTATCTGTGTGTGTGTGGAGAGTAGTATCTGTGTGTGTGTGGAGAGTAGTATCTGTGTGTGTGTGTATAGTAGTATCTGTGTGAGTGTGTGTGTATAGTAGTATCTGTGTGTGTGTGTGTATAGTAGTATCTGTGTGTGTGTGTGTATAGTAGTATCTGTGTGTGTGTGTGTACAGTAGTTTCTGTGTGTGTGTGTATAGTAGTATCTGTGTGTGTGTATAGTATTATCTGTGTGTGTGTATAGTATCATCTGTGTGTGTGTGTATAATAGTATCTGTGTGTGTGTGTATAGTAGTATCTCTGTGTGTGTGTATAGTAGTATCTGTGTGTATAGTATTATCTTTGTGTGTGTGTGTATAGTAGTATCTGTGTGTGTGTGTATAGTAGTATCTGTGTGTGTGTATAGTAGTGTCTGTGTGTGTGTATAGTAGTATCGGTGTGTATGTGTATAGCAGTATCTGTGTGTGTGTATCGTAGTATCTGTGTGTGTGTATAGTAGTATCTGTGTGTGTGTGTATAATAGTATCTGTGTGTGTGTGTGTATAGTAGTATCTCTGTGTGTGTATAGTAGAATCTGTGTGTGTGTATAGTATTATCTGTGTGTGTGTGTATAATAGTATCTGTGTGTGTGTGTGTATAGTAGTATCTCTGTGTGTGTATAGTAGAATCTGTGTGTGTGTATAGTATTATCTGTGTGTGTGTGTGTATAGTATTATCTGTGTGTGTGTGTATTGGAGTATCTGTGTGTGTGTGTATAGGAGTATCTGTGTGTGTGTGTATAGGAGTATCTGTGTGTGTGTGTGTGTGTAGAGTAGTATCTGTGTGTGTGTGTATAGTATTATCTGTTTGTATGTGTGTGTAGTTTTTTCTGTGTGTGTGTATAGTAGTATCTGTGTGTGTATATAGTATTATCTGTGTGTGTGTGTATAATAGTATCTGTGTGTGTGTGTGTATAGTAGTATCTCTGTGTGTGTATAGTAGAATCTGTGTGTGTGTATAGTATTATCTGTGTGTGTGTGTGTATAGTATTATCTGTGTGTGTGTGTATAGTAGTATCTGTGTGTGTGTGTATAGTAGTGTCTGTGTGTGTGTATAGTAGTATGTGTGTGTGTGTGTATAGTAGTATGTGTGTGTGCGTCTATAGGAGTATCTGTGTGTGTGTGTACAGGAGTATGTGTGTGTGTCTGTGTAGTATTATCTGTGTGTGTGTATAGTATTATCTGTGTGTGTGTATAGTAGTATCTGTGTGTGTGTGTATATAGGAGTATCTGTGTGTGTGTGTACAGGAGTATGTGTGTGTGTGTGTGTAGTATTATCTGTGTGTGTGTATAGTATTATCTGTGTGTGTGTGTGTATAGTAGTAGCTGTGTGTGTGTAGTAGTATCTGTGTGTATGTGTATAGGAGTATCTGTGTGTGTGTGTGTGTGTAGAGTAGTATCTGTGTGTGTATAGTATTATCTGTGTGTGTGTGTGTATAGTTTGTTCTGTGTGTGTGTGTGTATAGTAGTATCTGTGTGTGTATATAGTATTATCTGTGTGTGTGTGTGTGTATAGTAGTATCTGTGTGTGTGTATAGTAGTATCTGTGTGTGAGTGTGTATAGGAGTACCTGTGTGTGTGTGTGTGTATAGGAGTATCTGAGTGTATGTGTGTGTATAGGAGTATCTGTGTGTGTGTGTATAGGAGCATCTGTGTATGTGTGTATAGGAGTATCTGTGTGTGTGTATATGAGTATGTGTGTGTGTGTGTGTATAGTAGTATCTGTGTGTGTGTGTATAGTAGTATCTGTGTGTGTGTATAGTAGTGTCTGTGTGTGTGTATAGTAGTATCTGTGTGTGTGTGTAGTAGTATCTGTGTGTGTGTGTATAGTAGTATCTGTGTGTCTGTATAGTAGTATGTGTGTGTGCGTGTATAGGAGTATCTGTGTGTGTGTGTACAGGAGTATGTGTGTGTGTGTGTGTAGTATTATCTGTGTGTGTGTATAGTATTATCTGTGTGTGTGTGTGTATAGTAGTATCTGTGTGTGTGTGTATAGGAGTATCTGTGTGTGTGTACAGGAGTATGTGTGTGTGTGTGTGTGTGTGTGTAGTATTATCTGTGTGTGTGTATAGTATTATCTGTGTGTGTGTGTGTACAGTAGTATCTGTGTGTGTGTAGTAGTATCTGTGTGTGTGTGTATAGGAGTATCTGTGTGTGTGTGTATAGGAGTATCTGTGTGTGTGTGTGTGTAGAGTAGTATCTGTGTGTGTGTATAGTATTATCTGTGTGTGTGTGTATAGTTTTTTCTGTGAGTTTGTGTGTATAGTAGTATCTCTGTGTGTATATAGTATTATCTGTGTGTGTGTGTGTGTATAGTAGTATCTGTGTGTGTGTATAGTAGTATCTGTGTGTGAGTGTGTATAGGAGTATCTGTGTGTGTGTGTGTATGTGTATAGGAGTACCTGTGTGTGTGTGTGTGTATAGGAGTATCTGTGTGTGTGTGTATAGGAGTATCTGTGTATGTGTGTATAGGAGTATCTGTGTGTGTATGGGTATAGGTGTATGTGTGTGTGTGTATATGAGTATGTGTGTGTGTGTGTATAGGAGTATGTGTGTGTGTATAGTAGTATGTGTGTGTGCGTGTACAGGAGTATCTGTGTGTGTGTGTACAGGAGTATGTGTGTGTGTGTGTGTAGTATTATCTGTGTGTGTGTATAGTAGTATCTGTGTGTGTGTATAGTAGTATCTGTGTGTCTGTGTATAGGAGTATCTGTGTGTGTGTGTATAGCAGTATCTGTGTGTGTGTGTACAGGAGTATGTGTGTGTGTGTAGTATTATCTGTGTGTGTGTATAGTATTATCTGTGTGTGTGTGTGTATAGTAGTATCTGTGTGTGTGTGTAGTAGTATCTGTGTGTGTGTGTATAGGAGTATCTGTGTGTGTGTGTATTGGAGTATCTGTGTGTGTGTGTGTGTATAGTAGTATCTGTGTGTGTATATAGTATTATCTGTGTGTGTGTATAGTTTTTTCTGTGTGTGTGTGTGTATAGTAGTATCTGTGCGTGTATATAGTATTATCTGTGTGTTTGTGTGTGTGTATAGTAGTATCTGTGTGTGTGTATAGTAGTATCTGTGTGTGGGTGTGTATAGGAGTATCTGTGTGTGTGTGTATAGGAGTATCTGTGTGTGTGTGGATAGCAGTATCTGTGTGTGTGTGTATAGGAGTATCTGTGTGTGTGTGAATAGGAGTATCTGTGTGTGTGTGTATAGAAGTATCTGTGTGTGTGTATAGGAGTATGTGTGTGTGTGTGTGTATAGGAGTATGTGTGTGCATAGGAGTATGTGTGTGTGTGTATAGGAGTATGTGTGTGTGTGTATAGGAGTATGTGTGTGTTTGTGTATAGGAGTATCTGTGTGTGTGTGTGTATAGGAATATCTGTGTGTGTGTGTATAGGAGTATCTCTGTGTGTGTATACGAGTATCTGTGTGTGTGTATAGGTGTATCTGTGTGTGTATATAGAAGTATCTGTGTGCGTGTGTGTATAGAAGTATCTGTGTGTGTGTGTGTATAGAAGTATCTGTGTGTGTGTGTATATAGGAGTATCTGTGTGTGTGTGTATAGGAATATCTGTGTGTGTGTATAGGAGTATCTGTGTATGTGTGAATAGGAGTATCTGTGTGTGTGTATAGAAGTATCTGTCTGTGTGTGTGTATAGGAGTATGTGTGTGTGTGTGTGTGTGTGTGTATAGGAGTATGTGTGTGCATAGGAGTATGTGTGTTTGTGTATAGGAGTATGTGTGTGTTTGTATAGGAGTATGTGTGTGTTTGTGAATAGGAGTATCTGTGTGTGTGTGTGTGTATAGGAATATCTGTGTGTGTGTGTATAGGAGTATCTCTGTGTGTGTGCATAGTAGTATCTGTGTGTGTGTATAGGAGTATCTGTGTGTGTATATAGAAGTATCTGTGTGCGTGTGTGTATAGAAGTATCTGTGTGTGTGTGTGTATAGTAGTATCTGTGTGTGTGTGTATAGTAGTATCTGTGTGTGTATATAGTAGTATCTGTGTGTGTGTATATAGTAGTGTCTGTGTGTGTGTATAGTAGTATCTGTGTGTGTGTGTAGTAGTATCTGTGTGTGTGTATAGTAGTATGTGTGTGTGCGTGTGCAGGAGTATCTGTGTGTGTGTGTACAGGAGTATGTGTGTGTGTGTGTAGTATTATCTGTGTGTGTGTATAGTAGTATCTGTGTGTGTGTATAGTAGTATCTGTGTGTGTGTGTATAGGAGTATCTGTGTGTGTGTGTATAGCAGTATCTGTGTGTGTGTGTACAGGAGTATGTGTGTGTGTGTAGTATTATCTGTGTGTGTGTATAGTATTATCTGTGTGTGTGTGTATAGTAGTATCTGTGTGTGTGTGTAGTAGTATCTGTGTGTGTGTGTATAGGAGTATCTGTGTGTGTGTGTATTGGAGTATCTGTGTGTGTGTGTGTGTGTATAGTAGTATCTGTGTGTGTATATAGTATTATCTGTGTGTGTGTGTGTATGGTTTTTTCTGTGTGTGTGTGTGTATAGTAGTATCTGTGTGTGTATATAGTATTATCTGTGTGTGTGTGTGCATAGTAGTATCTGTGTGTGTGTATAGTAGTATCTGTGTGTGGGTGTGTATAGGAGTATCTGTGTGTGTGTGGATAGGAGTATCTGTGTGTGTGTATAGGAGTATCTGTGTGTGTGTGAATAGGAGTATCTGTGTGTGTGTGTATAGAAGTATCTGTGTGTGTGTATAGGAGTATGTGTGTGTGTGTGTATAGGAGTATGTGTGTGCATAGGAGTATGTGTGTGTGTGTATAGGAGTATGTGTGTGTGTGTGTATAGGAGTATGTGTGTGTTTGTGTATAGGAGTATCCGTGTGTGTGTGTGTGTATAGGAATATCTGTGTGTGTGTATATAGGAGTATCTCTGTGTGTGTGTATACGAGTATCTGTGTGTGTATAGGAGTATCTGTGTGTGTATATAGAAGTATCTGTGTGCGTGTGTGTATAGAAGTATCTGTGTGTGTGTATATAGAAGTATCTGTGTGTGTGTATAGTAGTTTCTGTGTGTGTGTGTATAGGAGTATCTGTGTGTGTGTGTGCATAGTAGTATCTGTGTGTGTGAATAGTATTATCTGTGTGTGTGTGTATAGTATTATCTGTGTGTGTGTGTATAGTAGTATCTGTGTGTGTGTATAGTAGTATCTGTGTGTGTTTGTATAGTAGTATCTGTGTGTGTGTGTGTGCGTATAGTAGTATCTGTGTGTGTGTGTATATTAGTATCTGTGTGTATAGGAGTATCTGTGTGTGTGTATAGGAGTATCTGTGTGTGTGTGTATAGGAGTATCTCTGTGTGTGTATAGTATTATCTGTGTGTGTGTATAGTATTAACTGGGTGTGTGTGTGTATAGTAGTATCTGCGTGTGTATATAGTATTATCTGTGTGTGTGTGTGTATTGTAGTATCTGTGTGTGTATGTGTGTATAGTAGTATCTGTGTGTGTGTATAGGAGTATCTGTGTGTGTGTGGATAAGAGTATCTGTGTGTGTGTATAGGAGTATCTGTGTGTGTGTGTGTATAGGAAATTCTGTGTGTGTGTGTATATAGGAGTATCTGTGTGTGTATGTGTATAGGAGTATGTGTGTGTGTGTGTATAGGAGTATGTGTGTGTGTGTGTGCATAGGAGCACGTGTTTGTGTGTGTTTTGGAGTATGTGTGTGTGTATAGGGGTATGTGTGTGTGTGTAGGAGTATGTGTGTGTGTGTGTAGTAGTATGTGTATGTGTGTATAGGAGTATCTCTGTGTGTGTGTGTAGGAGTATCTGGGTGTGTGTATAGTATTATCTCTGTGTGTGTGTATAGTATTATCTGTGTGTGTGTGGAGAGTAGTATCTGTGTGTGTGTGGAGAGTAGTATCTGTGTGTGTGTGTATAGTAGTATCTGTGTGAGTGTGTGTGTATAGTAGTATCTGTGTGTGTGTGTGTATAGTAGTATCTGTGTGTGTGTGTGTATAGTAGTATCTGTGTGTGTGTGTGTACAGTAGTTTCTGTGTGTGTGTGTATAGTAGTATCTGTGTGTGTGTATAGTATTATCTGTGTGTGTGTATAGTATCATCTGTGTGTGTGTGTATAATAGTATCTGTGTGTGTGTATAGTAGTATCTCTGTGTGTGTGTATAGTAGTATCTGTGTGTATGTGTATAGCAGTATCTGTGTGTGTGTATCGTAGTATCTGTGTGTGTGTATAGTAGTATCTGTGTGTGTGTGTATAGGAGTATTTGTGTGTGTGTGTGTAGTATTATCTGTGTGTGTGTATAGTATTATCTGTGTGTGTGTGTGTATAGTAGTATCTGTGTGTGTGTATAGGAGTATCTGTGTGTGTGTGTATAGTAGTATCTGTGTGTGTATAGTAGTATCTGTGTGTGTGTGTATAGTAGTTTCTGTGTGTGTGTGTGTATAGTAGTATCTTTGTGTGTGTATAGTATTATCTGTGTGTGTGTATAGTATCATCTGTGTGTGTGTGTGTATAGTAGTGTCTGTGTGTGTGTGTGTGTGTATAGTAGTATGTGTGTGTATGTATAGTATTATCTGTTTGTGTGTGTGTATAGTAGTATCTGTGTGTGTGTGTGTATAGTAGTATCTCTGTGTGTGTGTGTATAGTAGTATCTGTGTGTGTGTGTGTATAGTATTATCTGTGTGTGTGTGTATAGTAGTATCTGTGTGTGTGTGTATAGTAGTATCTGTGTATAGTAGTATGTGTGTGTGCGTTTATAGGAGTATCTGTGTGTGTGTGTATAGAAGTATCTGTGTGTGTGTATAGGAGTATGTGTGTGTGTGTGTATAGGAGTATGTGTGTGCATAGGAGTATGTGTGCGTGTGTATAGGAGTATGTGTGTGTGTGTATAGGAGTATGTGTGTGTTTGTGTATAGGAGTATCTGTGTGTGTGTGTATAGGAATATCTGTGTGTGTGTGTATAGGAGTATCTCTGTGTGTGTGTTTACGAGTATCTGTGTGTGTGTATAGGAGTATCTGTGTGTGTATATAGAAGTATCTGTGTGCGTGTGTGTATAGAAGTATCTGTGTGTGTGTGTATAGAAGTATCTGTGTGTGTGTATAGAAGTATCTGTGTGTGTGTGTGTATAGGAGTATCTGTGTGTGTGTATAGGAGTATCTGTGTGTGTGTATAGGAGTATCTGTGTGTGTGTATAGAAGTATCTGTCTGTGTGTGTGTATTGGAGTATGTGTGTGTGTGTGTATGTGTGTATAGGAGTATGTGTGTGCATAGGAGTATGTGTGTTTGTGTATAGGAATATGTGTGTGTGTGTGTATAGGAGTATGTGTGTGTTTGTGTATAGGAGTATGTGTGTGTTTGTGTATAGGAGTATCCGTGTGTGTGTGTGTGTATAGGAATATCTGTGTGTGTGTGTATAGGAGTATCTCTGTGTGTGTGTATACGAGTATCTGTGTGTGTGTATAGGAGTATCTGTGTGTGTATATAGAAGTATCTGTGTGCGTGTGTGTATAGAAGTATCTGTGTGTGTGTATATAGAAGTATCTGTGTGTGTGTATAGTAGTTTCTGTGTGTGTGTGTATAGGAGCATCTGTGTGTGTGTGTGCATAGTAGTATCTGTGTGTGTGAATAGTATTATCTGTGTGTGTGTGTATAGTATTATCTGTGTGTGTGTGTATAGTAGTATCTGTGTGTGTGTATAGTAGTATCTGTGTGTGTTTGTATAGTAGTATCTGTGTGTGTGTGTGTGCGTATAGTAGTATCTGTGTGTGTGTGTATATTAGTATCTGTGTGTATAGGAGTATCTGTGTGTGTGTATAGGAGTATCTGTGTGTGTGTGTATAGGAGTATCTCTGTGTGTGTATAGTATTATCTGTGTGTGTGTATAGTATTAACTGGGTGTGTGTGTGTATAGTAGTATCTGCGTGTGTATATAGTATTATCTGTGTGTGTGTGTGTTTTGTAGTATCTGTGTGTGTATGTGTGTATAGTAGTATCTGTGTGTGTGTATAGGAGTATCTGTGTGTGTGTGGATAAGAGTATCTGTGTGTGTGTGTATAGGAGTATCTGTGTGTGTGTGTGTATAGGAAATTCTGTGTGTGTGTGTGTGTATAGGAGTATCTGTGTGTGTATGTGTATAGGAGTATGTGTGTGTGTGTGTATAGGAGTATGTGTGTGTGTGTGTGCATAGGAGCACGTGTTTGTGTGTGTTTTGGAGTATGTGTGTGTGTATAGGGGTATGTGTGTGTGTGTAGGAGTATGTGTGTGTGTGTGTAGTAGTATGTGTATGTGTGTATAGGAGTATCTCTGTGTGTGTGTGTAGGAGTATCTGGGTGTGTGTATAGTATTATCTCTGTGTGTGTGTATAGTATTATCTGTGTGTGTGTGGAGAGTAGTATCTGTGTGTGTGTGGAGAGTAGTATCTGTGTGTGTGTGTATAGTAGTATCTGTGTGAGTGTGTGTGTATAGTAGTATCTGTGTGTGTGTGTGTATAGTAGTATCTGTGTGTGTGTGTGTATAGTAGTATCTGTGTGTGTGTGTGTACAGTAGTTTCTGTGTGTGTGTGTATAGTAGTATCTGTGTGTGTGTATAGTATTATCTGTGTGTGTGTATAGTATCATCTGTGTGTGTGTGTATAATAGTATCTGTGTGTGTGTGTATAGTAGTATCTCTGTGTGTGTGTATAGTAGTATCTGTGTGTATAGTATTATCTTTGTGTGTGTGTGTATAGTAGTATCTGTGTGTGTGTGTATAGTAGTATCTGTGTGTGTGTATAGTAGTGTCTGTGTGTGTGTATAGTAGTATCGGTGTGTATGTGTATAGCAGTATCTGTGTGTGTGTATCGTAGTATCTGTGTGTGTGTATAGTAGTATCTGTGTGTGTGTGTATAGGAGTATTTGTGTGTGTGTGTGTAGTATTATCTGTGTGTGTGTATAGTATTATCTGTGTGTGTGTGTGTATAGTAGTATCTGTGTGTGTGTATAGGAGTATCTGTGTGTGTGTGTATAGTAGTATCTGTGTGTGTATAGTAGTATCTGTGTGTGTGTGTATAGTAGTTTCTGTGTGTGTGTGTGTATAGTAGTATCTTTGTGTGTGTATAGTATTATCTGTGTGTGTGTATAGTATCATCTGTGTGTGTGTGTGTATAGTAGTGTCTGTGTGTGTGTGTGTGTGTATAGTAGTATGTGTGTGTATGTATAGTATTATCTGTTTGTGTGTGTGTATAGTAGTATCTGTGTGTGTGTGTGTATAGTAGTATCTCTGTGTGTGTGTGTATAGTAGTATCTGTGTGTGTGTGTGTATAGTATTATCTGTGTGTGTGTATAGTAGTATCTGTGTGTGTGTGTATAGTAGTATCTGTGTATAGTAGTATGTGTGTGTGCGTTTATAGGAGTATCTGTGTGTGTGTGTATAGAAGTATCTGTGTGTGTGTATAGGAGTATGTGTGTGTGTGTGTATAGGAGTATGTGTGTGCATAGGAGTATGTGTGCGTGTGTATAGGAGTATGTGTGTGTGTGTATAGGAGTATGTGTGTGTTTGTGTATAGGAGTATCTGTGTGTGTGTGTATAGGAATATCTGTGTGTGTGTGTATAGGAGTATCTCTGTGTGTGTGTTTACGAGTATCTGTGTGTGTGTATAGGAGTATCTGTGTGTGTATATAGAAGTATCTGTGTGCGTGTGTGTATAGAAGTATCTGTGTGTGTGTGTATAGAAGTATCTGTGTGTGTGTGTGTATAGGAGTATCTGTGTGTGTGTGTATAGGAGTATCTGTGTGTGTGTATAGGAGTATCTGTGTGTGTGTATAGAAGTATCTGTCTGTGTGTGTGTATTGGAGTATGTGTGTGTGTGTGTATGTGTGTATAGGAGTATGTGTGTGCATAGGAGTATGTGTGTTTGTGTATAGGAATATGTGTGTGTGTGTGTATAGGAGTATGTGTGTGTTTGTGTATAGGAGTATCTGTGTGTGTGTGTGTATAGGAATATCTGTGTGTGTGTGTATAGGAGTATCTCTGTGTGTGTGCATAGGAGTATCTGTGTGTGTGTGTATAGGAGTATCTGTGTGTGTATATAGAAGTATCTGTGTGCGTGTGTGTATAGAAGTATCTGTGTGTGTGTGTATAGAAGTATCTGTGTGTGTGTGTATAGTAGTATCTGTGTGTGTGTATATAGTAGTGTCTGTGTGTGTGTGTATAGTAGTATCTGTGTGTGTGTGTAGTAGTATCTGTGTGTGTGTGTATAGTAGTATGTGTGTGTGCGTGTACAGGAGTATCTGTGTGTGTGTGTACAGGAGTATGTGTGTGTGTGTGTGTAGTATTATCTGTGTGTGTGTATAGTAGTATCTGTGTGTGTGTATAGTAGTATCTGTGTGTGTATATAGGAGTATCTGTGTGTGTGTGTATAGCAGTATCTGTGTGTGTGTGTACAGGAGTATGTGTGTGTGTGTAGTATTATCTGTGTGTGTGTATAGTATTATCTGTGTGTGTGTGTATAGTAGTATCTGTGTGTGTGTGTGTAGTAGTATCTGTGTGTGTGTGTATAGGAGTATCTGTGTGTGTGTGTATTGGAGTATCTGTGTGTGTCTGTGTGTATAGTAGTATCTGTGTGTGTGTATAGTATTATCTGTGTGTGTGTGTGTATAGTATCATCTGTGTGTGTGTGTGTGTATAGTAGTATCTGTGTGTGTATATAGTATTATCTGTGTGTGTGTGTGTATAGTAGTATCTGTGTGTGTGTATAGTAGTATCTGTGTGTGGGTGTGTATAGGAGTATCTGTGTGTGTGTGTATAGGAGTATCTGTGTGTGTGTGGATAGGAGTATCTGTGTGTGTGTATAGGAGTATCTGTGTGTGTGTGAATAGGAGTATCTGTGTGTGTGTGTATAGAAGTATCTGTGTGTGTGTATAGGAGTATGTGTGTGTGTGTATAGGAGTATGTGTGTGCATAGGAGTATGTGTGTGTGTGTATAGGAGTATGTGTGTGTGTGTGTATAGGAGTATGTGTGTGTTTGTGTATAGGAGTATCTGTGTGTGTGTGTGTATAGGAATATCTGTGTGTGTGTGTATAGGAGTATCTCTGTGTGTGTGTATACGAGTATCTGTGTGTGTGTATAGGAGTATCTGTGTGTGTATATAGAAGTATCTGCGTGCGTGTGTGTATAGAAGTATCTGTGTGTGTGTGTATAGAAGTATCTGTGTGTGTGTATAGTAGTTTCTGTGTGTGTGTGTATAGTAGTATCTGTGTGTGTGCGTATAGTAGTATCTGTGTGTGTGTGTATATTAGTATCTGTGTGTGTGTTTAGGAGTATCTGTGTGTGTGTATAGGAGTATCTGTGTGTGTGTGTGTATAGTATTATCTGTGTGTGTGTATAGTATTAACTGTGTGTGTGTGTGTATAGTAGTATCTGCGTGTGTATATAGTATTATCTGTGTGTGTGTGTATTGTAGTATCTGTGTGTGTGTGTGTATAGTAGTATCTGTGTGTGTGTATAGGAGTATCTGTGTGTGTGTGTATAAGAGTATCTGTGTGTGCGTGTGTATAGGAGTATCTGTGTGTGTGTGTGTATAGGAAATTCTGTGTGTGTGTGTATAGGAGTATCTGTGTGTGTATGTGTATAGGAGTATGTGTGTGTGTGTGTGTATAGGAGTATGTGTGTGTGTGTGTGCATAGGAGCACGTGTTTGTGTGTGTTTTGGAGTATGTGTGTGTGTATAGGGGTATGTGTGTGTGTGTGTAGGAGTATGTGTGTGTGTGTAGTAGTATGTGTATGTGTGTATAGGAGTATCTCTGTGTGTGTGTGTAGGAGTATCTGGGTGTGTGTATAGTATTATCTCTGTGTGTGTGTGTATAGTATTATCTGTGTGTGTGTGGAGAGTAGTATCTGTGTGTGTGTGGAGAGTAGTATCTGTGTGTGTGTGGAGAGTAGTATCTGTGCGTTTGTATAGTAGTATCTGTGTGTGTGTGTATAGGAGTATCTGTGTGTGTGTATAGAAGTATCTGTCTGTGTGTGTGTATTGGAGTATGTGTGTGTGTGTGTATGTGTGTATAGGAGTATGTGTGTGCATAGGAGTATGTGTGTTTGTGTATAGGAATATGTGTGTGTGTGTGTATAGGAGTATGTGTGTGTTTGTGTGTAGGAGTATCTGTGTGTGTGTGTGTATAGGAATATCTGTGTGTGTGTATAGGAGTATCTCTGTGTGTGTGCATAGGAGTATCTGTGTGTGTGTGTATAGGAGTATCTGTGTGTGTATATAGAAGTATCTGTGTGCGTGTGTGTATAGAAGTATCTGTGTGTGTGTGTATAGAAGTATCTGTGTGTGTGTGTATAGTAGTATCTGTGTGTGTGTATATAGTAGTATCTGTGTGTGTGTATATAGTAGTGTCTGTGTGTGTGTGTATAGTAGTATCTGTGTGTGTGTGTAGTAGTATCTGTGTGTGTGTGTATAGTAGTATGTGTGTGTGCGTGTACAGGAGTATCTGTGTGTGTGTGTACAGGAGTATGTGTGTGTGTGTGTGTAGTATTATCTGTGTGTGTGTATAGTAGTATCTGTGTGTGTGTATAGTAGTATCTGTGTGTGTGTATAGGAGTATCTGTGTGTGTGTGTATAGCAGTATCTGTGTGTGTGTGTACAGGAGTATGTGTGTGTGTGTAGTATTATCTGTGTGTGTGTATAGTATTATCTGTGTGTGTGTGTATAGTAGTATCTGTGTGTGTGTGTGTAGTAGTATCTGTGTGTGTGTGTATAGGAGTATCTGTGTGTGTGTGTATTGGAGTATCTGTGTGTGTGTGTGTGTATAGTAGTATCTGTGTGTGTGTATAGTATTATCTGTGTGTGTGTGTGTATAGTATCATCTGTGTGTGTGTGTGTGTATAGTAGTATCTGTGTGTGTATATAGTATTATCTGTGTGTGTGTGTGTATAGTAGTATCTGTGTGTGTGTATAGTAGTATCTGTGTGTGGGTGTGTATAGGAGTATCTGTGTGTGTGTGTATAGGAGTATCTGTGTGTGTGTGGATAGGAGTATCTGTGTGTGTGTATAGGAGTATCTGTGTGTGTGTGAATAGGAGTATCTGTGTGTGTGTGTATAGAAGTATCTGTGTGTGTGTATAGGAGTATGTGTGTGTGTGTATAGGAGTATGTGTGTGCATAGGAGTATGTGTGTGTGTGTATAGGAGTATGTGTGTGTGTGTGTATAGGAGTATGTGTGTGTTTGTGTATAGGAGTATCTGTGTGTGTGTGTGTGTATAGGAATATCTGTGTGTGTGTGTATAGGAGTATCTCTGTGTGTGTGTATACGAGTATCTGTGTGTGTGTATAGGAGTATCTGTGTGTGTATATAGAAGTATCTGTGTGCGTGTGTGTATAGAAGTATCTGTGTGTGTGTGTATAGAAGTATCTGTGTGTGTGTATAGTAGTTTCTGTGTGTGTGTGTATAGTAGTATCTGTGTGTGTGTGCGTATAGTAGTATCTGCGTGTGTATATAGTATTATCTGTGTGTGTGTGTATTGTAGTATCTGTGTGTGTGTGTGTATAGTAGTATCTGTGTGTGTGTATAGGAGTATCTGTGTGTGTGTGTATAAGAGTATCTGTGTGTGTGTGTGTATAGGAGTATCTGTGTGTGTGTGTGTATAGGAGTATCTGTGTGTGTGTGTATAGGAGTATCTGTGTGTATGTGTATAGGAGTATGTGTGTGTGTGTGTATAGGAGTATGTGTGTGTGTGTGTGCATAGGAGCACGTGTTTGTGTGTGTTTTGGAGTATGTGTGTGTGTATAGGGGTATGTGTGTGTGTGTGTAGGAGTATGTGTGTGTGTGTGTAGTAGTATGTGTATGTGTGTTTAGGAGTATCTCTGTGTGTGTGTGTAGGAGTATCTGGGTGTGTGTATAGTATTATCTCTGTGTGTGTGTGTATAGTATTATCTGTGTGTGTGTGGAGAGTAGTATCTGTGTGTGTGTGGAGAGTAGTATCTGTGTGTGTGTGGAGAGTAGTATCTCTGTGTGTGTATAGTAGTATCTGTGTGTGTGTGTGTATAGTAGTATCTGTGTGAGTGTGTGTGTATAGTAGTATCTGTGTGTGTGTGTGTATAGTAGTATCTGTGTGTGTGTGTGTATATTAGTATCTGTGTGTGTGTTTAGGAGTATCTGTGTGTGTGTATAGGAGTATCTGTGTGTGTGTGTGTATAGGAGTATCTGTGTGTGTGTATAGTATTATCTGTGTGTGTGTATAGTATTAACTGTGTGTGTGTGTGTATAGTAGTATCTGCGTGTGTATATAGTATTATCTGTGTGTGTGTGTATTGTAGTATCTGTGTGTGTGTGTATAGTAGTATCTGTGTGTGTGTATAGGAGTATCTGTGTGTGTGTGTATAAGAGTATCTGTGTGTGTGTGTGTATAGGAGTATCTGTGTGTGTGTGTGTATAGGAGTATCTGTGTGTGTGTGTATAGGAGTATCTGTGTGTGTATGTGTATAGGAGTATGTGTGTGTGTGTGTATAGGAGTATGTGTGTGTGTGTGTGCATAGGAGCACGTGTTTGTGTGTGTTTTGGAGTATGTGTGTGTGTATAGGGGTATGTGTGTGTGTGTGTAGGAGTATGTGTGTGTGTGTGTAGTAGTATGTGTATGTGTGTATAGGAGTATCTCTGTGTGTGTGTGTAGGAGTATCTGGGTGTGTGTATAGTATTATCTCTGTGTGTGTGTGTATAGTATTATCTGTGTGTGTGTGGAGAGTAGTATCTGTGTGTGTGTGGAGAGTAGTATCTGTGTGTGTGTGGAGAGTAGTATCTGTGTGTGTGTGTATAGTAGTATCTGTGTGTGTGTGTGTATAGTAGTATCTGTGTGAGTGTGTGTGTATAGTAGTATCTGTGTGTGTGTGTGTATAGTAGTATCTGTGTGTGTGTGTGTATAGTAGTATCTGTGTGTGTGTGTGTATAGTAGTTTCTGTGTGTGTGTGTATAGTAGTATCTGTGTGTGTGTATAGTATTATCTGTGTGTGTGTATAGTATCATCTGTGTGTGTGTGTATAGTAGTGTCTGTGTGTGTGTGTATAGTAGTTTGTGTGTGTATGTATAGTATTATCTGTGTGTGTGTGTGTATAATAGTATCTGTATGTGTGTGTATAGTAGTATCTCTGTGTGTGTGTATAGTAGTATCTGTGTGTATAGTATTATCTGTGTGTGTGTGTGTATAGTAGTATCTGTGTGTGTGTGTATAGTAGTATCTGTGTGTGTATAGTAGTGTCTGTGTGTGTGTATAGTATTATCGGTGTGTGTGTGTATAGCAGTATCTGTGTGTGTGTATCGTAGTATCTGTGTGTGTGTATAGTAGTATCTGTGTGTGTGTGTATAGGAGTATTTGTGTGTGTGTGTGTAGTATTATCTGTGTGTGTGTATAGTATTATCTGTGTGTGTGTGTGTATAGTAGTATCTGTGTGTGTGTATAGGAGTATCTGTGTGTGTGTGTATCGTAGTATCTGTGTGAGTGTGTGTGTATAGTAGTATCTGTGTGTGTGTGTATAGTAGTTTCTGTGTGTGTGTGTGTATAGTAGTATCCTTGTGTGTATAGTATTATCTGTGTGTGTGTATAGTATCATCTGTGTGTGTGTGTGTGTATAGTAGTGTCTGTGTGTGTGTGTGTGTATAGTAGTATGTGTGTGTATGTATAGTATTATCTGTTTGTGTGTATGTATAGTAGTATCTGTGTGTGTGTGTATAGTAGTAACTCTGTGTGTGTGTGTATAGTAGTATCTGTGTGTGTGTGTGTGTATAGTATTATCTGTGTGTGTGTGTATAGTAGTATCTGTGTGTGTGTGTATAGTAGTATCTGTGTGTGTGTATAGTAGTGTCTGTGTGTGTGTATAGTAGTATCTGTGTGTGTGTGTAGTAGTATCTGTGTGTGGGTGTATAGTAGTATCTGTGTGTGTGTATAGTAGTATGTGTGTGCGTTTATAGGAGTATCTGTGTGTGTGTGTGTACAGGAGTATGTGTGTGTGTGTGTGTAGTATTATCTGTGTGTGTGTATAGTATTATCTGTGTGTGTGTGTGTATAGTAGTATCTGTGTGTGTGTGTATAGGAGTATCTGTGTGTGTGTGTACAGGAGTATGTGTGTGTGTGTGTAGTATTATCTGTGTGTGTGTATAGTATTATCTGTGTGTGTGTGTGTACAGTAGTATCTGTGTGTGTGTAGTAGTATCTGTGTGTGTGTATAGGAGTATCTGTGTGTGTGTTTATAGGAGTATCTGTGTGTGTGTGTGTGTGTAGAGTAGTATCTGTGTGTGTGTATAGTATTATCTGTGTGTGTGTATGTATAATTTTTTCTGTGCGTTTGTGTGTATAGTAGTATCTGTGTGTGTATATAGTATTATCTGTGTGTGTGTGTGTGTATAGTAGTATCTGTGTGTATAGTAGTATCTGGGTGTGAGTGTGTATAGGAGTATCTGTGTGTGTGTGTGTGTGCATAGGAGTATCTGTGTGTGTGTGTGTATAGGAGTATCTGTGTGTGTGTGTATAGGAGTATCTGTGTGTGTGTATAGTAGTGTCTGTGTGTGTGTATAGTAGTATCTGTGTGTGTGTGTGTAGTAGTATCTGTGTGTGTGTGTATAGTAGTATCTGTGTGTGTGTATAGTAGTATGTGTGTGTGCGTTTATAGGAGTATCTGTGTGTGTGTGTACAGGAGTATGTGTGTGTGTGTGTGTAGTATTATCTGTGTGTGTGTATAGTATTATCTGTGTGTGTGTGTATAGTAGTATCTGTGTGTGTGTGTACAGGAGTATGTGTGTGTGTGTAGTATTATCTTTGTGTGTGTAAAGTATTATCTGTGTGTGTGTGTGTATAGTAGTATCTGTGTGTGTGTAGTAGTATCTGTGTGTGTATATAGGAGTATCTGTGTGTGTGTGTATAGGAGTATCTGTGTGTGTGTGTGTGTGTATAGTAGTATCTGTGTGTGTATATAGTATTATCTGTGTGTGTGTGTGTATAGTTTTTTCTGTGTGTGTGTGTATAGTAGTATCTGTGTGTATATAGTATTATCTGTGTGTGTGTGTATAGTAGTATCTGTGTGAGTGTGTGTGTATAGTAGTATCTGTGTGTGTGTGTATAGTAGTATCTGTGTGTGTGTGTATAGTAGTATCTGTGTGTGTGTGTATAGTAGTATCTGTGTGTGTGTGTGTATAGTAGTTTCTGTGTGTGTGTGTGTATAGTAGTATCTTTGTGTGTGTATAGTATTATCTTTGTGTGTGTATAGTATTATCTGTGTGTGTGTATAGTATCATCTGTGTGTGTGTGTGTATAGTAGTATGTGTGTGTATGTATAGTATTAACTGTTTGGGTGTGTGTATAGTAGTATCTGTGTGTGTGTATATAGTAGTGTCTTTGTGTGTGTGTATAGTAGTATCTGTGTGTGTGTGTGTAGTAGTATCTGTGTGTGTCTGTATAGTAGTATGTGTGTGCGTGTATAGGAGTATCTGTGTGTGTGTGTACAGGAGTATGTGTGTGTGTGTGTAGTATTATCTGTGTGTGTGTATAGTAGTATCTGTGTGTGTGTGTATAGGAGTATCTGTGTGTGTGTGTATAGCAGTATCTGTGTGTGTGTGTACAGGAGTATGTGTGTGTGTGTAGTATTATCTGTGTGTGTGTGTAGTATTATCTGTGTGTGTGCATAGTAGTATCTGTGTGTGTGTGTATAGGAGTATCTGTGTGTGTGTGTATAGGAGTATCTCTGTGTGTGTATAGGAGTATCTGTGTGTGTGTGTGTATAGGAGTATCTGTGTGTGTATATAGAAGTATCTGTGTGCGTGTGTGTATAGTATCTGTGTGTGTGTGTGTATAGTAGTATCTGTGTGTGTGTATAGTAGTATCTGTGTGTGTGTATATAGTAGTATCTGTGTGTGTGTATATAGTAGTGTCTGTGTGTGTGTGTATAGTAGTATCTGTGTGTGTGTGTAGTAGTATCTGTGTGTGTGTATATAGTTGTATCTGTGTGTGTGTATATAGTAGTGTCTGTGTGTGTGTGTATAGTAGTATCTGTGTGTGTGTATAGTAGTATGTGCGTGTGCGTGTATAGGAGTATCTGTGTGTGTGTGTACAGGAGTATGTGTGTGTGTGTGTGTAGTATTATCTGTGTGTGTGTATAGTAGTATCTGTGTGTGTGTATAGTAGTATCTGTGTGTGTGTGTATAGGAGTATCTGTGTGTGTGTATAGCAGTATCTGTGTGTGTGTGTACAGGAGTATGTGTGTGTGTAGTATTATCTGTGTGTGTGTGTATAGTATTATCTGTGTGTGTGTGTGTATAGTAGTATCTGTGTGTGTGTAGTAGTATCTGTGTGTGTGTGTATAGGAGTATCTGTGTGTGTGTGTATAGGAGTATCTGTGTGTGTGTGTGTGTATAGTAGTATCTGTGTGTGTATATAGTATTATCTGTGTGTGTGTGTGTATAGTTTTTTCTGTGTGTGTGTGTGTATAGTAGTATCTGTGTGTATATAGTATTATCTGTGTGTGTGTGTGTGTGTGTGTGTATAGTAGTATCTGTGTGTGTGTGTTTAGTATTATCTGTGTGTGTGTGTGTATAGTAGTATCTGTGTGTGTCTGTATAGTAGTATCTGTGTGTGTGTGTATAGTAGTGTCTGTGTGTGGGTATACTGGTATATGTGTGTGTGTGTATAGTAGTATCTGTGTGTGTGTATAGTAGTATCTGTGAGTGTGTATAGTAGTATCTATGTGTGTGTGTATAGGAGTATTTGTGTGTGTGTGTGTAGTATTATCTGTGTGTGTGTGTATAGTAGTATCTGTGTGTGTGTGTAGTAGTATCTGTGTGTGTGTATAAGAGTATCTGTGTGTGTGTGTATAGTAGTATCTGTGTGAGTGTGTGTGTATAGTAGTATCTGTGTGTGTGTGTATAGTAGTATCTGTGTGTGTGTATAGTAGTATCTGTGTGTGTGTATATAGTAGTATCTGTGTGTGTGTGTGTATAGTAGTTTCTGTGTGTGTGTGTGTATAGTAGTATCTTTGTGTGTGTATAGTATTATCTGTGTGTGTGTATAGTATCATCTGTGTGTGTGTGTGTATAGTAGTATGTGTGTGTATGTATAGTATTATCTGTTTGTGTGTGTGTATAGTAGTATCTGTGTGTGTGTGTATAGTAGTATCTCTGTGTGTGTGTGTATAGTAGTATCTGTGTGTGTGTGTATAGTATTATCTGTGTGTGTGTGTATAGTATCTGTGTGTGTGTATAGTTGTATCTGTGTGTGTGTATAGTAGTGTCTGTGTGTGTGTATAGTAGTGTCTGTGTGTGTGTATAGTAGTATCTGTGTGTGTGTAGTAGTATCTGTGTGTGTGTGTATAGGAGTATCTGTGTGTGTGTGTGTGTAGAGTAGTATCTGTGTGTGTGTATAGTATTATTTGTGTGTGTGTGTGTATAGGTTTTTCTGTGTGTGTGTGTGTATAGTAGTATCTGTGTGTGTGTATAGTAGTATCTGTGTGTGAGTGTGTATAGGAGTATCTGTGTGTGTGTGTGTGTATAGGAGTATCTGTGTGTGTGTGTGTGTATAGGAGTATCTGTGTGTGTGTGTGTATAGGAGTATCTGTGTATGTGTGTATAGGAGTATCTGTGTGTGTATGGGTATAGATGTATGTGTGTGTGTATAGGAGTATGTGTGTGTGTGTATATGAGTATGTGTGTGTGTGTGTGTATAGGAGTATGTGTGTGTGTATAGGAGTATGTGTGTGTGCGTGTATAGGAGTATCTGTGTGTGTGTGTACAGGAGTATGTGTGTGTGTGTGTATAGGAGTATGTGTGTGTGCGTGTATAGGAGTATCTGTGTGTGTGTGTACAGGAGTATGTGTGTGTGTGTAGTATTATCTGTGTGTGTGTATAGTATTATCTGTGTGTGTGTGTGTATAGTAGTATCTGTGTGTGTGTGTGTATAGTAGTATCTCTGTGTGTGTGTGTATAGTAGTATCTGTGTGTGTATGTATAGTAGTATCTGTGTGTGTGTGTATAGTAGTATCTGTGTGTGTGTGTATAGTAGTGTCTGTGTGTGTGTGTGTATAGTAGTATCTGGGTGTGTGTATAGTATTATCTCTGTGTGTGTGTATAGTATTATCTGTGTGTGTGTGGAGAGTAGTATCTGTGAGTGTGTGTATAGTAGTATCTGTGTGTGTGTATAGTAGTATCTGTGTGTGTGTATAGTAGTATCTGTGTGTGTGTGTATAGGAATATCTGTGTGTGTGTGTATAGGAGTATCTGTGTGTGTGTGTACAGGAGTATGTGTGTGTGTGTGTAGTATTATCTGTGTGTGTATAGTATTATCTGTGTGTGTGTGTGTGTATAGTAGTATCTGTGTGTGTGTGTGTAGTAGTATCTGTGTGTGTGTATAGTAGTATCTGTGTGTGTCTATAGTATTATCTGTGTGTGTGTGTGTATAGTTTTTTCTGTGTGTGTGTGTGTACAGTAGTATCTGTGTGTGTATATAGTATTATCTGTGTGTGTGTGTATAGTAGTATCTGTGTGTGTGTGTATAGTAGTATCTGTGTGTGAGTGTGTATAGGAGTATCTGTGTGTGTGTGTATAGGAGTATCTGTGTGTGTGTGTATAGGAGTATCTGTGTGTGTGTGTATAGGAGTATCTGTGTGTGTGTGAATAGGAGTATCTGTGTGTGTGTATAGAAGTATCTGTCTGTGTGTGTGTATAGGAGTATGTGTGTGTGTGTGTGTATAGGAGTATGTGTGTGCTTAGGAGTATGTGTGTGTGTGTATAGGAGTATGTGTGAGTGTGTGTATAGGAATATCTGTGTGTGTGTATAGTAGTATCTGTGTGTGTATATAGTATTATCTGTGTGTTTGTGTGTATAGGAGTATCTGTGTGTGTGTGAATAGGAGTATCTGTGTGTGTGTATAGAAGTATCTGTCTGTGTGTGTGTATAGGAGTATGTGTGTGTGTGTGTGTATAGGAGTATGTGTGTGCTTAGGAGTATGTGTGTGTGTGTGTATAGGAGTATGTGTGAGTGTGTGTATAGGAATATCTGTGTGTGTGTATAGGAGTATCTCTGTGTGTGTGTATAGGAGTATCTGTGTGTGTGTGTATAGGAGTATCTGTGTGTGTATATAGAAGTATCTGTGTGCGTGTGTGTATAGAAGTATCTGTGTGTGTGTGTATAGTAGTATCTGTGTGTGTGTGTGTATAGTAGTATCTGTGTGTGTGTATATAGTAGTATCTGTGTGTGTGTATATAGTAGTGTCTGTGTGTGTGTGTATAGTAGTATCTGTGTGTGTGTGTAGTAGTATCTGTGTGTGTGTGTATAGTAGTATGTGTGTGCGTGTATAGGAGTATCTGTGTGTGTGTGTACAGGAGTATGTGTGTGTGTGTGTAGTATTATCTGTGTGTGTGTATAGTAGTATCTGTGTGTGTGTGTATAGGAGTATCTGTGTGTGTGTGTATAGCAGTATCTGTGTGTGTGTGTACAGGAGTATGTGTGTGTGTGTAGTATTATCTGTGTGTGTGTGTAGTATTATCTGTGTGTGTGCATAGTAGTATCTGTGTGTGTGTGTATAGGAGTATCTGTGTGTGTGTGTATAGGAGTATCTCTGTGTGTGTGTATAGAAGTATCTGTGTGTGTGTGTGTATAGGAGTATCTGTGTGTGTATATAGAAGTATCTGTGTGCGTGTGTGTATAGTATCTGTGTGTGTGTGTGTATAGTAGTATCTGTGTGTGTGTATAGTAGTATCTGTGTGTGTGTATATAGTAGTATCTGTGTGTGTGTATATAGTAGTGTCTGTGTGTGTGTGTATAGTATTATCTGTGTGTGTGTGTAGTAGTATCTGTGTGTGTGTATATAGTAGTATCTGTGTGTGTGTATATAGTAGTGTCTGTGTGTGTGTGTATAGTAGTATCTGTGTGTGTGTATAGTAGTATGTGCGTGTGCGTGTATAGGAGTATCTGTGTGTGTGTGTACAGGAGTATGTGTGTGTGTGTGTGTGTAGTATTATCTGTGTGTGTGTATAGTAGTATCTGTGTGTGTGTATAGTAGTATCTGTGTGTGTGTGTATAGGAGTATCTGTGTGTGTGTATAGCAGTATCTGTGTGTGTGTGTACAGGAGTATGTGTGTGTGTAGTATTATCTGTGTGTGTGTGTATAGTATTATCTGTGTGTGTGTGTGTATAGTAGTATCTGTGTGTGTGTAGTAGTATCTGTGTGTGTGTGTATAGGAGTATCTGTGTGTGTGTGTATAGGAGTATCTGTGTGTGTGTGTGTGTATAGTAGTATCTGTGTGTGTATATAGTATTATCTGTGTGTGTGTGTGTATAGTTTTTTCTGTGTGTGTGTGTGTATAGTAGTATCTGTGTGTATATAGTATTATCTGTGTGTGTGTGTGTGTGTGTGTATAGTAGTATCTGTGTGTGTGTGTGTAGTATTATCTGTGTGTGTGTGTGTATAGTAGTATCTGTGTGTGTCTGTATAGTAGTATCTGTGTGTGTGTGTATAGTAGTGTCTGTGTGTGGGTATACTGGTATATGTGTGTGTGTGTATAGTAGTATCTGTGTGTGTGTATAGTAGTATCTGTGTGTGTGTATAGTAGTATCTATGTGTGTGTGTATAGGAGTATTTGTGTGTGTGTGTGTAGTATTATCTGTGTGTGTGTGTATAGTAGTATCTGTGTGTGTGTGTAGTAGTATCTGTGTGTGTGTATAAGAGTATCTGTGTGTGTGTGTATAGTAGTATCTGTGTGAGTGTGTGTGTATAGTAGTATCTGTGTGTGTGTGTATAGTAGTATCTGTGTGTGTGTGTATAGTAGTATCTGTGTGTGTGTATATAGTAGTATCTGTGTGTGTGTGTGTATAGTAGTTTCTGTGTGTGTGTGTGTATAGTAGTATCTTTGTGTGTGTATAGTATTATCTTTGTGTGTGTATAGTATTATCTGTGTGTGTGTATAGTATCATCTGTGTGTGTGTGTGTATAGTAGTATGTGTGTGTATGTATAGTATTATCTGTTTGTGTGTGTGTATAGTAGTATCTGTGTGTGTGTGTATAGTAGTATCTCTGTGTGTGTGTGTATAGTAGTATCTGTGTGTGTGTGTATAGTATTATCTGTGTGTGTGTGTATAGTATCTGTGTGTGTATAGTTGTATCTGTGTATGTGTATAGTAGTGTCTGTGTGTGTGTATAGTAGTGTCTGTGTGTGTGTATAGTAGTATCTGTGTGTGTGTAGTAGTATCTGTGTGTGTGTGTATAGGAGTATCTGTGTGTGTGTGTGTGTAGAGTAGTATCTGTGTGTGTGTATAGTATTATTTGTGTGTGTGTGTGTATAGGTTTTTCTGTGTGTGTGTGTGTATAGTAGTATCTGTGTGTGTGTATAGTAGTATCTGTGTGTGAGTGTGTATAGGAGTATCTGTGTGTGTGTGTGTGTATAGGAGTATCTGTGTGTGTGTGTGTGTATAGGAGTATCTGTGTGTGTGTGTGTATAGGAGTATCTGTGTATGTGTGTATAGGAGTATCTGTGTGTGTATGGGTATAGATGTATGTGTGTGTGTGTATAGGAGTATGTGTGTGTGTGTATATGAGTATGTGTGTGTGTGTGTGTATAGGAGTATGTGTGTGTGTATAGGAGTATGTGTGTGTGCGTGTATAGGAGTATCTGTGTGTGTGTGTACAGGAGTATGTGTGTGTGTGTGTATAGGAGTATGTGTGTGTGCGTGTATAGGAGTATCTGTGTGTGTGTACAGGAGTATGTGTGTGTGTGTAGTATTATCTGTGTGTGTGTATAGTATTATCTGTGTGTGTGTATAGTAGTATCTGTGTGTGTGTGTGTATAGTAGTATCTCTGTGTGTGTGTGTATAGTAGTATCTGTGTGTGTATGTATAGTAGTATCTGTGTGTGTGTGTATAGTAGTATCTGTGTGTGTGTGTATAGTAGTGTCTGTGTGTGTGTGTGTATAGTAGTATCTGGGTGTGTGTATAGTATTATCTCTGTGTGTGTGTATAGTATTATCTGTGTGTGTGTGGAGAGTAGTATCTGTGTGTGTGTGTATAGTAGTATCTGTGTGTGTGTATAGTAGTATCTGTGTGTGTGTATAGTAGTATCTGTGTGTGTGTGTATAGGAATATCTGTGTGTGTGTGTATAGGAGTATCTGTGTGTGTGTGTACAGGAGTATGTGTGTGTGTGTGTAGTATTATCTGTGTGTGTATAGTATTATCTGTGTGTGTGTGTGTGTGTATAGTAGTATCTGTGTGTGTGTGTGTAGTAGTATCTGTGTGTGTGTATAGTAGTATCTGTGTGTGTCTATAGTATTATCTGTGTGTGTGTGTGTATAGTTTTTTCTGTGTGTGTGTGTGTATAGTAGTATCTGTGTGTGTATATAGTATTATCTGTGTGTGTGTGTGTATAGTAGTATCTGTGTGTGTGTGTATAGTAGTATCTGTGTGTGAGTGTGTATAGGAGTATCTGTGTGTGTGTGTATAGGAGTATCTGTGTGTGTGTGTATAGGAGTATCTGTGTGTGTGTGTGTATAGGAGTATCTGTGTGTGTGTGAATAGGAGTATCTGTGTGTGTGTATAGAAGTATCTGTCTGTGTGTGTGTATAGGAGTATGTGTGTGTGTGTGTGTATAGGAGTATGTGTGTGCTTAGGAGTATGTGTGTGTGTGTATAGGAGTATGTGTGAGTGTGTGTATAGGAATATCTGTGTGTGTGTATAGTAGTATCTGTGTGTGTCTGTATAGTAGTATCTGTGTGTGTGTGTATAGTAGTGTCTGTGTGTGGGTATACTGGTATATGTGTGTGTGTGTATAGTAGTATCTGTGTGTGTGTATAGTAGTATCTGTGTGTGTGTATAGTAGTATCTATGTGTGTGTGTATAGGAGTATTTGTGTGTGTGTGTGTAGTATTATCTGTGTGTGTGTGTATAGTAGTATCTGTGTGTGTGTGTAGTAGTATCTGTGTGTGTGTATAAGAGTATCTGTGTGTGTGTGTATAGTAGTATCTGTGTGAGTGTGTGTGTATAGTAGTATCTGTGTGTGTGTGTATAGTAGTATCTGTGTGTGTGTGTATAGTAGTATCTGTGTGTGTGTATATAGTAGTATCTGTGTGTGTGTGTGTATAGTAGTTTCTGTGTGTGTGTGTGTATAGTAGTATCTTTGTGTGTGTATAGTATTATCTTTGTGTGTGTATAGTATTATCTGTGTGTGTGTATAGTATCATCTGTGTGTGTGTGTGTATAGTAGTATGTGTGTGTATGTATAGTATTATCTGTTTGTGTGTGTGTATAGTAGTATCTGTGTGTGTGTGTATAGTAGTATCTCTGTGTGTGTGTGTATAGTAGTATCTGTGTGTGTGTGTATAGTATTATCTGTGTGTGTGTGTATAGTATCTGTGTGTGTATAGTTGTATCTGTGTATGTGTATAGTAGTGTCTGTGTGTGTGTATAGTAGTGTCTGTGTGTGTGTATAGTAGTATCTGTGTGTGTGTAGTAGTATCTGTGTGTGTGTGTATAGGAGTATCTGTGTGTGTGTGTGTGTAGAGTAGTATCTGTGTGTGTGTATAGTATTATTTGTGTGTGTGTGTGTATAGGTTTTTCTGTGTGTGTGTGTGTATAGTAGTATCTGTGTGTGTGTATAGTAGTATCTGTGTGTGAGTGTGTATAGGAGTATCTGTGTGTGTGTGTGTGTATAGGAGTATCTGTGTGTGTGTGTGTGTATAGGAGTATCTGTGTGTGTGTGTGTATAGGAGTATCTGTGTATGTGTGTATAGGAGTATCTGTGTGTGTATGGGTATAGATGTATGTGTGTGTGTGTATAGGAGTATGTGTGTGTGTGTATATGAGTATGTGTGTGTGTGTGTGTATAGGAGTATGTGTGTGTGTATAGGAGTATGTGTGTGTGCGTGTATAGGAGTATCTGTGTGTGTGTGTACAGGAGTATGTGTGTGTGTGTGTATAGGAGTATGTGTGTGTGCGTGTATAGGAGTATCTGTGTGTGTGTACAGGAGTATGTGTGTGTGTGTAGTATTATCTGTGTGTGTGTATAGTATTATCTGTGTGTGTGTATAGTAGTATCTGTGTGTGTGTGTGTATAGTAGTATCTCTGTGTGTGTGTGTATAGTAGTATCTGTGTGTGTATGTATAGTAGTATCTGTGTGTGTGTGTATAGTAGTATCTGTGTGTGTGTGTATAGTAGTGTCTGTGTGTGTGTGTGTATAGTAGTATCTGGGTGTGTGTATAGTATTATCTCTGTGTGTGTGTATAGTATTATCTGTGTGTGTGTGGAGAGTAGTATCTGTGTGTGTGTGTATAGTAGTATCTGTGTGTGTGTATAGTAGTATCTGTGTGTGTGTATAGTAGTATCTGTGTGTGTGTGTATAGGAATATCTGTGTGTGTGTGTATAGGAGTATCTGTGTGTGTGTGTACAGGAGTATGTGTGTGTGTGTGTAGTATTATCTGTGTGTGTATAGTATTATCTGTGTGTGTGTGTGTGTGTATAGTAGTATCTGTGTGTGTGTGTGTAGTAGTATCTGTGTGTGTGTATAGTAGTATCTGTGTGTGTCTATAGTATTATCTGTGTGTGTGTGTGTATAGTTTTTTCTGTGTGTGTGTGTGTATAGTAGTATCTGTGTGTGTATATAGTATTATCTGTGTGTGTGTGTGTATAGTAGTATCTGTGTGTGTGTGTATAGTAGTATCTGTGTGTGAGTGTGTATAGGAGTATCTGTGTGTGTGTGTATAGGAGTATCTGTGTGTGTGTGTATAGGAGTATCTGTGTGTGTGTGTGTATAGGAGTATCTGTGTGTGTGTGAATAGGAGTATCTGTGTGTGTGTATAGAAGTATCTGTCTGTGTGTGTGTATAGGAGTATGTGTGTGTGTGTGTGTATAGGAGTATGTGTGTGCTTAGGAGTATGTGTGTGTGTGTATAGGAGTATGTGTGAGTGTGTGTATAGGAATATCTGTGTGTGTGTATAGTAGTATCTGTGTGTGTATATAGTATTATCTGTGTGTTTGTGTGTATAGGAGTATCTGTGTGTGTGTGAATAGGAGTATCTGTGTGTGTGTATAGAAGTATCTGTCTGTGTGTGTGTATAGGAGTATGTGTGTGTGTGTGTGTATAGGAGTATGTGTGTGCTTAGGAGTATGTGTGTGTGTGTATAGGAGTATGTGTGAGTGTGTGTATAGGAATATCTGTGTGTGTGTATAGGAGTATCTCTGTGTGTGTGTATAGGAGTATCTGTGTGTGTGTGTATAGGAGTATCTGTGTGTGTATATAGAAGTATCTGTGTGCGTGTGTGTATAGAAGTATCTGTGTGTGTGTGTGTATAGTAGTATCTGTGTGTGTGTGTATAGTAGTATCTGTGTGTGTGTATATAGTAGTATCTGTGTGTGTGTATATAGTAGTGTCTGTGTGTGTGTGTATAGTAGTATCTGTGTGTGTGTGTAGTAGTATCTGTGTGTGTGTGTATAGTAGTATGTGTGTGCGTGTATAGGAGTATCTGTGTGTGTGTGTACAGGAGTATGTGTGTGTGTGTGTAGTATTATCTGTGTGTGTGTATAGTTGTCTCTGTGTGTGTGTGTATAGGAGTATCTGTGTGTGTGTGTATTGCAGTATCTGTGTGTGTGTGTACAGGAGTATGTGTGTGTGTGTGTAGTATTATCTGTGTGTGTGTGTAGTATTATCTGTGTGTGTGTGTGCATAGTAGTATCTGTGTGTGTGTATAGGAGTATCTGTGTGTGTGTGTATAGGAGTATCTCTGTGTGTGTGTATAGGAGTATCTGTGTGTGTGTGTGTATAGGAGTATCTGTGTGTGTATATAGAAGTATCTGTGTGCGTGTGTGTATAGAAGTATCTGTGTGTGTGTGTGTATAGTAGTATCTGTGTGTGTGTATAGTAGTATCTGTGTGTGTATATAGTAGTATCTGTGTGTGTGTATATAGTAGTGTCTGTGTGTGTGTGTATAGTAGTATCTGTGTGTGTGTGTAGTAGTATCTGTGTGTGTGTGTATAGTAGTATGTGTGTGTGCGTGTATAGGAGTATCTGTGTGTGTGTGTACAGGAGTATGTGTGTGTGTGTAGTATCATCTGTGTGTGTGTATAGTATTATCTGTGTGTGTGTGTGTATAGTCGTATCTGTGTGTGTGTAGTAGTATCTGTGTGTGTGTGTATAGGAGTATCTGTGTGTGTGTATAGCAGTATCTGTGTGTGTGTGTACAGGAGTATGTGTGTGTGTGTAGTATTATCTGTGTGTGTGTATAGTATTATCTGTGTGTGTGTGTGTATAGTAGTATCTGTGTGTGTGTAGTAGTATCTGTGTGTGTGTGTATAGGAGTATCTGTGTGTGTGTGTATAGGAGTATCTGTGTGTGTGTGTGTGTATAGTAGTATCTGTGTGTGTATATAGTATTATCTGTGTGTGTGTGTGTATAGTTTTTTCTGTGTGTGTGTGTATAGTAGTATCTGTGTGTATATAGTATTATCTGTGTGTGTGTGTGTGTGTATAGTAGTATCTGTGTGTGTGTGTATAGTATTATCTGTGTGTGTGTGTGTATAGTAGTATCTGTGTGTGTCTGTATAGTAGTATCTGTGTGTGTGTGTATAGTAGTGTCTGTGTTTGGGTATACTGGTATATGTGTGTGTGTGTGTATAGTAGTATCTATGTGTGTGTATAGTAGTATCTGTGTGTGAGTGTGTATAGGAGTATCTGTGTGTGTGTGTATAGGAGTATCTGTGTGTGTGTGTGTATAGGAGTATCTGTGTGTGTGTGTATAGGAGTATCTGTGTGTGTGTGAATAGGAGTATCTGTGTGTGTGTATAGAAGTATCTGTCTGTGTGTGTGTATAGGAGTATGTGTGTGTGTGTGTATAGGAGTATGTGTGTGCTTAGGAGTATGTGTGTGTGTGTATAGGAGTATGTGTGAGTGTGTGTATAGGAATATCTGTGTGTGTGTATAGGAGTATCTCTGTGTGTGTGTATAGGAGTATCTGTGTGTGTGTGTATAGGAGTATCTGTGTGTGTATATAGAAGTATCTGTGTGCGTGTGTGTATAGAAGTATCTGTGTGTGTGTATATAGTAGTATCTGTGTGTGTGTATATAGTAGTGTCTGTGTGTGTGTGTATAGTAGTATCTGTGTGTGTGTGTAGTAGTATCTGTGTGTGTGTGTATAGTAGTATGTGTGCGTGTATAGGAGTATCTGTGTGTGTGTGTACAGGAGTATGTGTGTGTGTGTGTAGTATTATCTGTGTGTGTGTATAGTAGTATCTGTGTGTGTGTGTATAGGAGTATCTGTGTGTGTGTGTATAGCAGTATCTGTGTGTGTGTGTACAGGAGTATGTGTGTGTGTGTAGTATTATCTGTGTGTGTGTATAGTATTATCTGTGTGTGTGTGTGCATAGTAGTATCTGTGTGTGTGTGTATAGGAGTATCTGTGTGTGTGTGTATAGGAGTATCTCTGTGTGTGTGTATAGGAGTATCTGTGTGTGTGTGTATAGGAGTATCTGTGTGTGTATATAGAAGTATCTGTGTGCGTGTGTGTATAGAAGTATCTGTGTGTGTGTGTATAGTAGTATCTGTGTGTGTGTGTATAGTAGTATCTGTGTGTATGTATATAGTAGTATCTGTGTGTGTGTATATAGTAGTGTCTGTGTGTGTGTGTATAGTAGTATCTGTGTGTGTGTAGTAGTATCTGTGTGTGTGTGTATAGTAGTATGTGTGTGTGCGTGTATAGGAGTATCTGTGTGTGTGTGTACAGGAGTATGTGTGTGTGTGTGTGTAGTATTATCTGTGTGTGTGTATAGTAGTATCTGTTAGTGTGTATAGTAGTATCTGTGTGTGTGTGTATAGGAGTATCTGTGTGTGTGTATAGCAGTATCTGTGTGTGTGTGTACAGGAGTATGTGTGTGTGTGTAGTATTATCTGTGTGTGTGTATAGTATTATCTGTGTGTGTGTGTGTATAGTAGTATCTGTGTGTGTGTAGTAGTATCTGTGTGTGTGTATAGGAGTATCTGTGTGTGTGTGTATAGGAGTATCTGTGTGTGTGTGTGTATAGTAGTATCTGTGTGTGTATATAGTATTATCTGTGTGTGTGTGTGTATAGTTTTTTCTGTGTGTGTGTGTGTATAGTAGTATCTGTGTGTATATAGTATTATCTGTGTGTGTGTGTGTGTATAGTAGTATCTGTGTGTGTGTGTATAGTATTATCTGTGTGTGTGTGTGTATAGTAGTATCTGTGTGTGTCTGTATAGTAGTATCTGTGTGTGTGTGTATAGTAGTGTCTGTGTGTGGGTATACTGGTATATGTGTGTGTGTGTGTATAGTAGTATCTATGTGTGTGTATAGTAGTATCTGTGTGTGTGTATAGTAGTATCTATGTGTGTGTGTATAGGAGTATTTGTGTGTGTGTGTGTAGTATTATCTGTGTGTGTGTGTGTGTATAGTATTATCTGTGTGTGTGTGTATAGTAGTATCTGTGTGTGTGTGTAGTAGTATCTGTGTGTGTGTATAAGAGTATCTGTGTGTGTGTGTATAGTAGTATCTGTGTGAGTGTGTGTGTATAGTAGTATCTGTGTGTGTGTGTATAGTAGTATCTGTGTGTGTGTGTGAATAGTAGTATCTGTGTGTGTGTGTATAGTAGTTTCTGTGTGTGTGTGTGTATAGTAGTATCTTTGTGTGTGTATAGTATTATCTTTGTGTGTGTATAGTAGTATCTGTGTGTGTGTATAGTATCATCTGTGTGTGTGTGTGTATAGTCGTATGTGTGTGTATGTATAGTATTATCTGTTTGTGTGTGTGTATAGTAGTATCTGTGTGTGTGTGTATAGGAGTATCTCTGTGTGTGTGTGTGTAGTAGTATCTGTGTGTGTGTGTATAGTATTATCTGTGAGTGTGTGTATAGTATCTGTGTGTGTGTGTATAGTTGTATCTGTGTGTGTGTATAGTAGTGTCTGTGTGTGTGTGTAGTAGTATCTGTGTGTGTGTGTATAGTAGTATGTGTGCGTGTATAGGAGTATCTGTGTGTGTGTGTACAGGAGTATGTGTGTGTGTGTGTAGTATTATCTGTGTGTGTGTATAGTAGTATCTGTGTGTGTGTGTATAGGAGTATCTGTGTGTGTGTATGGCAGTATCTGTGTGTGTGTGTACAGGAGTATGTGTGTGTGTGTATTATTATCTGTGTGTGTGTATAGTATTATCTGTGTGTGTGTGTGCATAGTAGTATCTGTGTGTGTGTGTATAGGAGTATCTGTGTGTGTGTGTATAGGAGTATCTCTGTGTGTGTGTATAGGAGTATCTGTGTGTGTGTGTATAGGAGTATCTGTGTGTGTATATAGAAGTATCTGTGTGCGTGTGTGTATAGAAGTATCTGTGTGTGTGTGTGTATAGTAGTATCTGTGTGTGTGTGTATAGTAGTATCTGTGTGTATGTATATAGTAGTATCTGTGTGTGTGTATATAGTAGTGTCTGTGTGTGTGTGTATAGTAGTATCTGTGTGTGTGTGTAGTAGTATCTGTGTGTGTGTGTATAGTAGTATGTGTGTGTGCGTGTATAGGAGTATCTGTGTGTGTGTGTACAGGAGTATGTGTGTGTGTGTGTGTAGTATTATCTGTGTGTGTGTATAGTAGTATCTGTTAGTGTGTATAGTAGTATCTGTGTGTGTGTGTATAGGAGTATCTGTGTGTGTGTATAGCAGTATCTGTGTGTGTGTGTACAGGAGTATGTGTGTGTGTGTAGTATTATCTGTGTGTGTGTATAGTATTATCTGTGTGTGTGTGTGTATAGTAGTATCTGTGTGTGTGTAGTAGTATCTGTGTGTGTGTGTATAGGAGTATCTGTGTGTGTGTGTATAGGAGTATCTGTGTGTGTGTGTGTGTATAGTAGTATCTGTGTGTGTATATAGTATTATCTGTGTGTGTGTGTATATAGTATTATCTGTGTGTGTGTGTGTGTATAGTAGTATCTGTGTGTGTGTGTATAGTATTATCTGTGTGTGTGTGTGTATAGTAGTATCTGTGTGTGTCTGTATAGTAGTATCTGTGTGTGTGTGTATAGTAGTGTCTGTGTGTGGGTATACTGGTATATGTGTGTGTGTGTGTATAGTAGTATCTGTGTGTGTGTATAGTAGTATCTGTGTGTGTATAGTAGTATCTATGTGTGTGTGTATAGGAGTATTTGTGTGTGTGTGTGTAGTATTATCTGTGTGTGTGTGTGTATAGTATTATCTGTGTGTGTATAGTAGTATCTGTGTGTGTGTGTAGTAGTATCTGTGTGTGTGTGTATAAGAGTATCTGTGTGTGTGTGTATAGTAGTATCTGTGTGAGTGTGTGTGTATAGTAGTATCTGTGTGTGTGTGTATAGTAGTATCTGTGTGTGTGTGTGAATAGTAGTATCTGTGGGTGTGTGTATAGTAGTTTCTGTGTGTGTGTGTGTATAGTAGTATCTTTGTGTGTGTATAGTATTATCTTTGTGTGTGTATAGTATTATCTGTGTGTGTGTATAGTATCATCTGTGTGTGTGTGTGTATAGTCGTATGTGTGTGTATGTATAGTATTATCTGTTTGTGTGTGTGTATAGTAGTATCTGTGTGTGTGTGTATAGTAGTATCTCTGTGTGTGTGTGTAGTAGTATCTGTGTGTGTGTGTATAGTAGTATCTGTGAGTGTGTGTATAGTATCTGTGTGTGTGTGTATAGTTGTATCTGTGTGTGTGTATAGTAGTGTCTGTGTGTGTGTATAGTAGTGTCTGTGTGTGTGTGTAGTAGTATCTGTGTGTGTGTGTATAGTAGTATCTGTGTGTGTGTATAGTAGTATGTGTGTGTGCGTGTATAGGAGTATCTGTGTGTGTGTGTACAGGAGTATGTGTGTGTGTGTGTAGTATTATCTGTGTGTGTGTATAGTATTATCTGTGTGTGTGTGTATAGTAGTATATGTGTGTGTGTGTATATAGGAGTATCTGTGTGTGTGTGTACAGGAGTATGTGTGTGTGTGTGTGTAGTATTATCTGTGTGTGTGTATAGTATTATCTGTGTGTGTGTGTGTATAGTAGTATCTGTGTGTGTGTAGTAGTATCTGTGTGTGTGTGTATAGCAGTATCTGTGTGTGTGTGTGTGTAGAGTAGTATCTGTGTGTGTGTATAGTATTATCTGTGTGTGTGTGTGTATAGTTTTTTCTGTGTGTGTGTGTGTATAGTAGTATCTGTGTGTGTATATAGTATTATCTGTGTGTGTGTGTGTATAGTAGTATCTGTGTGTGTGTGTGTGGAGAGGAGTATCTGTGTGTGAGTGCGTATAGGAGTATCTGTGTGTGTGTGTGTATAGGAGTATCTGTGTGTGTGTGTGTGTATAGGAGTATCTGTGTGTGTGTGTGTATAGGAGTATCTGTGTATGTGTGTATAGGAGTATCTGTGTGTGTATGGGTATAGGTGTATGTGTGTGTGTGTATAGGAGTATGTGTGTGTGTGTATATGAGTATGTGTGTGTGTGTGTGTATAGGAGTATGTGTGTGTGTATAGGAGTATGTGTGTGTGCGTGTATAGGAGTATCTGTGTGTGTGTGTACAGGAGTATGTGTGTGTGTGTGTATAGGAGTATGTGTGTGTGCGTGTATAGGAGTATCTGTGTGTGTGTGTACAGGAGTATGTGTGTGTGTGTAGTATTATCTGTGTGTGTGTATAGTATTATCTGTGTGTGTGTATAGTAGTATCTGTGTGTGTGTGTATAGTAGTATCTGAGTGAGTGTGTGTGTATAGTAGTATCTGTGTGGGTGTGTGTGTATAGTAGTATCTGTGTGTGTGTTTATAGTAGTATCTGTGTGTGTGTGTATAGTAGTTTCTGTGTGTGTGTGTGTATAGTAGTATCTTTGTGTGTGTATAGTATTATCTGTGTGTGTGTATAGTATCATCTGTGTGAGTGTGTGTATAGTAGTGTCTGTGTGTGTGTGTGTGTGTATAGTAGTACGTGTGTGTATGTATAGTATTATCTGTTTGTGTGTGTGTATAGTAGTATCTGTGTGTGTGTGTGTATAGTAGTATCTCTGTGTGTGTGTGTATAGTATTATCTGTGTGTGCGTGTGTATAGTATCTGTGTGTGTGTGTATAGTTGTATCTGTGTGTGTGTATAGTAGTGTCTGTGTGTGTGTATAGTAGTGTCTGTGTGTGTGTGTAGTAGTATCTGTGTGTGTGTGTATAGTAGTATCTGTGTGTGTGTATAGTAGTATGTGTGTGTGCGTGTATAGGAGTATCTGTGTGTGTGTGTACAGGAGTATGTGTGTGTGTGTGTGTGCGTGTAGTATTATCTGTGTGTGTGTATAGTATTATCTGTGTGTGTTTGTGTATAGTAGTATCTGTGTGTGTGTGTATATAGGAGTATCTGTGTGTGTGTGTACAGGAGTATGTGTGTGTGTGTGTGTGTGTAGTATTATCTGTGTGTGTGTATAGTATTATCTGTGTGTGTGTGTATAGTAGTATCTTTGTGTGTGTAGTAGTATCTGTGTGTGTGTATAGGAGTATCTGTGTGTGTGTGTAGAGTAGTATCTGTGTGTGTGTATAGTATTATTTGTGTGTGTGTGTATAGGTTTTTCTGTGTGTGTGTGTGTATAGTAGTATCTGTGTGTGTGTATAGTAGTATCTGTGTGTGAGTGTGTATAGGAGTATCTGTGTGTGTGTGTGTGTATAGAAGTATCTGTGTGTGTGTGTGTGTGTATAGGAGTATCTGTGTATGTGTGTATAGGAGTATCTGTGTTTGTATGGGTATAGGTGTATGTGTGTGTGTGTATAGGAGTATGTGTGTGTGTGTATATGAGTATGTGTGTGTGTGTGTATAGGAGTATGTGTGTGTGTATAGGAGTATGTGTGTGTGCGTGTATAGGAGTATCTGTGTGTGTGTACAGGAGTATGTGTGTGTGTATAGGAGTATGTGTGTGTGTGTATAGGAGTATGTGTGAGTGTGTGCATAGGAATATCTGTGTGTGTGTATAGGAGTATCTCTGTGTGTGTATAGTATTATCTGTGTGTGTGTGTGTATAGTAGTATCTGTGTGTGTGTGTGTATAGTAGTATCTCTGTGTGTGTGTGTATAGTAGTATCTGTGTGTGTATATATAATAGTATCTGTGTGTGTGTGTATAGTAGTATCTGTGTGTGTGTGTATAGTAGTGTCTGTGTGTGTGTGTATAGTAGTATCTGGGTGTGTGTATAGTATTATCTCTGTGTGTGTGTATAGTATTATCTGTGTGTGTGTGGAGAGTAGTATCTGTGTGTGTGTGTATAGTAGTATCTGTGTGTGTGTATAGTAGTATCTGTGTGTGTGTATAGTAGTATCTGTGTGTGTGTGTATAGGAGTATCTGTGTGTGTGTGTATAGGAGTATCTGTGTGTGTGTGTACAGGAGTATGTGTGTGTGTGTGTAGTATTATCTGTGTGTGTGTATAGTATTATCTGTGTGTGTGTGTATACTAGTATCTGTGTGTGTGTGTGTAGTAGTATCTGTGTGTGTGTATAGGAGTATCTGTGTGTGTGTGTATATAGGAGTATCTGTGTGTGTGTGTATAGTAGTATCTGTGTGTGTGTGTGTATAGTTTTTTCTGTGTGTGTGTGTGTATAGTAGTATCTGTGTGTGTATATAGTATTATCTGTGTGTGTGTGTGTATAGTAGTATCTGTGTGTGTGTATAGTAGTATCTGTGTGTGAGTGTGTATAGGAGTATCTGTGTGTGTGTGTATAGGAGTATCTGTGTGTGTGTATAGGAGTATCTGTGTGTGTGTGTATAGGAGTATCTGTGTGTGTGTGAATAGGAGTATCTGTGTGTGTGTATAGAAGTATCTGTCTGTGTGTGTGTATAGGAGTATGTGTGTGTGTGTGTATAGGAGTATGTGTGTGCTTAGGAGTATGTGTGTGTGTGTATAGGAGTATGTGTGAGTGTGTGTATAGGAATATCTTTGTGTGTGTGTATAGGAGTATCTCTGTGTGTGTGTATAGGAGTATCTGTGTGTGTGTGTATAGGAGTATCTGTGTGTGTATATAGAAGTATCTGTGTGCGTGTGTGTATAGAAGTATCTGTGTGTGTGTGTGTATAGTAGTGTCTGTGTGTGTGTGTATAGTAGTATCTGTGTGTGTGTGTAGTAATATCTGTGTGTGTGTATAGTAGTATGTGTGTGCGTGTATAGGAGTATCTGTGTGTGTGTGTACAGGAGTATGTGTGTGTGTGTGTAGTATTATCTGTGTGTGTGTGTATAGGAGTATCTGTGTGTGTGTATAGGAGTATCTCTGTGTGTGTGTATAGGAGTATCTGTGTGTGTGTGTGTATAGGAGTATCTGTGTGTGTATATAGAAGTATCTGTGTGCGTGTGTGTATAGAAGTATCTGTGTGTGTGTGTGTATAGTAGTATCTGTGTGTGTGTATAGTAGTATCTGTGTGTGTGTATATAGTAGTATCTCTGTGTGTGTGTATAGGAGTATCTGTGTGTGTGTGTGTATAGGAGTATCTGTGTGTGTATATAGAAGTATCTGTGTGCGTGTGTGTATAGAAGTATCTGTGTGTGTGTGTATAGTAGTATCTGTGTGTGTGTATAGTAGTATCTGTGTGTGTGTATATAGTAGTATCTGTGTGTGTGTATATATTAGTATCTGTGTGTGTGTATAGGAGTATCTCTGTGTGTGTGTATAGGAGTATCTGTGTGTGTGTGTGTATAGGAGTATCTGTGTGTGTATATAGAAGTATCTGTGTGCGTGTGTGTATAGAAGTATCTGTGTGTGTGTGTGTATAGTAGTATCTGTGTGTGTGTATAGTAGTATCTGTGTGTGTGTATATAGTAGTATCTCTGTGTGTGTGTATAGGAGTATCTGTGTGTGTGCGTGTATAGGAGTATCTGTGTGTGTGTGTACAGGAGTATGTGTGTGTGTGTAGTATTATCTGTGTGTGTGTATAGTATTATCTGTGTGTGTGTATAGTAGTATCTGTGTGTGTGTGTATAGTAGTATCTGAGTGAGTGTGTGTGTATAGTAGTATCTGTGTGGGTGTGTGTGTATAGTAGTATCTGTGTGTGTGTTTATAGTAGTATCTGTGTGTGTGTGTATAGTAGTTTCTGTGTGTGTGTGTGTATAGTAGTATCTTTGTGTGTGTATAGTATTATCTGTGTGTGTGTATAGTATCATCTGTGTGAGTGTGTGTATAGTAGTGTCTGTGTGTGTGTGTGTGTGTATAGTAGTACGTGTGTGTATGTATAGTATTATCTGTTTGTGTGTGTGTATAGTAGTATCTGTGTGTGTGTGTGTATAGTAGTATCTCTGTGTGTGTGTGTATAGTATTATCTGTGTGTGCGTGTGTATAGTATCTGTGTGTGTGTGTATAGTTGTATCTGTGTGTGTGTATAGTAGTGTCTGTGTGTGTGTATAGTAGTGTCTGTGTGTGTGTGTAGTAGTATCTGTGTGTGTGTGTATAGTAGTATCTGTGTGTGTGTATAGTAGTATGTGTGTGTGCGTGTATAGGAGTATCTGTGTGTGTGTGTACAGGAGTATGTGTGTGTGTGTGTGCGTGTAGTATTATCTGTGTGTGTGTATAGTATTATCTGTGTGTGTGTGTGTATAGTAGTATCTGTGTGTGTGTGTATATAGGAGTATCTGTGTGTGTGTGTACAGGAGTATGTGTGTGTGTGTGTGTGTGTAGTATTATCTGTGTGTGTGTATAGTATTATCTGTGTGTGTGTGTATAGTAGTATCTTTGTGTGTGTAGTAGTATCTGTGTGTGTGTATAGGAGTATCTGTGTGTGTGTGTAGAGTAGTATCTGTGTGTGTGTATAGTATTATTTGTGTGTGTGTGTATAGGTTTTTCTGTGTGTGTGTGTGTATAGTAGTATCTGTGTGTGTGTATAGTAGTATCTGTGTGTGAGTGTGTATAGGAGTATCTGTGTGTGTGTGTGTGTATAGAAGTATCTGTGTGTGTGTGTGTGTGTATAGGAGTATCTGTGTATGTGTGTATAGGAGTATCTGTGTTTGTATGGGTATAGGTGTATGTGTGTGTGTGTATAGGAGTATGTGTGTGTGTGTATATGAGTATGTGTGTGTGTGTGTATAGGAGTATGTGTGTGTGTATAGGAGTATGTGTGTGTGCGTGTATAGGAGTATCTGTGTGTGTGTACAGGAGTATGTGTGTGTGTATAGGAGTATGTGTGTGTGTGTATAGGAGTATGTGTGAGTGTGTGCATAGGAATATCTGTGTGTGTGTATAGGAGTATCTCTGTGTGTGTATAGTATTATCTGTGTGTGTGTGTGTATAGTAGTATCTGTGTGTGTGTGTGTATAGTAGTATCTCTGTGTGTGTGTGTATAGTAGTATCTGTGTGTGTATATATAATAGTATCTGTGTGTGTGTGTATAGTAGTATCTGTGTGTGTGTGTATAGTAGTGTCTGTGTGTGTGTGTATAGTAGTATCTGGGTGTGTGTATAGTATTATCTCTGTGTGTGTGTATAGTATTATCTGTGTGTGTGTGGAGAGTAGTATCTGTGTGTGTGTGTATAGTAGTATCTGTGTGTGTGTATAGTAGTATCTGTGTGTGTGTATAGTAGTATCTGTGTGTGTGTGTATAGGAGTATCTGTGTGTGTGTGTATAGGAGTATCTGTGTGTGTGTGTACAGGAGTATGTGTGTGTGTGTGTAGTATTATCTGTGTGTGTGTATAGTATTATCTGTGTGTGTGTATACTAGTATCTGTGTGTGTGTGTGTAGTAGTATCTGTGTGTGTGTATAGGAGTATCTGTGTGTGTGTGTATATAGGAGTATCTGTGTGTGTGTGTATAGTAGTATCTGTGTGTGTGTGTGTATAGTTTTTTCTGTGTGTGTGTGTGTATAGTAGTATCTGTGTGTGTATATAGTATTATCTGTGTGTGTGTGTGTATAGTAGTATCTGTGTGTGTGTATAGTAGTATCTGTGTGTGAGTGTGTATAGGAGTATCTGTGTGTGTGTGTGTATAGGAGTATCTGTGTGTGTGTATAGGAGTATCTGTGTGTGTGTGTATAGGAGTATCTGTGTGTGTGTGAATAGGAGTATCTGTGTGTGTGTATAGAAGTATCTGTCTGTGTGTGTGTATAGGAGTATGTGTGTGTGTGTGTATAGGAGTATGTGTGTGCTTAGGAGTATGTGTGTGTGTGTATAGGAGTATGTGTGAGTGTGTGTATAGGAATATCTTTGTGTGTGTGTATAGGAGTATCTCTGTGTGTGTGTATAGGAGTATCTGTGTGTGTGTGTATAGGAGTATCTGTGTGTGTATATAGAAGTATCTGTGTGCGTGTGTGTATAGAAGTATCTGTGTGTGTGTGTGTATAGTAGTGTCTGTGTGTGTGTGTATAGTAGTATCTGTGTGTGTGTGTAGTAATATCTGTGTGTGTGTATAGTAGTATGTGTGTGCGTGTATAGGAGTATCTGTGTGTGTGTGTACAGGAGTATGTGTGTGTGTGTGTAGTATTATCTGTGTGTGTGTGTATAGGAGTATCTGTGTGTGTGTATAGGAGTATCTCTGTGTGTGTGTATAGGAGTATCTGTGTGTGTGTGTGTATAGGAGTATCTGTGTGTGTATATAGAAGTATCTGTGTGCGTGTGTGTATAGAAGTATCTGTGTGTGTGTGTGTATAGTAGTATCTGTGTGTGTGTATAGTAGTATCTGTGTGTGTGTATATAGTAGTATCTCTGTGTGTGTGTATAGGAGTATCTGTGTGTGTGTGTGTATAGGAGTATCTGTGTGTGTATATAGAAGTATCTGTGTGCGTGTGTGTATAGAAGTATCTGTGTGTGTGTGTGTATAGTAGTATCTGTGTGTGTGTATAGTAGTATCTGTGTGTGTGTATATAGTAGTATCTGTGTGTGTGTATATATTAGTGTCTGTGTGTGTGTATAGTAGTATCTGTGTGTGTGTGTAGTAGTATCTGTGTGTGTGTGTATAGTAGTATGTGTATGTGCGTGTATAGGAGTATCTGTGTGTGTGTGTACAGGAGTATGTGTGTGTGTGTAGTATTATCTGTGTGTGTGTATAGTATTATCTGTGTGTGTGTGTGTATAGTAGTATCTGTGTGTGTGTAGTAGTATCTGTGTGTGTGAGTATAGGAGTATCTGTGTGTGTGTATAGCAGTATCTGTGTGTGTGTGTACAGGAGTATGTGTGTGTGTGTAGTATTATCTGTGTGTGTGTATAGTATTATCTGTGTGTGTGTGTGTATAGTAGTATCTGTGTGTGTGTAGTAGTATATGTGTGTGTGTGTATAGGAGTATCTGTGTGTGTGTGTATAGGAGTATCTGTGTGTGTGTGTGTGTGTATAGTAGTATCTGTGTGTGTATATAGTATTATCTGTGTGTGTGTGTATAGTTTTTTCTGTGTGTGTGTGTGTATAGTAGTATCTGTGTGTATATAGTATTATCTGTGTGTGTGTGTGTGTGTATAGTAGTATCTGTGTGTGTGTGTATAGTATTATCTGTGTGTGTGTGTATAGTAGTATCTGTGTGTGTCTGTATAGTAGTATCTGTGTGTGTGTGTATAGTAGTGTCTGTGTGTGGGTATACTGGTATATGTGTGTGTGTGTATAGTAGTATCTGTGTGTGTGTATAGTAGTATCTGTGTGTGTGTATAGTAGTATCTATGTGTGTGTGTATAGGAGTATTTGTGTGTGTGTGTGTAGTATTATCTGTGTGTGTGTGTATAGTAGTATCTGTGTGTGTGTGTAGTAGTATCTGTGTGTGTGTGTATAAGAGTATCTGTGTGTGTGTGTATAGTAGTATCTGTGTGAGTGTGTGTGTATAGTAGTATCTGTGTGTGTGTGTATAGTAGTATCTGTGTGTGTGTGTATAGTAGTATCTGTGTGTGTGTGTATAGTAGTATCTGTGTGTGTGTATAGTAGTTTCTGTGTGTGTGTGTGTATAGTAGTATCTTTGTGTGTGTATAGTATTATCTTTGTGTGTGTATAGTATTATCTGTGTGTGTGTATAGTATCATCTGTGTGTGTGTGTGTATAGTAGTATGTGTGTGTATGTATAGTATTATCTGTTTGTGTGTGTGTATAGTAGTATCTGTGTGTGTGTGTATAGTAGTATCTCTGTGTGTGTGTGTATAGTAGTATCTGTGTGTGTGTGTATAGTATTATCTGTGTGTGTGTGTATAGTATCTGTGTGTGTGTATAGTTGTATCTGTGTGTGTGTATAGTAGTGTCTGTGTGTGTGTATAGTAGTGTCTGTGTGTGTGTATAGTAGTATCTGTGTGTGTGTAGTAGTATCTGTGTGTGTGTGTATAGGAGTATCTGTGTGTGTGTGTGTGTGTAGAGTAGTATCTGTGTGTGTGTATAGTATTATTTGTGTGTGTGTGTGTATAGGTTTTTCTGTGTGTGTGTGTGTGTATAGTAGTATCTGTGTGTGTGTATAGTAGTATCTGTGTGTGAGTGTGTATAGGAGTATCTGTGTGTGTGTGTGTATAGGAGTATCTGTGTGTGTGTGTGTATAGGAGTATCTGTGTGTGTGTGTGTATAGGAGTATCTGTGTATGTGTGTATAGGAGTATCTGTGCGTGTATGGGTATAGGTGTATGTGTGTGTGTGTATAGGAGTATGTGTGTGTGTGTATATGTGTATGTGTGTGTGTGTGTGTGTATAGGAGTATGTGTGTGTGTATAGGAGTATGTGTGTGTGCGTGTATAGGAGTATCTGTGTGTGTGTGTACAGGAGTATGTGTGTGTGTGTGTATAGGAGTATGTGTGTGTGCGTGTATAGGAGTATCTGTGTGTGTGTGTACAGGAGTATGTGTGTGTGTGTAGTATTATCTGTGTGTGTGTATAGTATTATCTGTGTGTGTGTGTGTGTGTATAGTAGTATCTGTGTGTGTGTGTGTGTATAGTAGTATCTCTGTGTGTGTGTGTATAGTAGTATCTGTGTGTGTATGTATAGTAGTATCTGTGTGTGTGTGTATAGTAGTATCTGTGTGTGTGTGTATAGTAGTGTCTGTGTGTGTGTGTGTATAGTAGTATCTGGGTGTGTGTATAGTATTATCTCTGTGTGTGTGTATAGTATTATCTGTGTGTGTGTGGAGAGTAGTATCTGTGTGTGTGTGTGTATAGTAGTATCTGTGTGTGTGTATAGTAGTATCTGTGTGTGTGTATAGTAGTATCTGTGTGTGTGTGTATAGGAATATCTGTGTGTGTGTGTATAGGAGTATCTGTGTGTGTGTGTACAGGAGTATGTGTGTCTGTGTGTAGTATTATCTGTGTGTGTATAGTATTATGTGTGTGTGTGTGTGTGTATAGTAGTATCTGTGTGTGTGTGTAGTAGTATCTGTGTGTGTGTATAGTAGTATCTGTGTGTGTCTATAGTATTATCTGTGTGTGTGTGTGTAGAGTTTTTTCTGTGTGTGTGTATAGTATTATCTGTGTGTGTGTGTGTATAGTTTTTTCTGTGTGTGTGTGTGTATAGTAGTATCTGTGTGTGTATATAGTATTATCTGTCTGTGTGTGTGTATAGTAGTATCTGTGTGTGTGTGTATAGGAGTATCTGTGTGTGTGTGTGTATAGGAGTATCTGTGTGTGTGTACAGGAGTATGTGTGTGTGTGTGTGTAGTATTATCTGTGTGTGTGTATAGTATTATCTGTGTGTGTGTGTATACTAGTATCTGTGTGTGTGTGTGTAGTAGTATCTGTGTGTGTGTATAGGAGTATCTGTGTGTGTGTGTATATAGGAGTATCTGTGTGTGTGTGTATAGTAGTATCTGTGTGTGTGTGTGTATAGTTTTTTCTGTGTGTGTGTGTGTATAGTAGTATCTGTGTGTGTATATAGTATTATCTGTGTGTGTGTGTGTATAGTAGTATCTGTGTGTGTGTATAGTAGTATCTGTGTGTGAGTGTGTATAGGAGTATCTGTGTGTGTGTGTATAGGAGTATCTGTGTGTATGTGTATAGGAGTATCTGTGTGTGTGTGTATAGGAGTATCTGTGTGTGTGTGAATAGGAGTATCTGTGTGTGTGTATAGAAGTATCTGTCTGTGTGTGTGTATAGGAGTATGTGTGTGTGTGTGTATAGGAGTATGTGTGTGCTTAGGAGTATGTGTGTGTGTGTATAGGAGTATGTGTGAGTGTGTGTATAGGAATATCTTTGTGTGTGTGTATAGGAGTATCTCTGTGTGTGTGTATAGGAGTATCTGTGTGTGTGTGTATAGGAGTATCTGTGTGTGTATATAGAAGTATCTGTGTGCGTGTGTGTATAGAAGTATCTGTGTGTGTGTGTGTATAGTAGTGTCTGTGTGTGTGTGTATAGTAGTATCTGTGTGTGTGTGTAGTAGTATCTGTGTGTGTGTATAGTAGTATGTGTGTGCGTGTATAGGAGTATCTGTGTGTGTGTGTACAGGAGTATGTGTGTGTGTGTGTGTAGTATTATCTGTGTGTGTGTGTATAGGAGTATCTGTGTGTGTGTATAGGAGTATCTCTGTGTGTGTGTATAGGAGTATCTGTGTGTGTGTGTGTATAGGAGTATCTGTGTGTGTATATAGAAGTATCTGTGTGCGTGTGTGTATAGAAGTATCTGTGTGTGTGTGTGTATAGTAGTATCTGTGTGTGTGTATAGTAGTATCTGTGTGTGTGTATATAGTAGTATCTCTGTGTGTGTGTATAGGAGTATCTGTGTGTGTGTGTATAGGAGTATCTGTGTGTGTATATAGAAGTATCTGTGTGCGTGTGTGTATAGAAGTATCTGTGTGTGTGTGTGTATAGTAGTATCTGTGTGTGTGTATAGTAGTATCTGTGTGTGTGTATATAGTAGTATCTGTGTGTGTGTATATAGTAGTGTCTGTGTGTGTGTGTATAGTAGTATCTGTGTGTGTGTGTAGTAGTATCTGTGTGTGTGTGTATAGTAGTATGTGTGTGTGCGTGTATAGGAGTATCTGTGTGTGTGTGTACAGGAGTATGTGTGTGTGTGTAGTATTATCTGTGTGTGTGTATAGTATTATCTGTGTGTGTGTGTGTATAGTAGTATCTGTGTGTGTGTAGTAGTATCTGTGTGTGTGAGTATAGGAGTATCTGTGTGTGTGTATAGCAGTATCTGTGTGTGTGTGTACAGGAGTATGTGTGTGTGTGTAGTATTATCTGTGTGTGTGTATAGTATTATCTGTGTGTGTGTGTGTATAGTAGTATCTGTGTGTGTGTAGTAGTATCTGTGTGTTTGTGTATAGGAGTATCTGTGTGTGTGTGTATAGGAGTATCTGTGTGTGTGTGTGTGTGTATAGTAGTATCTGTGTGTGTATATAGTATTATCTGTGTGTGTGTGTGTATAGTTTTTTCTGTGTGTGTGTGTGTATAGTAGTATCTGTGTGTATATAGTATTATCTGTGTGTGTGTGTGTGTGTATAGTAGTATCTGTGTGTGTGTGTATAGTATTATCTGTGTGTGTGTGTGTATAGTAGTATCTGTGTGTGTCTGTATAGTAGTATCTGTGTGTGTGTGTATAGTAGTGTCTGTGTGTGGGTATACTGGTATATGTGTGTGTGTGTATAGTAGTATCTGTGTGTGTGTATAGTAGTATCTGTGTGTGTGTATAGTAGTATCTATGTGTGTGTGTATAGGAGTATTTGTGTGTGTGTGTGTAGTATTATCTGTGTGTGTGTGTATAGTAGTATCTGTTTGTGTGTGTAGTAGTATCTGTGTGTGTGTGTATAAGAGTATCTGTGTGTGTGTGTATAGTAGTATCTGTGTGAGTGTGTGTGTATAGTAGTATCTGTGTGTGTGTGTATAGTAGTATCTGTGTGTGTGTGTATAGTAGTATCTGTGTGTGTGTGTATAGTAGTATCTGTGTGTGTGTGTGTATAGTAGTTTCTGTGTGTGTGTGTGTATAGTAGTATCTTTGTGTGTGTATAGTATTATCTTTGTGTGTGTATAGTATTATCTGTGTGTGTGTATAGTATCATCTGTGTGTGTGTGTGTATAGTAGTATGTGTGTGTATGTATAGTATTATCTGTTTGTGTGTGTGTATAGTAGTATCTGTGTGTGTGTGTATAGTAGTATCTCTGTGTGTGTGTATAGTAGTATCTGTGTGTGTGTGTATAGTATTATCTGTGTGTGTGTGTATAGTTGTATCTGTGTGTGTGTATAGTAGTGTCTGTGTGTGTGTATAGTAGTGTCTGTGTGTGTGTATAGTAGTATCTGTGTGTGTGTAGTAGTATCTGTGTGTGTGTGTATAGGAGTATCTGTGTGTGTGTGTGTGTGTAGAGTAGTATCTGTGTGTGTGTATAGTATTATTTGTGTGTGTGTGTGTATAGGTTTTTCTGTGTGTGTGTGTGTGTATAGTAGTATCTGTGTGTGTGTATAGTAGTATCTGTGTGTGAGTGTGTATAGGAGTATCTGTGTGTGTGTGTATAGGAGTATCTGTGTGTGTGTGTGTATAGGAGTATCTGTGTGTGTGTGTGTATAGGAGTATCTGTGTATGTGTGTATAGGAGTATCTGTGCGTGTATGGGTATAGGTGTATGTGTGTGTGTGTATAGGAGTATGTGTGTGTGTGTATATGTGTATGTGTGTGTGTGTGTGTATAGGAGTATGTGTGTGTGTATAGGAGTATGTGTGTGTGCGTGTATAGGAGTATCTGTGTGTGTGTGTACAGGAGTATGTGTGTTTGTGTGTATAGGAGTATGTGTGTGTGCGTGTATAGGAGTATCTGTGTGTGTGTACAGGAGTATGTGTGTGTGTGTAGTATTATCTGTGTGTGTGTATAGTATTATCTGTGTGTGTGTGTGTATAGTAGTATCTGTGTGTGTGTGTGTGTATAGTAGTATCTCTGTGTGTGTGTGTATAGTAGTATCTGTGTGTGTATGTATAGTAGTATCTGTGTGTGTGTGTATAGTAGTATCTGTGTGTGTGTGTATAGTAGTGTCTGTGTGTGTGTGTATAGTAGTATCTGGGTGTGTGTATAGTATTATCTCTGTGTGTGTGTATAGTATTATCTGTGTGTGTGTGGAGAGTAGTATCTGTGTGTGTGTGTGTATAGTAGTATCTGTGTGTGTATAGTAGTATCTGTGTGTGTGTATAGTAGTATCTGTGTGTGTGTGTATAGGAATATCTGTGTGTGTGTGTATAGGAGTATCTGTGTGTGTGTGTACAGGAGTATGTGTGTCTGTGTGTAGTATTATCTGTGTGTGTATAGTATTATCTGTGTGTGTGTGTGTGTGTATAGTAGTATCTGTGTGTGTGTGTGTAGTAGTATCTGTGTGTGTGTATAGTAGTATCTGTGTGTGTCTATAGTATTATCTGTGTGTGTGTGTGTAGAGTTTTTTCTGTGTGTGTGTATAGTATTATCTGTGTGTGTGTGTGTATAGTTTTTTCTGTGTGTGTGTGTGTATAGTAGTATCTGTGTGTGTATATAGTATTATCTGTGTGTGTGTGTGTATAGAAGTATCCGTCTGTGTGTGTGTATAGGAGTATGTGTGTGTGTGTGTGTGTATAGGAGTATGTGTGTGCTTAGGAGTATGTGTGTGTGTGTATAGGAGTATGTGTGAGTGTGTGTATAGGAATATCTGTGTGTGTGTATAGGAGTATCTCTGTGTGTGTGTATAGGAGTATCTGTGTGTGTGTATAGGAGTATCTGTGTGTGTATATAGAAGTATCTGTGTGCGTGTGTGTATAGAAGTATCTGTGTGTGTGTGTATATAGTAGTATCTGTGTGTGTGTATATAGTAGTGTCTGTGTGTGTGTATATAGTAGTATCTGTGTGTGTGTGTAGTAGTATCTGTGTGTGTGTGTATAGTAGTATGTGTGCGTGTATAGGAGTATCTGTGTGTGTGTGTACAGGAGTATGTGTGTGTGTGTGTAGTATTATCTGTGTGTGTGTATAGTAGTATCTGTGTGTGTGTGTATAGGAGTATCTGTGTGTGTGTGTATAGCAGTATCTGTGTGTGTGTGTACAGGAGTATGTGTGTGTGTGTATAGCAGTATCTGTGTGTGTGTGTACAGGAGTATGTGTGTGTGTGTAGTATTATCTGTGTGTGTGTATAGTATTATCTGTGTGTGTGTGTGCATAGTAGTATCTGTGTGTGTGTGTATAGGAGTATCTGTGTGTGTGTGTATAGGAGTATCTCTGTGTGTGTGTATAGGAGTATCTGTGTGTGTGTATAGGAGTATCTGTGTGTGTATATAGAAGTATCTGTGTGCGTGTGTGTATAGAAGTATCTGTGTGTGTCTGTGTGTATAGTAGTATCTGTGTGTGTGTGTATAGTAGTATCTGTGTGTATGTATATAGTAGTATCTGTGTGTGTGTATATAGTAGTGTCTGTGTGTGTGTGTATAGTAGTATCTGTGTGTGTCTGTAGTAGTATCTGTGTGTGTGTGTATAGTAGTATGTGTGTGTGCGTGTATAGGAGTATCTGTGTGTGTGTGTACAGGAGTATGTGTGTGTGTGTGTGTAGTATTATCTGTGTGTGTGTATAGTAGTATCTGTTAGTGTGTATAGTAGTATCTGTGTGTGTGTGTATAGGAGTATCTGTGTGTGTGTATAGCAGTATCTGTGTGTGTGTGTACAGGAGTATGTGTGTGTGTGTAGTATTATCTGTGTGTGTGTATAGTATTATCTGTGTGTGTGTGTATAGTAGTATCTGTGTGTGTGTAGTAGTATCTGTGTGTGTGTGTATAGGAGTATCTGTGTGTGTGTGTATAGGAGTATCTGTGTGTGTGTGTGTGTATAGTAGTATCTGTGTGTGTATATAGTATTATCTGTGTGTGTGTGTATAGTTTTTTCTGTGTGTGTGTGTGTATAGTAGTATCTGTGTGTATATAGTATTATCTGTGTGTGTGTGTGTGTGTATAGTAGTATCTGTGTGTGTGTGTATAGTATTATCTGTGTGTGTGTGTGTATAGTAGTATCTGTGTGTGTCTGTATAGTAGTATCTGTGTGTGTGTGTATAGTAGTGTCTGTGTGTGGGTATACTGGTATATGTGTGTGTGTGTGTATAGTAGTATCTGTGTGTGTGTATAGTAGTATCTGTGTGTGTGTATAGTAGTATCTATGTGTGTGTGTATAGGAGTATTTGTGTGTGTGTGTGTAGTATTATCTGTGTGTGTGTGTGTATAGTATTATCTGTGTGTGTGTGTATAGTAGTATCTGTGTGTGTGTGTAGTAGTATCTGTGTGTGTGTGTATAAGAGTATCTGTGTGTGTGTGTATAGTACTATCTGTGTGAGTGTGTGTTTATAGTAGTATCTGTGTGTGTGTGTATAGTAGTATCTGTGTGTGTGTGTGAATAGTAGTATCTGTGTGTGTGTGTATAGTAGTTTCTGTGTGTGTGTGTGTATAGTAGTATCTTTGTGTGTGTATAGTATTATCTGTGTGTGTGTATAGTATCATCTGTGTGTGTGTGTGTATAGTAGTGTCTGTGTGTGTGTGTGTGTGTATAGTAGTATGTGTGTGTATGTATAGTATTATCTGTTTGTGTGTGTGTATAGTAGTATCTGTGTGTGTGTGTATAGTAGTATCTCTGTGTGTGTGTGTGTAGTAGTATCTGTGTGTGTGTGTATAGTATTATCTGTGTGTGTGTGTATAGTATCTGTGTGTGTGTGTATAGTTGTATCTGTGTGTGTGTAAAGTAGTGTCTGTGTGTGTGTATAGTAGTGTCTGTGTGTGTGTGTAGTAGTATCTGTGTGTGTGTGTATAGTAGTATCTGTGTGTGTGTATAGTAGTATGTGTGTGTGCGTGTATAGGAGTATCTGTGTGTGTGTGTACAGGAGTATGTGTGTGTGTGTGTGTAGTATTATCTGTGTGTGTGTATAGTATTATCTGTGTGTGTGTGTATAGTAGTATATGTGTGTGTGTGTATATAGGAATATCTGTGTGTGTGTGTACAGGAGTATGTGTGTGTGTGTGTGTGTGTAGTATTATCTGTGTGTGTGTATAGTATTATCTGTGTGTGTGTGTGTATAGTAGTATCTGTGTGTGTGTAGTAGTATCTGTGTGTGTGTGTATAGCAGTATCTGTGTGTGTGTGTGTGTAGAGTAGTATCTGTGTGTGTGTGTATAGTATTATCTGTGTGTGTGTGTGTATAGTTTTTTCTGTGTGTGTGTGTGTATAGTAGTATCTGTGTGTGTATATAGTATTATCTGTGTGTGTGTGTGTGTGTGTATAGTAGTATCTGTGTGTGTGTGTGTGGAGAGGAGTATCTGTGTGTGAGTGCGTATAGGAGTATCTGTGTGTGTGTGTGTATAGCAGTATCTGTGTGTGTGTGTGTGTATAGGAGTATCTGTGTGTGTGTGTGTATAGGAGTATCTGTGTATGTGTGTATAGGAGTATCTGTGTGTGTATGGGTATAGGTGTATGTGTGTGTGTGTATAGGAGTATGTGTGTGTGTGTATATGAGTATGTGTGTGTGTGTGTGTATAGGAGTATGTGTGTGTGTATAGGAGTATGTGTGTGTGCGTGTATAGGAGTATCTGTGTGTGTGTGTACAGGAGTATGTGTGTGTGTGTGTATAGGAGTATGTGTGTGCGTGTATAGGAGTATCTGTGTGTGTGTGTACAGGAGTATGTGTGTGTGTGTAGTATTATCTGTGTGTGTGTATAGTATTATCTGTGTGTGTGTGTATAGTAGTATCTGTGTGTGTGTGTATAGTAGTATCTGAGTGAGTGTGTGTGTATAGTAGTATCTGTGTGGGTGTGTGTGTATAGTAGTATCTGTGTGTGTGTTTATAGTAGTATCTGTGTCTGTGTGTATAGTAGTTTCTGTGTGTGTGTGTGTATAGTAGTATCTTTGTGTGTGTATAGTATTATCTGTGTGTGTGTATAGTATCATCTGTGTGAGTGTGTGTATAGTAGTGTCTGTGTGTGTGTGTGTGTGTATAGTAGTACGTGTGTGTATGTATAGTATTATCTGTTTGTGTGTGTGTATAGTAGTATCTGTGTGTGTGTGTGTATAGTAGTATCTCTGTGTGTGTGTGTGTATAGTATCTGTGTGTGTGTGTATAGTTGTATCTGTGTGTGTGTATAGTAGTGTCTGTGTGTGTGTATAGTAGTGTCTGTGTGTGTGTGTAGTAGTATCTGTGTGTGTGTGTATAGTAGTATCTGTGTGTGTGTATAGTAGTATGTGTGTGTGCGTGTATAGGAGTATCTGTGTGTGTGTGTACAGGAGTATGTGTGTGTGTGTGTAGTATTATCTGTGTGTGTGTGTATAGGAGTATCTGTGTGTGTGTGTATAGCAGTATCTGTGTGTGTGTGTACAGGAGTATGTGTGTGTGTGTAGTATTATCTGTGTGTGTGTATAGTATTATCTGTGTGTGTGTGTGTATAGTAGTATCTGTGTGTGTGTGTATAGGAGTATCTGTGTGTGTGTGTATGTGTGTATAGGAATATCTGTGTGTGTGTGTATAGGAGTATCTCTGTGTGTGTGTATAGGAGTATCTGTGTGTGTGTGTGTATAGGAGTATCTGTGTGTGTATATAGAAGTATCTGTGTGCGTGTGTGTATAGAATTATCTGTGTGTGTGTGTGTATAGTAGTATCTGTGTGTGTGTGTGTATAGTAGTATCTGTGTGTGTGTATATATTAGTATCTGTGTGTGTGTATATAGTAGTGTCTGTGTGTGTGTATAGTAGTATCTGTGTGTGTGTGTAGTAGTATCAGTGTGTGTGTGTATAGTAGTATGTGTGTGTGCGTGTATAGGAGTATCTGTGTGTGTGTGTACAGGAGTATATGTGTGTGTGTGTGTAGCATTATCTGTGTGTGTGTATAGTAGTATCTGTGTGTGTGTATTGTAGTATCTGTGTGTGTGTGTATAGGAGTATCTGTGTGTGTGTATAGCAGTATCTGTGTGTGTGTGTACAGGAGTATGTGTGTGTGTGTAGTATTATCTGTGTGTGTGTATAGTATTATCTGTGTGTGTGTGTGTATCGTAGTATCTGTGTGTGTGTAGTAGTATCTGTGTATGTGTGTATAGGAGTATCTGTGTGTGTGTGTATAGGAGTATCTGTGTGTGTGTGTGTGTGTATAGTAGTATCTGTGTGTGTATATAGTATTATCTGTGTGTGTGAGTGTATAGTTTTTTCTGTGTGTGTGTGTGTGTATAGTAGTATCTGTGTGTATATAGTATTATCTGTGTGTGTGTGTGTATAGTAGTATCTGTGTGTGTGTGTATAGTATTATCTGTGTGTGTGTGTGTATAGTAGTATCTGTGTGTGTCTGTATAGTAGTATCTGTGTGTGTGTGTATAGTAGTGTCTGTGTGTGGGTATACTGGTATATGTGTGTGTGTGTGTATAGTAGTATCTGTGTGTGTGTATAGTAGTATCTGTGTGTGTGTATAGTAGTATCTATGTGTGTGTGTATAGGAGTATTTGTGTGTGTGTGTGTAGTATTATCTGTGTGTGTGTGTGTATAGTATTATCTGTGTGTGTGTGTATAGTAGTATCTGTGTGTGTGTGTAGTAGTATCTGTGTGTGTGTATAAGAGTATCTGTGTGTGTGTATAGTAGTATCTGTGTGAGTGTGTGTGTATAGTAGTATCTGTGTGTGTGTGTATAGTAGTATCTGTGTGTGTGTGTATAGTAGTATCTGTGTGTGTGTGTATAGTAGTTTCTGTGTGTGTGTGTGTGTGTGTGTATAGTAGTATCTTTGTGTGTGTATAGTATTATCTTTGTGTGTGTATAGTATTATCTGTGTGTGTGTATAGTATCATCTGTGTGTGTGTGTGTGTATAGTAGTATGTGTGTGTATGTATAGTATTATCTGTTTGTGTGTGTGTATAGTAGTATCTGTGTGTGTGTGTATAGTAGTATCTCTGTGTGTGTGTGTATAGTAGTATCTGTGTGTGTGTGTATAGTATTATCTGTGTGTGTGTGTATAGTATCTGTGTGTGTGTGTATAGTTGTATCTGTGTGTGTGTATAGTAGTGTCTGTGTGTGTGTATAGTAGTGTCTGTGTGTGTGTGTAGTAGTATCTGTGTGTGTGTGTATAGTAGTATCTGTGTGTGTGTATAGTAGTATGTGTGTGTGCGTGTATAGGAGTATCTGTGTGTGTGTGTACAGGAGTATGTGTGTGTGTGTGTGTAGTATTATCTGTGTGTGTGTATAGTATTATCTGTGTGTGTGTGTGTATAGTAGTATATGTGTGTGTGTGTATATAGGAGTATCTGTGTGTGTGTGTACAGGAGTATGTGTGTGTGTGTAGTATTATCTGTGTGTGTGTATAGTATTATCTGTGTGTGTGTGTGTATAGTAGTATCTGTGTGTGTGTAGTAGTATCTGTGTGTGTGTGTATAGTATTATCTGTGTGTGTGTGTGTATAGTAGTATCTGTGTGTGTCTGTATAGTAGTATCTGTGTGTGTGTGTATAGTAGTGTCTGTGTGTGGGTATACTGGTATATGTGTGTGTGTGTGTATAGTAGTATCTGTGTGTGTGTATAGTAGTATCTGTGTGTGTGTATAGTAGTATCTATGTGTGTGTGTATAGGAGTATTTGTGTGTGTGTGTAGTATTATCTGTGTGTGTGTGTGTATAGTATTATCTGTGTGTGTGTGTATAGTAGTATCTGTGTGTGTGTGTAGTAGTATCTGTGTGTGTGTATAAGAGTATCTGTGTGTGTGTATAGTAGTATCTGTGTGAGTGTGTGTGTATAGTAGTATCTGTGTGTGTGTGTATAGTAGTATCTGTGTGTGTGTGTATAGTAGTATCTGTGTGTGTGTGTATAGTAGTTTCTGTGTGTGTGTGTGTGTGTGTGTATAGTAGTATCTTTGTGTGTGTATAGTATTATCTTTGTGTGTGTATAGTATTATCTGTGTGTGTGTATAGTATCATCTGTGTGTGTGTGTGTATAGTAGTATGTGTGTGTATGTATAGTATTATCTGTTTGTGTGTGTGTATAGTAGTATCTGTGTGTGTGTGTATAGTAGTATCTCTGTGTGTGTGTGTATAGTAGTATCTGTGTGTGTGTGTATAGTATTATCTGTGTGTGTGTGTATAGTATCTGTGTGTGTGTGTATAGTTGTATCTGTGTGTGTGTATAGTAGTGTCTGTGTGTGTGTATAGTAGTGTCTGTGTGTGTGTGTAGTAGTATCTGTGTGTGTGTGTATAGTAGTATCTGTGTGTGTGTATAGTAGTATGTGTGTGTGCGTGTATAGGAGTATCTGTGTGTGTGTGTACAGGAGTATGTGTGTGTGTGTGTGTAGTATTATCTGTGTGTGTGTATAGTATTATCTGTGTGTGTGTGTGTATAGTAGTATATGTGTGTGTGTGTATATAGGAGTATCTGTGTGTGTGTGTACAGGAGTATGTGTGTGTGTGTAGTATTATCTGTGTGTGTGTATAGTATTATCTGTGTGTGTGTGTGTATAGTAGTATCTGTGTGTGTGTAGTAGTATCTGTGTGTGTGTGTATAGGAGTATCTGTGTGTGTGTGTGTGTAGAGTAGTATCTGTGTGTGTGTATAGTATTATCTGTGTGTGTGTGTGTATAGTTTTTTCTCTGTGTGTGTGTGTATAGTAGTATCTGTGTGTGTATATAGTATTATCTGTGTGTGTGTGTGTATAGTAGTATCTGTGTGTGTGTATAGTAGTATCTGTGTGTGAGTGCGTATAGGAGTATCTGTGTGTGTGTGTGTGTGTATAGGAGTATCTGTGTGTGTGTGTGTGTATAGGAGTATCTGTGTGTGTGTGTGTATAGGAGTATCTGTGTATGTGTGTATAGGAGTATCTGTGTGTGTATGGGTATAGATGTATGTGTGTGTGTGTATAGGAGTATGTGTGTGTGTGTATATGAGTGTGTGTGTGTGTGTATATAGGAGTATGTGTGTGTGTATAGGAGTATGTGTGTGTGCGTGTATAGGAGTATGTGTGTGTGTGTGTACAGGAGTATGTGTGTGTGTATAGGAGTATCTCTGTGTGTGTGTATAGGAGTATCTGTGTGTGTGTGTATAGGAGTATCTGTGTGTGTATATAGAAGTATCTGTGTGCGTGTGTGTATAGAAGTATCTGTGTGTGTGTGTGTATAGTAGTATCTGTGTGTGTGTGTATAGTAGTATCTGTGTGTGTGTATATAGTAGTATCTGTGTGTGTGTATATAGTAGTGTCTGTGTGTGTGTGTATAGTAGTATCTGTGTGTGTGTGTAGTAGTATCTGTGTGTGTGTGTATAGTAGTATGTGTGTGCGTGTATAGGAGTATCTGTGTGTGTGTGTACAGGAGTATGTGTGTGTGTGTGTAGTATTATCTGTGTGTGTGTGTATAGGAGTATCTGTGTGTGTGTGTATAGCAGTATCTGTGTGTGTGTGTACAGGAGTATGTGTGTGTGTGTAGTATTATCTGTGTGTGTGTATAGTATTATCTGTGTGTGTGTGTGTATAGTAGTATCTGTGTGTGTGTGTATAGGAGTATCTGTGTGTGTGTGTATGTGTGTATAGGAATATCTGTGTGTGTGTGTATAGGAGTATCTCTGTGTGTGTGTATAGGAGTATCTGTGTGTGTGTGTGTATAGGAGTATCTGTGTGTGTATATAGAAGTATCTGTGTGCGTGTGTGTATAGAATTATCTGTGTGTGTGTGTGTATAGTAGTATCTGTGTGTGTGTGTGTATAGTAGTATCTGTGTGTGTGTATATAGTAGTATCTGTGTGTGTGTATATAGTAGTGTCTGTGTGTGTGTATAGTAGTATCTGTGTGTGTGTGTAGTAGTATCAGTGTGTGCGTGTATAGGAGTATCTGTGTGTGTGTGTACAGGAGTATGTGTGTGTGTGTGTGTAGCATTATCTGTGTGTGTGTATAGTAGTATCTGTGTGTGTGTATTGTAGTATCTGTGTGTGTGTGTATAGGAGTATCTGTGTGTGTGTATAGCAGTATCTGTGTGTGTGTGTACAGGAGTATGTGTGTGTGTGTAGTATTATCTGTGTGTGTGTATAGTATTATCTGTGTGTGTGTGTGTATCGTAGTATCTGTGTGTGTGTAGTAGTATCTGTGTATGTGTGTATAGGAGTATCTGTGTGTGTGTGTATAGGAGTATCTGTGTGTGTGTGTGTGTGTATAGTAGTATCTGTGTGTGTATATAGTATTATCTGTGTGTGTGTGTATAGTTTTTTCTGTGTGTGTGTGTGTATAGTAGTATCTGTGTGTATATAGTATTATCTGTGTGTGTGTGTATAGTAGTATCTGTGTGTGTGTGTATAGTATTATCTGTGTGTGTGTGTGTATAGTAGTATCTGTGTGTGTCTGTATAGTAGTATCTGTGTGTGTGTGTATAGTAGTGTCTGTGTGTGGGTATACTGGTATATGTGTGTGTGTGTGTATAGTAGTATCTGTGTGTGTGTATAGTAGTATCTGTGTGTGTGTATAGTAGTATCTATGTGTGTGTGTATAGGAGTATTTGTGTGTGTGTGTGTAGTATTATCGGTGTGTGTGTGTGTATAGTATTATCTGTGTGTGTGTGTATAGTAGTATCTGTGTGTGTGTGTAGTAGTATCTGTGTGTGTGTGTATAAGAGTATCTGTGTGTGTGTATAGTAGTATCTGTGTGAGTGTGTGTGTATAGTAGTATCTGTGTGTGTGTGTATAGTAGTATCTGTGTGTGTGTGTATAGTAGTATCTGTGTGTGTGTGTATAGTAGTTTCTGTGTGTGTGTGTGTGTATAGTAGTATCTTTGTGTGTGTATAGTATTATCTTTGTGTGTGTATAGTATTATCTGTGTGTGTGTATAGTATCATCTGTGTGTGTGTGTGTGTGTATAGTAGTATGTGTGTGTATGTATAGTATTATCTGTTTGTGTGTGTGTATAGTAGTATCTGTGTGTGTGTATAGTAGTATCTCTGTGTGTGTGTGTATAGTAGTATCTGTGTGTGTGTGTATAGTATTATCTGTGTGTGTGTGTATAGTATCTGTGTGTGTGTGTATAGTTGTATCTGTGTGTGTGAATAGTAGTGTCTGTGTGTGTGTATAGTAGTTTCTGTGTGTGTGTGTAGTAGTATCTGTGTGTGTGTGTATAGTAGTATCTGTGTGTGTGTATAGTAGTATGTGTGTGTGCGTGTATAGGAGTATCTGTGTGTGTGTGTACAGGAGTATGTGTGTGTGTGTGTGTAGTATTATCTGTGTGTGTGTATAGTATTATCTGTGTGTGTGTGTGTGTATAGTAGTATATGTGTGTGTGTGTATATAGGAGTATCTGTGTGTGTGTGTACAGGAGTATGTGTGTGTGTGTGTGTAGTATTATCTGTGTGTGTGTATAGTATTATCTGTGTGTGTGTGTGTATAGTAGTATCTGTGTGTGTGTAGTAGTATCTGTGTGTGTGTGTATAGGAGTATCTGTGTGTGTGTGTGTGTAGAGTAGTATCTGTGTGTGTGTATAGTATTATCTGTGTGTGTGTGTGTAAAGTTTTTTCTGTGTGTGTGTGTGTATTGTAGTATCTGTGTGTGTATATAGTATTATCTGTGTGTGTGTGTGTGTGTATAGTAGTATCTGTGTGTGTGTATAGTAGTATCTGTGTGTGAGTGCGTATAGGAGTATCTGTGTGTGTGTGTGTGTGTATAGGAGTATCTGTGTGTGTGTGTGTGTATAGGAGTATCTGTGTGTGTGTGTGTATAGGAGTATCTGTGTATGTGTGTATAGGAGTTTCTGTGTGTGTATGGGTATAGGTGTATGTGTGTGTGTGTATAGGAGTATGTGTGTGTGTGTATATGAGTATGTGTGTGTGTGTGTATATAGGAGTATGTGTGTGTGTATAGGAGTATGTGTGTGTGCGTGTATAGGAGTATGTGTGTGTGTGTGTACAGGAGTATGTGTGTGTGTGTGTATAGGAGTATGTGTGTGTGCGTGTATAGGAGTATCTATGTGTGTGTACAGGAGTATTTCTGTGTGTGTAGTATTATCTGTGTGTGTGTATAGTATTATCTGTGTGTGTGTGTGTATAGTAGTATCTGTGTGTGTGTGTGTATAGTAGTATCTCTGTGTGTGTGTGTATAGTAGTATCTGTGTGTGTATGTATAGTAGTATCTGTGTGTGTGTGTATAGTAGTATCTGTGTGTGTGTGTATAGTAGTGTCTGTGTGTGTGTATAGTAGTATCTGGGTGTGTGTATAGTATTATCTCTGTGTGTGTGTATAGTATTATCTGTGTGTGTGTGGAGAGTAGTATCTGTGTGTGTGTGTATAGTAGTATCTGTGTGTGTGTATAGTAGTATCTGTGTGTGTGTTTAGTAGTATCTGTGTGTGTGTGTATAGGAGTATCTGTGTGTGTGTATAGGAGTATCTGTGTGTGTGTGTACAGGAGTATGTGTGTGTGTGTGTAGTATTATCTGTGTGTATAGTATTATCTGTGTGTGTGTGTGTGTGTATAGTAGTATCGGTGTGTGTGTGTGTAGTAGTATCTGTGTGTGTGTATAGGAGTATCTGTGTGTGTGTGTATAGGAGTATCTGTGTGTGTGTGTATAGTAGTATCTGTGTGTGTCTATAGTATTATCTGTGTGTGTGTGTGTATAGTTTTTTCTGTGTGTGTGTGTATAGTAGTATCTGTGTGTGTATATAGTATTATCTGTGTGTGTGTGTGTGTGTATCGTAGTATCTGTGTGTGTGTATAGTAGTATCTGTGTGTGAGTGTGTATAGGAGTATCTGTGTGTGTGTATGTATAGGAGTATCTGTGTGTGTGTGTGTATAGGAGTATCTGTGTGTGTGTGTATAGGAGTATCTGTGTGTGTGTGAATAGGAGTATCTGTGTGTGTGTATAGAAGTATCTGTCTGTGTGTGTGTATAGGAGTATGTGTGTGTGTGTGTATACGAGTATGTGTGTGCTTAGGAGTATGTGTGTGTGTGTATAGGAGTATGTGTGAGTGTGTGTATAGGAGTATGTGTGTGTTTGTGTATAGTAGTATCTGTGTGTGTGTGTGTATAGTAGTATCTGTGTGTGTGTGTGTATATTAATATCTGTGTGTGTGTATAGGAGTATCTGTGTGTGTGTGTGTATAGGAGTATCTGTGTGTGTATAGTATTATCTGTGTGTGTGTATAGTATTAACTGTGTGTGTGTGTGTGTATAGTAGTATCTGCGTGTGTATATAGTATTATCTGTGTGTGTGTGTATAAGAGTATCTGTGTGTGTGTGTGTGTAGGAGTATCTGTGTGTGTGTGTGTATAGGAGTATCTGTGTGTGTGTGTATAGGAGTATCTGTGTGTGTATGTGTATAGGAGTATGTGTGTGTGTGTGTATAGGAGTATGTGTGTGTGTGTGCATAGGAGTACGTGTTTGTGTGTGTTTTGGAGTATGTGTGTGTGTATAGGGGTATGTGTGTGTGTGTAGGAGTATGTGTGTGTGTGTAGTATCTCTGTGTGTGTGTGTATAGTAGTATCTGTGTGTGTGTGTATAGGAGTATCTGTGTGTGTGTGTACAGGAGTATGTGTGTGTGTGTGTAGTATTATCTGTGTGTGTGTATAGTATTATCTGTGTGTGTGTGTGTATACTAGTATCTGTGTGTGTGTGTTCAGTAGTATCTGTGTGTGTGTGTATAGGAGTATGTGTGTGTGTGTAGTATTATCTGTGTGTGTGTATAGTATTATCTGTGTGTGTGTGTATAGGAGTATCTGTGTGTGTGTGTATAGCAGTATCTGTGTGTGTGTGTACAGGAGTATGTGTGTGTGTATAATAGTATCTGTGTGTGTGTATAGTAGTATCTGTGTGTGTGTGTTTATAGTAGTTTCTGTGTGTGTGTGTGTGTATAGTAGTATCTTTGTGTGTGTATAGTATTATCTGTGTGTGTGTATAGTATCATCTGTGTGTGTGTGTATAGTAGTGTCTGTGTGTGTGTGTGTGTATAGTAGTATGTGTGTGTATGTATAGTATTATCTGTTTGTGTGTGTGTATAGTAGAATCTGTGTGTGTGTGTGTATATTAGTATCTCTGTGTGTGTGTGTATAGTAGTATCTGAAAGTGTGTGTGTGCATAGTATTATCTGTGTGTGTGTGTGTATAGTAGTATCTGTGTGTGTGTAGTAGTATCTGTGTGTGTGTATAGGAGTATCTGTGTGTGTGTGTGTGTAGAGTAGTATCTGTGTGTGTGTATAGTATTATCTGTTTGTATGTGTGTGTAGTTTTTTCTGTGTGTGTGTGTGTATAGTAGTATCTGTGTGTGTATATAGTATTATCTGTGTGTGTGTGTGTGTATAGTAGTATCTGTGTGTGTGTATAGTAGTATCTGTGTGTGAGTGCGTATAGGAGTATCTGTGTGTGTGTGTGTGTATAGGAGTATCTGTGTGTGTGTGTGTGTATAGGAGTATCTGTGTGTGTGTGTGTGTATAGGAGTATCTGTGTATGTGTGTATAGGAGTATCTGTGTGTGTATGGGTATAGGTGTATGTGTGTGTGTGTATAGGAGTATGTGTGTGTGTGTATATGAGTATGTGTGTGTGTGTGTATAGGAGTATGTGTGTGTGTGTATAGGAGTATGTGTGTGTGCGTGTATAGGAGTATCTGTGTGTGTGTGTACAGGAGTATGTGTGTGTGTGTGTATAGGAGTATGTGTGTGTGCGTGTATAGGAGTATCTGTGTGTGTGTGTACAGGAGTATGTGTGTGTGTGTAGTATTATCTGTGTGTGTGTATAGTATTATCTGTGTGTGTGTGTGTATAGTAGTATCTGTGTGTGTGTGTATAGTAGTATCTCTGTGTGTGTGTGTATAGTAGTATCTGTGTGTGTATGTATAGTAGTATCTGTGTGTGTGTGTATAGTAGTATCTGTGTGTGTGTGTATAGTAGTGTCTGTGTGTGTGTGTATAGTAGTATCTGGGTGTGTGTATAGTATTATCTCTGTGTGTGTATATAGTATTATCTGTGTGTGTGTGGAGAGTAGTATCTGTGTGTGTGTGTATAGTAGTATCTGTGTGTGTGTATAGTAGTATCTGTGTGTGTGTATAGTAGTATCTGTGTGTGTGTATAGGAGTATCTGTGTGTGTGTGTGTATAGGAGTATCTGTGTGTGTGTGTCCAGGAGTATGTGTGTGTGTGCGTAGTATTATCTGTGTGTGTGTATAGTATTATCTGTGTGTGTGTGTGTGTATAGTAGTATCTGTGTGTGTGTGTGTAGTAGTATCTGTGTGTGTGTATAGGAGTATCTGTGTGTGTGTGTATAGTAGTATCTGTGTGTGTCTATAGTATTATCTGTGTGTGTGTGTGTATAGTTTTTTCTGTGTGTGTGTGTATAGTAGTATCTGTGTGTGTATATAGTATTATCTGTGTGTGTGTGTGTATAGTATTATCTGTGTGTGTGTGTGTATAGTAGTATCTGTGTGTGTGTAGTAGTATCTGTGTGTGTGTGTATAGGAGTATCTGTGTGTGTGTGTGTAGAGGGTATCTGTGTGTGTGTATAGTATTATCTGTTTGTATGTGTGTGTAGTTTTTTCTGTGTGTGTGTGTGTATAGTAGTATCTGTGTGTGTATATAGTATTATCTCTGTGTGTGTGTGTGTGTATAGTAGAATCTGTGTGTGTGTATAGTAGTATCTGTGTGTGAGTGCGTATAGGAGTATCTGTGTGTGTGTGTGTGTAAAGGAGTATCTGTGTGTGTGTGTGTGTATAGGAGTATCTGTGTGTGTGTGTATAGGAGTATCTGTGTATGTGTGTATAGGAGTATCTGTGTGTGTATGGGTATAGGTGTATGTGTGTGTGTGTATAGGAGTATGTGTGTGTGTGTATATGAGTATGTGTGTGTGTGTGTATAGGAGTATGTGTGTGTGTATAGGAGTATGTGTGTGTGCGTGTGTGTATAGTAGTATCTGTGTGTGTGTGTAGTAGTATCTGTGTGTGTGTGTATAGGAGTATCTGTGTGTGTGTGTATAGTAGTATCTGTGTGTGTATATAGTATTATCTGTGTGTGTGTGTGTATAGTTTTTTCTGTGTGTGTGTGTGTGTATAGTAGTATCTGTGTGTGTATATAGTATTATCTGTGTGTGTGTGTGTGTATAGTAGTATCTGTGTGTGTGTATAGTAGTATCTGTGTGTGAGTGTGTATAGGAGTATCTGTGTGTGTGTGTGTATAGGAGTATCTGTGTGTGTGTATAGGAGTATCTGTGTGTGTGTGTGTATAGGAGTATCTGTGTGTGTGTGAATAGGAGTATCTGTGTGTGTGTATAGAAGTATCTGTCTGTGTGTGTGTATAGGAGTATGTGTGTGTGTGTGTGTATAGGAGTATGTGTGTGCTTAGGAGTATGTGTGTGTGTGTATAGGAGTATGTGTGTGTGTGTGTATAGGAGTATGTGTGTGTTTGTGTATAGGAGTATCTGTGTGTGTGTGTGTGTGTGTATAGGAATATCTGTGTGTGTGTGTATAGGAGTATCTCTGTGTGGGTGTATAGGAGTATCTGTGTGTGTGTGTGTATAGGAGTATCTGTGTGTGTATATAGAAGTATCTGTGTGCGTGTGTGTATAGAAGTATCTGTGTGTGTGTGTGTATAGTAGTATCTGTGTGTGTGTGTATAGTAGTATCTGTGTGTGTGTATATAGTAGTATCTGTGTGTGTGTATATAGTAGTGTCTGTGTGTGTGTGTATAGTAGTATCTGTGTGTGTGTGTAGTAGTATCTGTGTGTGTGTGTATAGTAGTATGTGTGTGTGCATGTATCGGAGTATCTGTGTGTGTGTGTACAGGAGTATGTGTGTGTGTGTGTGTAGTATTATCTGTGTGTGTGTATAGTAGTATCTGTGTGTGTGTATAGTAGTATCTGTGTGTGTGTGTATAGGATTATCTGTGTGTGTGTATAGCAGTATCTGTGTGTGTGTGTACAGGAGTATGTGTGTGTGTGTAGTATTATCTGTGTGTGTGTATAGTATTATCTGTGTGTGTGTGTGTAGTAGTATCTGTGTGTGTGTGTATAGGAGTATCTGTGTGTGTGTGTGTGTGTGTATAGGAATATCTGTGTGTGTATAGGAGTATCTCTGTGTGTGTGTGTGTATAGTATTATCTGTGTGTGTGTGTGTATAGGAATATCTGTGTGTGTGTGTATAGGAGTATCTCTGTGTGTGTGTATAGGAGTATCTGTGTGTGTGTGTGTATAGGAGTATCTGTGTGTGTATATAGAAGTATCTGTGTGCGTGTGTGTATATAGAAGTATCTGTGTGTGTGTGTGTATAGTAGTATCTGTGTGTGTGTGTATAGTAGTATCTGTGTGTGTGTATATAGTAGTATCTGTGTGTGTGTATATAGTAGTGTCTGTGTGTGTGTATTGTAGTATCTGTGTGTGTGTGTATAGTAGTATTGGTGTGTGTGTGTATAGTAGTTTCTGTGTGTGTGTGTGTATAGTAGTATCTTTGTGTGTGTATAGTATTATCTGTGTGTGTGTATAGTATCATCTGTGTGTGTGTGTGTATAGTAGTATCTGTGTGTGTGTATAGTAGTATCTGTGTGTGTGTATAGTAGTATCTATGTGTGTGTGTATAGGAGTATTTGTGTGTGTGTGTAGTATTATCGGTGTGTGTGTGTGTATAGTATTATCTGTGTGTGTGTGTATAGTAGTATCTGTGTGTGTGTGTAGTAGTATCTGTGTGTGTGTGTATAAGAGTATCTGTGTGTGTGTATAGTAGTATCTGTGTGAGTGTGTGTGTATAGTAGTATCTGTGTGTGTGTGTGTATAGTAGTATCTGTGTGTGTGTGTATAGTAGTATCTGTGTGTGTGTGTATAGTAGTTTCTGTGTGTGTGTGTGTGTATAGTAGTATCTTTGTGTGTGTATAGTATTATCTTTGTGTGTGTATAGTATTATCTGTGTGTGTGTATAGTATCATCTGTGTGTGTGTGTGTGTGTATAGTAGTATGTGTGTGTATGTATAGTATTATCTGTTTGTGTGTGTGTATAGTAGTATCTGTGTGTGTGTGTATAGTAGTATCTCTGTGTGTGTGTGTATAGTAGTATCTGTGTGTGTGTGTATAGTATTATCTGTGTGTGTGTGTATAGTATCTGTGTGTGTGTGTATAGTTGTATCTGTGTGTGTGTATAGTAGTGTCTGTGTGTGTGTATAGTAGTGTCTGTGTGTGTGTGTAGTAGTATCTGTGTGTGTGTATAGTAGTATCTGTGTGTGTGTATAGTAGTATGTGTGTGTGCGTGTATAGGAGTATCTGTGTGTGTGTGTACAGGAGTATGTGTGTGTGTGTGTGTAGTATTATCTGTGTGTGTGTATAGTATTATCTGTGTGTGTGTGTGTATAGTAGTATATGTGTGTGTGTGTATATAGGAGTATCTGTGTGTGTGTGTACAGGAGTATGTGTGTGTGTGTGTGTAGTATTATCTGTGTGTGTGTATAGTATTATCTGTGTGTGTGTGTGTATAGTAGTATCTGTGTGTGTGTAGTAGTATCTGTGTGTGTGTGTATAGGAGTATCTGTGTGTGTGTGTGTGTAGAGTAGTATCTGTGTGTGTGTATAGTATTATCTGTGTGTGTGTGTGTAAAGTTTTTTCTGTGTGTGTGTGTGTATAGTAGTATCTGTGTGTGTATATAGTATTATCTGTGTGTGTGTGTGTGTGTGTATAGTAGTATCTGTGTGTGTGTATAGTAGTATCTGTGTGTGAGTGCGTATAGGAGTATCTGTGTGTGTGTGTGTGTGTATAGGAGTATCTGTGTGTGTGTGTGTGTATAGGAGTATCTGTGTGTGTGTGTGTATAGGAGTATCTGTGTATGTGTGTATAGGAGTATCTGTGTGTATGGGTATAGGTGTATGTGTGTGTGTGTATAGGAGTATGTGTGTGTGTGTATATGAGTATGTGTGTGTGTGTGTATATAGGAGTATGTGTGTGTGTATAGGAGTATGTGTGTGTGCGTGTATAGGAGTACTTGTGTGTGTGTGTACAGGAGTATGTGTGTGTGTGTGTATAGGAGTATGTGTGTGTGCGTGTATAGGAGTATCTATGTGTGTGTGTACAGGAGTATTTGTGTGTGTGTAGTATTATCTGTGTGTGTGTATAGTATTATCTGTGTGTGTGTGTGTATAGTAGTATCTGTGTGTGTGTGTGTATAGTAGTATCTCTGTGTGTGTGTGTATAGTAGTATCTGTGTGTGTATGTATAGTAGTATCTGTGTGTGTGTGTATAGTAGTATCTGTGTGTGTGTGTATAGTAGTGTCTGTGTGTGTGTGTATAGTAGTATCTGGGTGTGTGTATAGTATTATCTCTGTGTGTGTGTATAGTATTATCTGTGTGTGTGTGGAGAGTAGTATCTGTGTGTGTGTGTATAGTAGTATCTGTGTGTGTGTATAGTAGTATCTGTGTGTGTGTTTAGTAGTATCTGTGTGTGTGTGTATAGGAGTATCTGTGTGTGTGTATAGGAGTATCTGTGTGTGTGTGTACAGGAGTATGTGTGTGTGTGTGTAGTATTATCTGTGTGTATAGTATTATCTGTGTGTGTGTGTGTGTATAGTAGTATCTGTGTGTGTGTGTGTAGTAGTATCTGTGTGTGTGTATAGGAGTATCTGTGTGTGTGTGTATAGGAGTATCTGTGTGTGTGTGTATAGTAGTATCTGTGTGTGTCTATAGTATTATCTGTGTGTGTGTGTGTATAGTTTTTTCTGTGTGTGTGTGTATAGTAGTATCTGTGTGTGTATATAGTATTATCTGTGTGTGTGTGTGTGTGTATCGTAGTATCTGTGTGTGTGTATAGTAGTATCTGTGTGTGAGTGTGTATAGGAGTATCTGTGTGTGTGTATGTATAGGAGTATCTGTGTGTGTGTGTGTATAGGAGTATCTGTGTGTGTGTGTATAGGAGTATCTGTGTGTGTGTGAATAGGAGTATCTGTGTGTGTGTATAGGAGTATGTGTGTGTGTGTGTATAGGAGTATGTGTGTGCTTAGGAGTATGTGTGTGTGTGTATAGGAGTATGTGTGAGTGTGTGTATAGGAGTATGTGTGTGTTTGTGTATAGTAGTATCTGTGTGTGTGTGTGTATAGTAGTATCTGTGTGTGTGTGTGTGTATATTAATATCTGTGTGTGTGTATAGGAGTATCTGTGTGTGTGTGTGTATAGGAGTATCTGTGTGTGTATAGTATTATCTGTGTGTGTGTATAGTATTAACTGTGTGTGTGTGTGTGTATAGTAGTATCTGCGTGTGTATATAGTATTATCTGTGTGTGTGTGTATAAGAGTATCTGTGTGTGTGTGTGTGTAGGAGTATCTGTGTGTGTGTGTGTATAGGAGTATCTGTGTGTGTGTATAGGAGTATCTGTGTGTGTATGTGTATAGGAGTATGTGTGTGTGTGTGTATAGGAGTATGTGTGTGTGTGTGCATAGGAGTACGTGTTTGTGTGTGTTTTGGAGTATGTGTGTGTGTATAGGGGTATGTGTGTGTGTATAGGAGTATCTGTGTGTGTGTATAGGAGTATCTGTTTGTGTATAGTGTTATCTGTGTCTGTGTATAGTATTAACTGTGTGTGTGTGTGAATAGTAGTATCTGCGTGTGTATATAGTATTATCAGTGTGTGTGTGTATTGTAGTATCTGTGTGTGTGTGTATAGTAGTATCTGTGTGTGTGTATAGGAGCATCTGTGTGTGTGTGTATAAGAGTATCTGTGTGTGTGTGTATAGGAGTATCTGTGTGTGTGTGTGTATAGGAGTATCTGTGTGTGTGTGTATAGGAGTATCTGTGTGTGTATGTGTATAGGAGTATGTGTGTGTGTGTGTATAGGAGTATGTGTGTGTGTGTGCATAGGAGTACGTGTTTGTGTGTGTTTTGGAGTATGTGTGTGTGTATAGGGGTATGTGTGTGTGTGTAGGAGTATGTGTGTGTGTGTAGTTGTATGTGTATGTGTGTATAAGAGTATCTCTGTGTGTGTGTGTATAGTATTATCTGTGTGTGTGTGGAGAGTAGTATCTGTGTGTGTGTATAGTAGTATCTGTGTGTGTGTATAGTAGTATCTGTGTGTGTGTATAGTAGTATCTGTGTGTGTGTATAGGAGTATCTGTGTGTGTGTGTATAGGATTTTCTGTGTGTGTGTGTACAGGAGTATGTGTGTGTGTGTAGTATTATCTGTGTGTGTGTATAGTATTATCTGTGTGTGTGTGTGTGTATAGTAGTATCAGTGTGTGTATGTTTAGTAGTATCTGTGTGTGTGTGTATAGGAGTATCTGTGTGTGTGTGTGTATAGTAGTATCTGTGTGTGTATATAGTATTATCTGTGTGTGTGTGTATAGTTTTTTCTGTGTGTGTGTGTGTGTATAGTAGTATCTGTGTGTGTATATAATATTATCTGTGTGTGTGTGTGTGTATAGTAGTATCTGTGTGTGTGTATAGTAGTATCTGTGTGTGAGTGTGCATAGGAGTATCTGTGTGTGTGTGTGTATAGGAGTATCTGTGTGTGTGTGTGTATAGGAGTATCTGTGTGTGTGTGTATAGGTGTATCTGTGTGTGAGTGAATAGGAGTATCTGTGTGTGTGTCTCGAAGTATCTGTGTGTGTATGTGTGTGTAGGAGTATGTGTGTGTGTGTGTGTGTATAGGAGTATGTGTGTGCATAGGAGTATGTGTGTGCGTGTATAGTAGTATGTGTGTGTGTGTGTATAGGAGTATGTGTGTGTTTGTGTATAGGAGTATCTGTGTGTGTGTGTGTGTATAGGAATATCTGTGTGTGTGTATAGGAGTATCTCTGTGTGTGTGTATAGGAGTATCTGTGTGTGTGTATAGGAGTATCTGTGTGTGTATATGGAAGTATCTGTGTGCGTGTGTGTATAGAAGTATCTGTGTGTGTGTGTATAGTAGTATCTGTGTGTGTGTGTGTATAGTAGTATCTGTGTGTGTGTATATAGTAGTATCTGTGTGTGTGTATATAGTAGTGTCTGTGTGTGTGTGTATAGTAGTATCTGTGTGTGTGTGTAGTAGTATCTGTGTGTGTGTGTATAGTAGTATGTGTGTGTGCGTGTATAGGAGTATCTGTGTGTGTGTGTACAGGAGTATGTGTGTGTGTGTGTGTGTAGTATTATCTGTGTGTGTGTATAGTAGTATCTCTGTGTGTGTATAGTAGTATCTGTGTGTGTGTGTATAGGAGTATCTGTGTGTGTGTGTATAGCAGTATCTGTGTGTGTGTGTAAGGGAGTATGTGTGTGTGTAGTATTATCTGTGTGTGTGTATAGTATTATCTGTGTGTGTGTGTGTATAGTAGTATCTGTGTGTGTGTGTGTAGTAGTATCTGTGTGTGTGTGTATAGGAGTATCTGTGTGTGTGTGTATAGGAGTATCTGTGTGTGTGTGTGTGTGTGTGTATAGTAGTATCTGTGTGTGTATATCGTATTATCTGTGTGTGTGTGTATAGTTTTTTCTGTGTGTGTGTGTGTATAGTAGTATCTGTGTGTGTATATAGTATTATCTGTGTGTGTGTGTGTGTGTATAGTAGTATCTGTGTGTGTGTATAGTAGTATCTGAGTGTGAGTGTGTATAGGAGTATCTGTGTGTTTGTGTGTGTGTATAGGAGTATCTGTGTGTGTGTGTGTATAGTAGTATCTGTGTGTGTGTAGTATTATCTGTGTGTGTGTGTATAAGAGTATCTGTGTGTGTGTGTATAGGAGTATCTGTGTGTGTGTGTGTATAGGAGTATCTGTGTGTGTGTGTATAGGAGTATCTGTGTGTGTATGTGTATAGGAGTATGTGTGTGTGTGTGTATAGGAGTATGTGTGTGTGTGTGCATAGGAGTACGTGTTTGTGCGTGTTTTGGAGTATGTGTGTGTGTATAGGGGTATGTGTGTGTGTGTAGGAGTATGTGTGTGTGTGTAGTAGTATGTGTATGTGTGTATAGGAGTATCTCTCTGTGTGTGTGTATAGTATTATCTGTGTGTGTGGAGAGTAGTATCTGTGTGTGTGTGTATAGTAGTATCTGTGTGTGTGTATAGTAGTATCTGTGTGTGTGTGTATAGGAGTATCTGTGTGTGTGTGTATAGGAGTATCTGTGTGTGTGTGTACAGGAGTATGTGTGTGTGTGTAGTATTATCTGTGTGTGTGTATAGTATTATCTGTGTGTGTGTGTGTATAGTAGTATCTGTGTGTGTGTGTTTAGTAGTATCTGTGTGTGTGTGTATAGGAGTATGTGTGTGTGTGTAGTATTATCTGTGTGTGTGTATAGTATTATCTGTGTGTGTGTGTGTATAGGAGTATCTGTGTGTGTGTGTATAGCAGTATCTGTGTGTGTGTGTACAGGAGTATGTGTGTGTGTATAATAGTATCTGTGTGTGTGTATAGTAGTATCTGTGTGTGTGTGTTTATAGTAGTTTCTGTGTGTGTGTGTGTGTATAGTAGTATCTTTGTGTGTGTATAGTATTATCTGTGTGTGTGTATAGTATCATCTGTGTGTGTGTGTATAGTAGTGTCTGTGTGTGTGTGTGTGTATAGTAGTATGTGTGTGTATGTATAGTATTATCTGTTTGTGTGTGTGTATAGTAGAATCTGTGTGTGTGTGTATATTAGTATCTCTGTGTGTGTGTGTATAGTAGTATCTGAAAGTGTGTGTGTGCATAGTATTATCTGTGTGTGTGTGTGTATAGTAGTATCTGTGTGTGTGTAGTAGTATATGTGTGTGTGTATAGGAGTATCTGTGTGTGTGTGTGTGTAGAGTAGTATCTGTGTGTGTGTATAGTATTATCTGTTTGTATGTGTGTGTAGTTTTTTCTGTGTGTGTGTGTGTATAGTAGTATCTGTGTGTGTATATAGTATTATCTGTGCGTGTGTGTGTGTATAGTAGTATCTGTGTGTGTGTATAGTAGTATCTGTGTGTGAGTGCGTATAGGAGTATCTGTGTGTGTGTGTGTGTGTATAGGAGTATCTGTGTGTGTGTGTGTATAGGAGTATCTGTGTGTGTGTGTGTATAGGAGTATCTGTGTATGTGTGTATAGGAGTATCTGTGTGTGTATGGGTATAGGTGTATGTGTGTGTGTGTATAGGAGTATGTGTGTGTGTGTATATGAGTATGTGTGTGTGTGTGTATAGGAGTATGTGTGTGTGTGTATAGGAGTATGTGTGTGTGCGTGTATAGGAGTATCTGTGTGTGTGTGTACAGGAGTATTTGTGTGTGTGTGTATAGGAGTATGTGTGTGTGCGTGTATAGGAGTATCTGTGTGTGTGTGTACAGGAGTATGTGTGTGTGTGTAGTATTATCTGTGTGTGTGTATAGTATTATCTGTGTGTGTGTGTGTATAGTAGTATCTGTGTGTGTGTGTGTATAGTAGTATCTCTGTGTGTGTGTGTATAGTAGTATCTGTGTGTGTATGTATAGTAGTATCTGTGTGTGTGTGTATAGTAGTATCTGTGTGTGTGTGTATAGTAGTGTCTTTGTGTGTGTGTATAGTAGTATCTGGGTGTGTGTATAGTATTATCTCTGTGTGTGTATATAGTATTATCTGTGTGTGTGTGGAGAGTAGTATCTGTGTGTGTGTGTATAGTAGTATCTGTGTGTGTGTATAGTAGTATCTGTGTGTGTATATAGTAGTATCTGTGTGTGTGTATAGGAGTATCTGTGTGTGTGTGTGTATAGGAGTATCTGTGTGTGTGTGTCCAGGAGTATGTGTGTGTGTGCGTAGTATTATCTGTGTGTGTGTATAGTATTATCTGTGTGTGTGTGTGTGTATAGTAGTATCTGTGTGTGTGTGTGTAGTAGTATCTGTGTGTGTGTATAGGAGTATCTGTGTGTGTGTGTATAGTAGTATCTGTGTGTGTCTATAGTATTATCTGTGTGTGTGTGTGTATAGTTTTTTCTGTGTGTGTGTGTATAGTAGTATCTGTGTGTGTATATAGTATTATCTGTGTGTGTGTGTATAGTATTATCTGTGTGTGTGTGTGTATAGTAGTATCTGTGTGTGTGTAGTAGTATCTGTGTGTGTGTGTATAGGAGTATCTGTGTGTGTGTGTGTAGAGGGTATCTGTGTGTGTGTATAGTATTATCTGTTTGTATGTGTGTGTAGTTTTTTCTGTGTGTGTGTGTGTATAGTAGTATCTGTGTGTGTATATAGTATTATCTGTGTGTGTGTGTGTGTGTATAGTAGAATCTGTGTGTGTGTATAGTAGTATCTGTGTGTGAGTGCGTATAGGAGTATCTGTGTGTGTGTGTGTGTAAAGGAGTATCTGTGTGTGTGTGTGTGTATAGGAGTATCTGTGTGTGTGTGTGTATAGGAGTATCTGTGTATGTGTGTATAGGAGTATCTGTGTGTGTATGGGTATAGGTGTATGTGTGTGTGTGTATAGGGGTATGTGTGTGTGTGTATATGAGTATGTGTGTGTGTGTGTATAGGAGTATGTGTGTGTGTATAGGAGTATGTGTGTGTGCGTGTGTGTATAGTAGTATCTGTGTGTGTGTGTAGTAGTATCTGTGTGTGTGTGTATAGGAGTATCTGTGTGTGTGTGTATAGGAGTATCTGTGTGTGTGTGTATAGTAGTATCTGTGTGTGTATATAGTATTATCTGTGTGTGTGTGTGTATAGTTTTTTCTGTGTGTGTGTGTGTGTATAGTAGTATCTGTGTGTGTATATAGTATTATCTCTGTGTGTGTGTGTGTATAGTAGTATCTGTGTGTGTGTATAGTAGTATCTGTGTGTGAGTGTGTATAGGAGTATCTGTGTGTGTGTGTGTATAGGAGTATCTGTGTGTGTGTATAGGAGTATCTGTGTGTGTGTGTATAGGAGTATCTGTGTGTGTGTGAATAGGAGTATCTGTGTGTGTGTATAGAAGTATCTGTCTGTGTGTGTGTATAGGAGTATGTGTGTGTGTGTGTGTATAGGAGTATGTGTGTGCTTAGGAGTATGTGTGTGTGTGTATAGGAGTATGTGTGTGTGTGTGTATAGGAGTATGTGTGTGTTTGTGTATAGGAGTATCTGTGTGTGTGTGTGTGTGTGTATAGGAATATCTGTGTGTGTGTGTATAGGAGTATCTCTGTGTGGGTGTATAGGAGTATCTGTGTGTGTGTGTGTATAGGAGTATCTGTGTGTGTATATAGAAGTATCTGTGTGCGTGTGTGTATAGAAGTATCTGTGTGTGTGTGTGTATAGTAGTATCTGTGTGTGTGTATAGTAGTATCTGTGTGTGTGTATATAGTAGTATCTGTGTGTGTGTATATAGTAGTGTCTGTGTGTGTGTGTATAGTAGTATCTGTGTGTGTGTGTAGTAGTATCTGTGTGTGTGTGTATGGTAGTATGTGTGTGTGCATGTATGGGAGTATCTGTGTGTGTGTGTACAGGAGTATGTGTGTGTGTGTGTGTAGTATTATCTGTGTGTGTGTATAGTAGTATCTGTGTGTGTGTATAGTAGTATCTGTGTGTGTGTGTATAGGATTATCTGTGTGTGTGTATAGCAGTATCTGTGTGTGTGTGTACAGGAGTATGTGTGTGTGTGTAGTATTATCTGTGTGTGTGTATAGTATTATCTGTGTGTGTGTGTGTAGTAGTATCTGTGTGTGTGTGTATAGGAGTATCTGTGTGTGTGTGTGTGTGTGTATAGGAATATCTGTGTGTGTATAGGAGTATCTCTGTGTGTGTGTGTATAGTATTATCTGTGTGTGTGTGTGTATAGGAATATCTGTGTGTGTGTGTATAGGAGTATCTCTGTGTGTGTGTATAGGAGTATCTGTGTGTGTGTGTGTATAGGAGTATCTGTGTGTGTATATAGAAGTATCTGTGTGCGTGTGTGTATATAGAAGTATCTGTGTGTGTGTGTGTATAGTAGTATCTGTGTGTGTGTGTATAGTAGTATCTCTGTGTGTGTATATAGTAGTATCTGTGTGTGTGTATATAGTAGTGTCTGTGTGTGTGTATTGTAGTATCTGTGTGTGTGTGTATAGTAGTATTGGTGTGTGTGTGTATAGTAGTTTCTGTGTGTGTGTGTATAGTAGTATCTTTGTGTGTGTATAGTATTATCTGTGTGTGTGTATAGTATCATCTGTGTGTGTGTGTGTATAGTAGTGTCTGTGTGTGTGTGTGTGTATAGTAGTATGTGTGTGTATGTATAGTATTATCTGTTTGTGTGTGTGTATAGTAGAATCTGTGTGTGTGTGTGTATATTAGTATCTCTGTGTGTGTGTGTATAGTAGTATCTGTGTGTGTGTGTGTATAGTATTATCTGTGTGTGTGTGTACAGTAGTATCTGTGTGTGTAGTAGTATCTGTGTGTGTGTATAGGAGTATCTGTGTGTGTGTGTGTGTAGAGTAGTATCTGTGTGTGTGTATAGTATTATCTGTTTGTATGTGTGTGTAGTTTTTTCTGTGTGTGTGTGTGTATAGTAGTATCTGTGTGTGTATATAGTATTATCTGTGTGTGTGTGTGTGTATAGTAGTATCTGTGTGTGTGTATAGTAGTATCTGTGTGTGAGTGCGTATAGGAGTATCTGTGTGTGTGTGTGTGTATAGGAGTATCTCTGTGTGTGTGTGTGTATAAGAGTATCTGTGTGTGTGTGTGTATAGGAGTATCTGTGTATGTGTGTATAGGAGTATCTGTGTGTGTATGGGTATAGGTGTATGTGTGTGTGTATAGGAGTATGTGTGTGTGTGTATATGAGTATGTGTGTGTGTGTGTGTATAGGAGTATGTATGTGTGTGTATAGGAGTATGTGTGTGTGCGTGTATAGGAGTATGTGTGTGTGTGTGTATAGGAGTATGTGTGTGTGTGTGTATAGGAGTATGTGTGTGTGCGTGTATAGGAGTATCTGTGTGTGTGTACAGGAGTATGTGTGTGTGTGTAGTATTATCTGTGTGTGTGTATAGTATTATCTGTGTGTGTGTGTGTATAGGAGTATCTGTGTGTGTGTGTGTGTATAGGAAATTCTGTGTGTGTGTGTATAGGAGTATCTGTGTGTGTATGTGTATAGGAGTATGTGTGTGTGTGTGTATAGGAGTATGTGTGTGTGTGTGTGCATAGGAGCACGTGTTTGTGTGTGTTTTGGAGTATGTGTGTGTGTATAGGGGTATGTGTGTGTGTGTGTAGGAGTATGTGTGTGTGTGTGTAGTAGTATGTGTATGTGTGTATAGGAGTATCTCTGTGTGTGTGTGTAGGAGTATCTGGGTGTGTGTATAGTATTATCTCTGTGTGTGTGTATAGTATTATCTGTGTGTGTGTGGAGAGTAGTATCTGTGTGTGTGTGGAGAGTAGTATCTGTGTGTGTGTGTATAGTAGTATCTGAGTGTGTGTATAGTAGTATCTGTGTGTGTGTGTGTATAGTAGTATCTGTGTGAGTGTGTGTGTATAGTAGTAGCTGTGTGTGTGTGTGTATAGTAGTATCTGTGTGTGTGTGTGTATAGTAGTATCTGTGTGTGTGTGTTTAGTAGTATCTGTGTGCGTGTGTATAGGAGTATGTGTGTGTGTGTAGTATTATCTGTGTGTGTGTATAGTATTATCTGTGTGTGTGTGTGTATAGGAGTATCTGTGTGTGTGTGTATAGCAGTATCTGTGTGTGTGTGTACAGGAGTATGTGTGTGTGTATAATAGTATCTGTGTGTGTGTATAGTAGTATCTGTGTGTGTGTGTTTATAGTAGTTTCTGTGTGTGTGTGTGTGTATCGTAGTATCTTTGTGTGTGTATAGTATTATCTGTGTGTGTGTATAGTATCATCTGTGTGTGTGTGTATAGTAGTGTCTGTGTGTGTGTGTGTGTATAGTAGTATGTGTGTGTATGTATAGTATTATCTGTTTGTGTGTGTGTATAGTAGAATCTGTGTGTGTGTGTGTATATTAGTATCTCTGTGTGTGTGTGTATAGTAGTATCTGAAAGTGTGTGTGTGCATAGTATTATCTGTGTGTGTGTGTGTATAGTACTATCTGTGTGTGTGTAGTAGTATATGTGTGTGTGTATAGGAGTATCTGTGTGTGTGTGTGTGTAGAGTAGTATCTGTGTGTGTGTATAGTATTATCTGTTTGTATGTGTGTGTAGTTTTTTCTGTGTGTGTGTGTGTATAGTAGTATCTGTGTGTGTATATAGTATTATCTGTGCGTGTGTGTGTGTATAGTAGTATCTGTGTGTGTGTATAGTAGTATCTGTGTGTGAGTGCGTATAGGAGTATCTGTGTGTGTGTGTGTGTGTATAGGAGTATCTGTGTGTGTGTGTGTGTATAGGAGTATCTGTGTGTGTGTGTGTATAGGAGTATCTGTGTATGTGTGTATAGGAGTATCTGTGTGTGTATGGGTATAGGTGTATGTGTGTGTGTGTATAGGAGTATGTGTGTGTGTGTATATGAGTATGTGTGTGTGTGTGTATAGGAGTATGTGTGTGTGTGTATAGGAGTATGTGTGTGTGCGTGTATAGGAGTATCTGTGTGTGTGTGTACAGGAGTATTTGTGTGTGTGTGTATAGGAGTATGTGTGTGTGCGTGTATAGGAGTATCTGTGTGTGTGTGTACAGGAGTATGTGTGTGTGTGTAGTATTATCTGTGTGTGTGTATAGTATTATCTGTGTGTGTGTGTGTATAGTAGTATCTGTGTGTGTGTGTGTATAGTAGTATCTCTGTGTGTGTGTGTATAGTAGTATCTGTGTGTGTATGTATAGTAGTATCTGTGTGTGTGTGTATAGTAGTATCTGTGTGTGTGTGTATAGTAGTGTCTGTGTGTGTGTGTATAGTAGTATCTGGGTGTGTGTATAGTATTATCTCTGTGTGTGTATATAGTATTATCTGTGTGTGTGTGGAGAGTAGTATCTGTGTGTGTGTGTATAGTAGTATCTGTGTGTGTGTATAGTAGTATCTGTGTGTGTATATAGTAGTATCTGTGTGTGTGTATAGGAGTATCTGTGTGTGTGTGTGTATAGGAGTATCTGTGTGTGTGTGTCCAGGAGTATGTGTGTGTGTGCGTAGTATTATCTGTGTGTGTGTATAGTATTATCTGTGTGTGTGTGTGTATAGTAGTATCTGTGTGTGTGTGTGTAGTAGTATCTGTGTGTGTGTATAGGAGTATCTGTGTGTGTGTGTATAGTAGTATCTGTGTGTGTCTATAGTATTATCTGTGTGTGTGTGTGTATAGTTTTTTCTGTGTGTGTGTGTATAGTAGTATCTGTGTGTGTATATAGTATTATCTGTGTGTGTGTGTGTATAGTATTATCTGTGTGTGTGTGTGTATAGTAGTATCTGTGTGTGTGTAGTAGTATCTGTGTGTGTGTGTATAGGAGTATCTGTGTGTGTGTGTGTAGAGGGTATCTGTGTGTGTGTATAGTATTATCTGTTTGTATGTGTGTGTAGTTTTTTCTGTGTGTGTGTGTATATAGTAGTATCTGTGTGTGTATATAGTATTATCTGTGTGTGTGTGTGTGTGTATAGTAGAATCTGTGTGTGTGTATAGTAGTATCTGTGTGTGAGTGCGTATAGGAGTATCTGTGTGTGTGTGTGTGTAAAGGAGTATCTGTGTGTGTGTGTGTATAGGAGTATCTGTGTGTGTGTGTGTATAGGAGTATCTGTGTATGTGTGTATAGGAGTATCTGTGTGTGTATGGGTATAGGTGTATGTGTGTGTGTGTATAGGGGTATGTGTGTGTGTGTATATGAGTATGTGTGTGTGTGTGTATAGGAGTATGTGTGTGTGTATAGGAGTATGTGTGTGTGCGTGTGTGTATAGTAGTATCTGTGTGTGTGTGTAGTAGTATCTGTGTGTGTGTGTATAGGAGTATCTGTGTGTGTGTGTATAGGAGTATCTGTGTGTGTGTGTATAGTAGTATCTGTGTGTGTATATAGTATTATCTGTGTGTGTGTGTGTATAGTTTTTTCTGTGTGTGTGTGTGTGTGTATAGTAGTATCTGTGTGTGTATATAGTATTATCTCTGTGTGTGTGTGTGTATAGTAGTATCTGTGTGTGTGTATAGTAGTATCTGTGTGTGAGTGTGTATAGGAGTATCTGTGTGTGTGTGTGTGTATAGGAGTATCTGTGTGTGTGTATAGGAGTATCTGTGTGTGTGTGTATAGGAGTATCTGTGTGTGTGTGAATAGGAGTATCTGTGTGTGTGTATAGAAGTATCTGTCTGTGTGTGTGTATAGGAGTATGTGTGTGTGTGTGTGTATAGGAGTATGTGTGTGCTTAGGAGTATGTGTGTGTGTGTATAGGAGTATGTGTGTGTGTGTGTATAGGAGTATGTGTGTGTTTGTGTATAGGAGTATCTGTGTGTGTGTGTGTGTGTGTATAGGAATATCTGTGTGTGTGTGTATAGGAGTATCTCTGTGTGGGTGTATAGGAGTATCTGTGTGTGTGTGTATAGGAGTATCTGTGTGTGTATATAGAAGTATCTGTGTGCGTGTGTGTATAGAAGTATCTGTGTGTGTGTGTGTATAGTAGTATCTGTGTGTGTGTGTATAGTAGTATCTGTGTGTGTGTATATAGTAGTATCTGTGTGTGTGTATATAGTAGTGTCTGTGTGTGTGTGTATAGTAGTATCTGTGTGTGTGTGTAGTAGTATCTGTGTGTGTGTGTATGGTAGTATGTGTGTGTGCATGTATGGGAGTATCTGTGTGTGTGTGTACAGGAGTATGTGTGTGTGTGTGTGTAGTATTATCTGTGTGTGTGTATAGTAGTATCTGTGTGTGTGTATAGTAGTATCTGTGTGTGTGTGTATAGGATTATCTGTGTGTGTGTATAGCAGTATCTGTGTGTGTGTGTACAGGAGTATGTGTGTGTGTGTAGTATTATCTGTGTGTGTGTATAGTATTATCTGTGTGTGTGTGTGTAGTAGTATCTGTGTGTGTGTGTATAGGAGTATCTGTGTGTGTGTGTGTGTGTATAGGAATATCTGTGTGTGTATAGGAGTATCTCTGTGTGTGTGTGTATAGTATTATCTGTGTGTGTGTGTGTATAGGAATATCTGTGTGTGTGTGTATAGGAGTATCTCTGTGTGTGTGTATAGGAGTATCTGTGTGTGTGTGTGTATAGGAATATCTGTGTGTGTATATAGAAGTATCTGTGTGCGTGTGTGTATATAGAAGTATCTGTGTGTGTGTGTGTATAGTAGTATCTGTGTGTGTGTGTATAGTAGTATCTCTGTGTGTGTATATAGTAGTATCTGTGTGTGTGTATATAGTAGTGTCTGTGTGTGTGTATTGTAGTATCTGTGTGTGTGTGTATAGTAGTATTGGTGTGTGTGTGTATAGTAGTTTCTGTGTGTGTGTGTATAGTAGTATCTTTGTGTGTGTATAGTATTATCTGTGTGTGTGTATAGTATCATCTGTGTGTGTGTGTGTATAGTAGTGTCTGTGTGTGTGTGTGTGTATAGTAGTATGTGTGTGTATGTATAGTATTATCTGTTTGTGTGTGTGTATAGTAGAATCTGTGTGTGTGTGTGTATATTAGTATCTCTGTGTGTGTGTGTATAGTAGTATCTGTGTGTGTGTGTGTATAGTATTATCTGTGTGTGTGTGTACAGTAGTATCTGTGTGTGTAGTAGTATCTGTGTGTGTGTATAGGAGTATCTGTGTGTGTGTGTGTGTAGAGTAGTATCTGTGTGTGTGTATAGTATTATCTGTTTGTATGTGTGTGTAGTTTTTTCTGTGTGTGTGTGTGTATAGTAGTATCTGTGTGTGTATATAGTATTATCTGTGTGTGTGTGTGTGTATAGTAGTATCTGTGTGTGTGTATAGTAGTATCTGTGTGTGAGTGCGTATAGGAGTATCTGTGTGTGTGTGTGTGTATAGGAGTATCTCTGTGTGTGTGTGTGTATAAGAGTATCTGTGTGTGTGTGTGTATAGGAGTATCTGTGTATGTGTGTATAGGAGTATCTGTGTGTGTATGGGTATAGGTGTATGTGTGTGTGTATAGGAGTATGTGTGTGTGTGTATATGAGTATGTGTGTGTGTGTGTGTATAGGAGTATGTATGTGTGTGTATAGGAGTATGTGTGTGTGCGTGTATAGGAGTATGTGTGTGTGTGTGTATAGGAGTATGTGTGTGTGTGTGTATAGGAGTATGTGTGTGTGCGTGTATAGGAGTATCTGTGTGTGTGTACAGGAGTATGTGTGTGTGTGTAGTATTATCTGTGTGTGTGTATAGTATTATCTGTGTGTGTGTGTGTATAGTAGTATCTGTGTGTGTGTGTGTATAGTAGTATCTCTGTGTGTGTGTGTATAGTAGTATCTGTGTGTGTGTGTATAGTAGTATCTGTGTGTGTGTATAGTCGTATCTGTGTGTGTGTGTATAGTAGTGTCTGTGTGTGTGTGTATAGTAGTATCTGGGTGTGTGTATAGTATTATCTCTGTGTGTGTATATAGTATTATCTGTGTGTGTGTGGAGAGTAGTATCTGTGTGTGTGTGTATAGTAGTATCTGTGTGTGTGTATAGTAGTATCTGTGTGTGTGTATAGTAGTATCTGTGTGTGTGTGTATAGGAGTATCTGTGTGTGTGTGTGTATAGGAGTATCTGTGTGTGTGTGTCCAGGAGTATGTGTGTGTGTGTGTAGTATTATCTGCGTGTGTGTATAGTATTATCTGTGTGTGTGTGTGTGTATAGTAGTATCTGTGTGTGTGTGTGTAGTAGTATCTGTGTGTGTGTATAGGAGTATCTGTGTGTGTGTGTATAGTAGTATCTGTGTGTGTCTATAGTATTATCTGTGTGTGTGTGTATAGTTTTTTCTGTGTGTGTGTATAGTAGTATCTGTGTGTGTATATAGTATTATCTGTGTGTGTGTGTGTATAGTATTATCTGTGTGTGTGTGTGTATAGTAGTATCTGTGTGTGTGTAGTAGTATCTGTGTGTGTGTGTATAGGAGTATCTGTGTGTGTGTGTGTAGAGGGTATCTGTGTGTGTGTATAGTATTATCTGTTTGTATGTGTGTGTGTGTGTATAGTAGTATCTGTGTGTGTATATAGTATTATCTGTGTGTGTGTGTGTGTGTATAGTAGTATCTGTGTGTGTGTATAGTAGTATCTGTGTGTGAGTGCGTAAAGGAGTATCTGTGTGTGTGTGTGTATAGTAGTATCTGTGTATGTGTGTATAGGAGTATCTGTGTGTGTATGGGTATAGGTGTATGTGTGTGTGTGTATAGGAGTATGTGTGTGTGTGTATATGAGTATGTGTGTGTGTGTGTGTGTGTATAGGAGTATGTGTGTGTGTATAGGAGTATGTGTGTGTGCGTGTGTGTATAGTAGTATCTGTGTGTGTGTGTATAGGAGTATCTGTGTGTGTATAGTAGTATCTGTGTGTGTATATAGTATTATCTGTGTGTGTGTGTGTATAGTTTTTTCTGTGTGTGTGTGTATAGTAGTATCTGTGTGTGTATATAGTATTATCTGTGTGTGTGTGTGTGTATAGTAGTATCTGTGTGTGTGTATAGTAGTATCTGTGTGTGTGTGTATAGTTTTTTCTGTGTGTGTGTGTGTGTGTGTATAGTATTATCTGTGTGTGTATATAGTATTATCTGTGTGTGTGTGTGTGTGTGTATAGTAGTATCTGTGTGTGTGTATAGTAGTATCTTTGTGTGGGTGTGTATAGGAGTATCTGTGTGTGTTTGTGTATAGGAGTATCTGTGTGTGTGTGGATAGGAGTATCTGTGTGTGTGTGTGTATAGGAGTATCTGTGTGTGTGTGAATAGGAGTATCTGTGTGTGTGTGAAGAGAAGTATCTGTGTGTGTGTATAGGAGTATGTGTGTGTGTGTGTGTGTATAGGAGTATGTGTGTGCATAGGAGTATGTGTGTGTGTGAAAAGGAGTATGTGTGTGTGTGTGTATAGGAGTATGTGTGTGTTTGTGTTTAGGAGTATCTGTGTGTGTGTGTGTGTATAGGAATATCTGTGTGTGTGTGTATAGGAGTATCTCTGTGTGTGTGTATACGAGTATCTGTGTGTGTGTATAGGAGTATCTGTGTGTGTATATAGAAGTATCTGTGTGCGTGTGTGCATAGAAGTATCTGTGTGTGTGTGTATAGAAGTATCTGTGTATGTGTATAGCAATTTCTGTGTGTGTGTGTATAGGAGTATCTGTGTGTGTGTGTGTGTATAGTAGTATCTGTGTGTGTGAATAGTATTATCTGTGTGTGTGTGTGTATTGTAGTATCTTGTTTGTGTGTGTGTATAGTAGTATCTGTGTGTGTGTGTATGGTATTATCTGTGTGTGTGTGTATAGTAGTATCTGTGTGTGTGTGTATAGTAGTATCTGTGTGTGTGTGTATAGTAGTATCTGTGTGTGTGTGTATATTAGTATCTGTGTGCGTGTATAGGAGTATCTGTGTGTGTGTATAGGAGTATCTGTTTGTGTATAGTGTTATCTGTGTCTGTGTATAGTATTAACTGTGTGTGTGTGTGAATAGTAGTATCTGCGTGTGTATATAGTATTATCTGTGTGTGTGTGTATTGTAGTATCTGTGTGTGTGTGTATAGTAGTATCTGTGTGTGTGTATAGGAGCATCTGTGTGTGTGTGTATAAGAGTATCTGTGTGTGTGTGTGTATAGGAGTATCTGTGTGTGTGTGTGTATAGGAGTATCTGTGTGTGTGTGTATAGGAGTATCTGTGTGTGTATGTGTATAGGAGTATGTGTGTGTGTGTGTATAGGAGTATGTGTGTGTGTGTGTGCATAGGAGTACGTGTTTGTGTGTGTTTTGGAGTATGTGTGTGTGTATAGGGGTATGTGTGTGTGTGTAGGAGTATGTGTGTGTGTGTAGTTGTATGTGTATGTGTGTATAAGAGTATCTCTGTGTGTGTGTGTATAGTATTATCTGTGTGTGTGTGGAGAGTAGTATCTGTGTGTGTGTATAGTAGTATCTGTGTGTGTGTATAGTAGTATCTGTGTGTGTGTATAGTAGTATCTGTGTGTGTGTATAGGAGTATCTGTGTGTGTGTATAGGATTTTCTGTGTGTGTGTGTACAGGAGTATGTGTGTGTGTGTAGTATTTTCTGTGTGTGTGTATAGTATTATCTGTGTGTGTGTGTGTGTATAGTAGTATCAGTGTGTGTGTGTTTAGTAGTATCTGTGTGTGTGTGTATAGGAGTATCTGTGTGTGTGTGTATAGTAGTATCTGTGTGTGTATATAGTATTATCTGTGTGTGTGTGTATAGTTTTTTCTGTGTGTGTGTGTGTGTGTGTATAGTAGTATCTGTGTGTGTATATAATATTATCTGTGTGTGTGTGTGTGTATAGTAGTATCTGTGTGTGTGTATAGTAGTATCTGTGTGTGAGTGTGCATAGGAGTATCTGTGTGTGTGTGTGTGTATAGGAGTATCTGTGTGTGTGTGTGTATAGGAGTATCTGTGTGTGTGTGTATAGGAGTATCTGTGTGTGAGTGAATAGGAGTATCTGTGTGTGTGTCTCGAAGTATCTGTGTGTGTATGTGTGTGTAGGAGTATGTGTGTGTGTGTGTGTATAGGAGTATGTGTGTGCATAGGAGTATGTGTGTGCGTGTATAGTAGTATGTGTGTGTGTGTGTATAGGAGTATGTGTGTGTTTGTGTATAGGAGTATCTGTGTGTGTGTGTGTGTATAGGAATATCTGTGTGTGTGTATAGGAGTATCTCTGTGTGTGTGTATAGGAGTATCTGTGTGTGTGTGTATAGGAGTATCTGTGTGTGTATATGGAAGTATCTGTGTGCGTGTGTGTATAGAAGTATCTGTGTGTGTGTGTATAGTAGTATCTGTGTGTGTGTGTATAGTAGTATCTGTGTGTGTGTATATAGTAGTATCTGTGTGTGTGTATATAGTAGTGTCTGTGTGTGTGTGTATAGTAGTATCTGTGTGTGTGTGTAGTAGTATCTGTGTGTGTGTGTATAGTAGTATGTGTGTGTGCGTGTATAGGAGTATCTGTGTGTGTGTGTACAGGAGTATGTGTGTGTGTGTGTGTGTAGTATTATCTGTGTGTGTGTATAGTAGTATCTCTGTGTGTGTATAGTAGTATCTGTGCGTGTGTGTATAGGAGTATCTGTGTGTGTGTGTATAGCAGTATCTGTGTGTGTGTGTAATGGAGTATGTGTGTGTGTAGTATTATCTGTGTGTGTGTATAGTATTATCTGTGTGTGTGTGTGTATAGTAGTATCTGTGTGTGTGTGTGTAGTAGTATCTGTGTGTGTGTGTATAGGAGTATCTGTGTGTGTGTGTATAGGAGTATCTGTGTGTGTGTGTGTGTGTGTGTATAGTAGTATCTGTGTGTGTATATAGTATTATCTGTGTGTGTGTGTATAGTTTTTTCTGTGTGTGTGTGTATAGTAGTATCTGTGTGTGTATATAGTATTATCTGTGTGTGTGTGTGTGTGTGTATAGTAGTATCTGTGTGTGTGTATAGTAGTATCTGAGTGTGAGTGTGTATAGGAGTATCTGTGTGTTTGTGTGTGTGTATAGGAGTATCTGTGTGTGTGTGTGTATAGTAGTATCTGTGTGTGTGTAGTATTATCTGTGTGTGTGTGTATAAGAGTATCTGTGTGTGTGTGTATAGGAGTATCTGTGTGTGTGTGTGTATAGGAGTATCTGTGTGTGTGTGTATAGGAGTATCTGTGTGTGTATGTGTATAGGAGTATGTGTGTGTGTGTGTATAGGAGTATGTGTGTGTGTGTGCATAGGAGTACGTGTTTGTGTGTGTTTTGGAGTATGTGTGTGTGTATAGGGGTATGTGTGTGTGTGTAGGAGTATGTGTGTGTGTGTAGTAGTATGTGTATGTGTGTATAGGAGTATCTCTGTGTGTGTGTGTATAGTATTATCTGTGTGTGTGGAGAGTAGTATCTGTGTGTGTGTGTATAGTAGTATCTGTGTGTGTGTATAGTAGTATCTGTGTGTGTGTGTATAGGAGTATCTGTGTGTGTGTGTATAGGAGTATCTGTGTGTGTGTGTACAGGAGTATGTGTGTGTGTGTAGTATTATCTGTGTGTGTGTATAGTATTATCTGTGTGTGTGTGTGTATAGTAGTATCTGTGTGTGTGTGTTTAGTAGTATCTGTGTGTGTGTGTATAGGAGTATGTGTGTGTGTGTAGTATTATCTGTGTGTGTGTATAGTATTATCTGTGTGTGTGTGTGTATAGGAGTATCTGTGTGTGTGTGTATAGCAGTATCTGTGTGTGTGTGTACAGGAGTATGTGTGTGTGTATAATAGTATCTGTGTGTGTGTATAGTAGTATCTGTGTGTGTGTGTTTATAGTAGTTTCTGTGTGTGTGTGTGTGTATAGTAGTATCTTTGTGTGTGTATAGTATTATCTGTGTGTGTGTATAGTATCATCTGTGTGTGTGTGTATAGTAGTGTCTGTGTGTGTGTGTGTGTATAGTAGTATGTGTGTGTATGTATAGTATTATCTGTTTGTGTGTGTGTATAGTAGAATCTGTGTGTGTGTGTGTATATTAGTATCTGTGTGTGTGTGTGTATAGTAGTATCTGAAAGTGTGTGTGTGCATAGTATTATCTGTGTGTGTGTGTGTATAGTAGTATCTGTGTGTGTGTAGTAGTATATGTGTGTGTGTATAGGAGTATCTGTGTGTGTGTGTGTGTAGAGTAGTATCTGTGTGTGTGTATAGTATTATCTGTTTGTATGTGTGTGTAGTTTTTTCTGTGTGTGTGTGTATAGTAGTATCTGTGTGTGTATATAGTATTATCTGTGTGTGTGTGTGTGTATAGTAGTATCTGTGTGTGTGTATAGTAGTATCTGTGTGTGAGTGCGTATAGGAGTATCTGTGTGTGTGTGTGTGTGTATAGGAGTATCTGTGTGTGTGTGTGTGTATAGGAGTATCTGTGTGTGTGTGTGTATAGGAGTATCTGTGTATGTGTGTATAGGAGTATCTGTGTGTGTATGGGTATAGGTGTATGTGTGTGTGTGTATAGGAGTATGTGTGTGTGTGTATATGAGTATGTGTGTGTGTGTGTATAGGAGTATGTGTGTGTGTGTATAGGAGTATGTGTGTGTGCGTGTATAGGAGTATCTGTGTGTGTGTGTACAGGAGTATGTGTGTGTGTGTGTATAGGAGTATGTGTGTGTGCGTGTATAGGAGTATCTGTGTGTGTGTGTACAGGAGTATGTGTGTGTGTGTAGTATTATCTGTGTGTGTGTATAGTATTATCTGTGTGTGTGTGTGTATAGTAGTATCTGTGTGTGTGTGTGTATAGTAGTATCTCTGTGTGTGTGTGTATAGTAGTATCTGTGTGTGTATGTATAGTAGTATCTGTGTGTGTGTGTATAGTAGTATCTGTGTGTGTGTGTATAGTAGTGTCTGTGTGTGTGTGTATAGTAGTATCTGGGTGTGTGTATAGTATTATCTCTGTGTGTGTATATAGTATTATCTGTGTGTGTGTGGAGAGTAGTATCTGTGTGTGTGTGTATAGTAGTATCTGTGTGTGTGTATAGTAGTATCTGTGTGTGTATAGTAGTATCTGTGTGTGTGTATAGGAGTATCTGTGTGTGTGTGTGTATAGGAGTATCTGTGTGTGTGTGTCCAGGAGTATGTGTGTGTGTGCGTAGTATTATCTGTGTGTGTGTATAGTATTATCTGTGTGTGTGTGTGTGTATAGTAGTATCTGTGTGTGTGTGTGTAGTAGTATCTGTGTGTGTGTATAGGAGTATCTGTGTGTGTGTGTATAGTAGTATCTGTGTGTGTCTATAGTATTATCTGTGTGTGTGTGTGTATAGTTTTTTCTGTGTGTGTGTGTATAGTAGTATCTGTGTGTGTATATAGTATTATCTGTGTGTGTGTGTGTATAGTATTATCTGTGTGTGTGTGTGTATAGTAGTATCTGTGTGTGTGTAGTAGTATCTGTGTGTGTGTGTATAGGAGTATCTGTGTGTGTGTGTGTAGAGGGTATCTGTGTGTATGTATAGTATTATCTGTTTGTATGTGTGTGTAGTTTTTTCTGTGTGTGTGTGTGTATAGTAGTATCTGTGTGTGTATATAGTATTATCTGTGTGTGTGTGTGTGTGTATAGTAGAATCTGTGTGTGTGTATAGTAGTATCTGTGTGTGAGTGCGTATAGGAGTATCTGTGTGTGTGTGTGTGTAAAGGAGTATCTGTGTGTGTGTGTGTGTATAGGAGTATCTGTGTGTGTGTGTGTATAGGAGTATCTGTGTATGTGTGTATAGGAGTATCTGTGTGTGTATGGGTATAGGTGTATGTGTGTGTGTGTATAGGAGTATGTGTGTGTGTGTATATGAGTATGTGTGTGTGTGTGTATAGGAGTATGTGTGTGTGTATAGGAGTATGTGTGTGTGCGTGTGTGTATAGTAGTATCTGTTTGTGTGTGTAGTAGTATCTGTGTGTGTGTATAGGAGTATCTGTGTGTGTGTGTATAGGAGTATCTGTGTGTGTGTGTATAGTAGTATCTGTGTGTGTATATAGTATTATCTGTGTGTGTGTGTGTGTATAGTTTTTTCTGTGTGTGTGTGTGTGTATAGTAGTATCTGTGTGTGTATATAGTATTATCTCTGTGTGTGTGTGTGTATAGTAGTATCTGTGTGTGTGTATAGTAGTATCTGTGTGTGAGTGTGTATAGGAGTATCTGTGTGTGTGTGTGTATAGGAGTATCTGTGTGTGTGTATAGGAGTATCTGTGTGTGTGTGTATAGGAGTATCTGTGTGTGTGTGAATAGGAGTATCTGTGTGTGTGTATAGAAGTATCTGACTGTGTGTGTGTATAGGAGTATGTGTGTGTGTGTGTGTATAGGAGTATGTGTGTGCTTAGGAGTATGTGTGTGTGTGTATAGGAGTATGTGTGTGTGTGTGTATAGGAGTATGTGTGTGTTTGTGTATAGGAGTATCTGTGTGTGTGTGTGTGTGTATAGGAATATCTGTGTGTGTGTGTATAGGAGTATCTCTGTGTGGGTGTATAGGAGTATCTGTGTGTGTGTGTGTATAGGAGTATCTGTGTGTGTATATAGAAGTATCTGTGTGCGTGTGTGTATAGAAGTATCTGTGTGTGTGTGTGTATAGTAGTATCTGTGTGTGTGTGTATAGTAGTATCTGTGTGTGTGTATATAGTAGTATCTGTGTGTGTGTATATAGTAGTGTCTGTGTGTGTGTGTATAGTAGTATCTGTGTGTGTGTGTAGTAGTATCTGTGTGTGTGTGTATAGTAGTATGTGTGTGTGCATGTATGGGAGTATCTGTGTGTGTGTGTACAGGAGTATGTGTGTGTGTGTGTGTAGTATTATCTGTGTGTGTGTATAGTAGTATCTGTGTGTGTGTATAGTAGTATCTGTGTGTGTGTGTATAGGATTATCTGTGTGTGTGTATAGCAGTATCTGTGTGTGTGTGTACAGGAGTATGTGTGTGTGTGTAGTATTATCTGTGTGTGTGTATAGTATTATCTGTGTGTGTGTGTGTAGTAGTATCTGTGTGTGTGTGTATAGGAGTATCTGTGTGTGTGTGTGAGTGTGTATAGGAATATCTGTGTGTGTATAGGAGTATCTCTGTGTGTGTGTGTATAGTATTATCTGTGTGTGTGTGTGTATAGGAATATCTGTGTGTGTGTGTATAGGAGTATCTCTGTGTGTGTATAGGAGTATCTGTGTGTGTGTGTGTATAGGAGTATCTGTGTGTGTATATAGAAGTATCTGTGTGCGTGTGTGTATATAGAAGTATCTGTGTGTGTGTGTGTATAGTAGTATCTGTGTGTGTGTGTATAGTAGTATCTCTGTGTGTGTATATAGTAGTATCTGTGTGTGTGTATATAGTAGTGTCTGTGTGTGTGTATTGTAGTATCTGTGTGTGTGTGTATAGTAGTATTGGTGTGTGTGTGTATAGTAGTTTCTGTGTGTGTGTGTATAGTAGTATCTTTGTGTGTGTATAGTATTATCTGTGTGTGTGTATAGTATCATCTGTGTGTGTGTGTATAGTAGTGTCTGTGTGTGTGTGTGTGTATAGTAGTATGTGTGTGTATGTATAGTATTATCTGTTTGTGTGTGTGTATAGTAGAATCTGTGTGTGTGTGTGTATATTAGTATCTCTGTGTGTGTGTGTATAGTAGTATCTGTGTGTGTGTGTGTATAGTATTATCTGTGTGTGTGTGTACAGTAGTATCTGTGTGTGTAGTAGTATCTGTGTGTGTGTATAGGAGTATCTGTGTGTGTGTGTGTGTAGAGTAGTATCTGTGTGTGTGTATAGTATTATCTGTTTGTATGTGTGTGTAGTTTTTTCTGTGTGTGTGTGTGTATAGTAGTATCTGTGTGTGTATATAGTATTATCTGTGTGTGTGTGTGTGTATAGTAGTATCTGTGTGTGTGTATAGTAGTATCTGTGTGTGAGTGCGTATAGGAGTATCTGTGTGTGTGTGTGTATATAGGAGTATCTCTGTGTGTGTGTGTGTATAGGAGTATCTGTGTGTGTGTGTGTATAGGAGTATCTGTGTATGTGTGTATAGGAGTATCTGTGTGTGTATGGGTATAGGTGTATGTGTGTGTGTATAGGAGTATGTGTGTGTGTGTATATGAGTATGTGTGTGTGTGTGTGTATAGGAGTATGTGTGTGTGTGTATAGGAGTATGTGTGTGTGCGTGTATAGGAGTATCTGTGTGTGTGTGTACAGGAGTATGTGTGTGTGTGTGTATAGGAGTATGTGTGTGTGCGTGTATAGGAGTATCTGTGTGTGTGTACAGGAGTATGTGTGTGTGTGTAGTATTATCTGTGTGTGTGTATAGTATTATCTGTGTGTGTGTGTGTATAGTAGTATCTGTGTGTGTGTGTATAGTAGTATCTCTGTGTGTGTGTGTATAGTAGTATCTGTGTGTGTGTGTATAGTAGTATCTGTGTGTGTGTATAGTCGTATCTGTGTGTGTGTGTATAGTAGTGTCTGTGTGTGTGTGTATAGTAGTATCTGGGTGTGTGTATAGTATTATCTCTGTGTGTGTATATAGTATTATCTGTGTGTGTGTGGAGAGTAGTATCTGTGTGTGTGTGTATAGTAGTATCTGTGTGTGTGTATAGTAGTATCTGTGTGTGTGTATAGTAGTATCTGTGTGTGTGTGTATAGGAGTATCTGTGTGTGTGTGTGTATAGGAGTATCTGTGTGTGTGTGTCCAGGAGTATGTGTGTGTGTGTGTAGTATTATCTGCGTGTGTGTATAGTATTATCTGTGTGTGTGTGTGTGTATAGTAGTATCTGTGTGTGTGTGTGTAGTAGTATCTGTGTGTGTGTATAGGAGTATCTGTGTGTGTGTGTATAGTAGTATCTGTGTGTGTCTATAGTATTATCTGTGTGTGTGTGTATAGTTTTTTCTGTGTGTGTGTGTATAGTAGTATCTGTGTGTGTATATAGTATTATCTGTGTGTGTGTGTGTATAGTATTATCTGTGTGTGTGTGCGTATAGTAGTATCTGTGTGTGTGTAGTAGTATCTGTGTGTGTGTGTATAGGAGTATCTGTGTGTGTGTGTGTAGAGGGTATCTGTGTGTGTGTATAGTATTATCTGTTTGTATGTGTGTGTAGTTTTTTCTGTGTGTGTGTGTGTATAGTAGTATCTGTGTGTGTATATAGTATTATCTGTGTGTGTGTGTGTGTGTATAGTAGTATCTGTGTGTGTGTATAGTAGTATCTGTGTGTGAGTGCGTATAGGAGTATCTGTGTGTGTGTGTGTATAGGAGTATCTGTGTATGTGTGTATAGGAGTATCTGTGTGTGTATGGGTATAGGTGTATGTGTGTGTGTGTATAGGAGTATGTGTGTGTGTGTATATGAGTATGTGTGTGTGTGTGTGTGTGTATAGGAGTATGTGTGTGTGTATAGGAGTATGTGTGTGTGCGTGTGTGTATAGTAGTATCTGTGTGTGTGTGTATAGGAGTATCTGTGTGTGTGTATAGTAGTATCTGTGTGTGTATATAGTATTATCTGTGTGTGTGTGTGTATAGTTTTTTCTGTGTGTGTGTGTATAGTAGTATCTGTGTGTGTATATAGTATTATCTGTGTGTGTGTGTGTGTATAGTAGTATCTGTGTGTGTGTATAGTAGTATCTGTGTGTGAGTGTGTATAGGAGTATCTGTGTGTGTGTGTGTATAGGAGTATCTGTGTGTGTGTATAGGAGTATCTGTGTGTGTGTGAATAGGAGTATCTGTGTGTGTGTATAGAAGTATCTGTCTGTGTGTGTGTATAGGAGTATGTGTGTGCTTAGGAGTATGTGTGTGTGTGTATAGGAGTATGTGTGTGTGTGTGTGTATAGGAGTATGTGTGTGCTTAGGAGTATGTGTGTGTGTGTATAGGAGTATGTGTGTGTGTGTGTATAGGAGTATGTGTGTGTTTGTGTATAGGAGTATCTGTGTGTGTGTGTGTGTGTGTGTGTATAGGAATATCTGTGTGTGTGTGTATAGGAGTATCTCTGTGTGGGTGTATAGGAGTATCTGTGTGTGTGTGTGTATAGGAGTATCTGTGTGTGTATATAGAAGTATCTGTGTGCGTGTGTGTATAGAAGTATCTGTGTGTGTGTGTATAGTAGTATCTGTGTGTGTGTGTATAGTAGTATCTGTGTGTGTGTATATAGTAGTATCTGTGTGTGTGTATATAGTAGTGTCTGTGTGTGTGTGTATAGTAGTATCTGTGTGTGTGTGTAGTAGTATCTGTGTGTGTGTATAGTAGTATGTGTGTGTGCGTGTATGGGAGTATCTGTGTGTGTGTGTACAGGAGTATGTGTGTGTGTGTGTAGTATTATCTGTGTGTGTGTATAGTAGTATCTGTGTGTGTGTATAGTAGTATCTGTGTGTGTGTGTATAGGAGTATCTGTGTGTGTGTATAGCAGTATCTGTGTGTGTGTGTACAGGAGTATGTGTGTGTGTGTAGTTTTATCTATGTGTGTGTATAGTATTATCTGTGTGTGTGTGTGTAGTAGTATCTGTGTGTGTGTGTATAGGAGTATCTGTGTGTGTGTGTGTGTGTGTATAGGAATATCTGTGTGTGTGTGTATAGGAGTTTCTCTCTGTGTGTGTGTATAGTATTATCTGTGTGTGTGTGTGTGTGTATAGGAATATCTGTGTGTGTATATAGGAGTATCTCTGTGTGTGTGTATAGGAGTATCTGTGTGTGTGTGTGTATAGGAGTATCTGTGTGTGTATATAGAAGTATCTGTGTGCGTGTGTGTGTATAGAAGTATCTGTGTGTGTGTGTGTATAGTAGTATCTGTGTGTGTGTGTATAGTAGTATCTGTGTGTGTGTGTATAGTAGTATCTGTGTGTGTGTATATAGTAGTATCTGTGTGTGTGTATATAGTAGTGTCTGTGTGTGTGTATAGTAGTATCTGTGTTTGTGTGTAGTAGTATCTGTGTGTGTGTGTATAGTAGTATGTGTGTGTGCGTGTATAGGAGTATCTGTGTGTGTGTGTACAGGAGTATGTGTGTGTGTGTGTAGTATTATCTGTGTGTGTGTATAGTAGGATCTGTGTGTGTGTGTATAGTAGTATCTGTGTGTGTGTATAGGAGTATCTGTGCGTGTGTGTATAGCAGTATCTGTGTGTGTGTGTACAGGAGAATGTGTGTGTGTGTAGTATTATCTGTGTGTGTGTATATTATTATCTGTGTGTGTGTGTGTATAGTAGTATCTGTGTGTGTGTGTGTAGTAGTATCTGTGTGTGTGTGTATAGGAGCATCTGTGTGTGTGTGTGTATAGTAGTTTCTGTGTGTGTATATAGTATTATCTGTGTGTGTGTGTGTATAGTTTTTTCTGTGTGTGTGTGTGTGTGTATAGTAGTATCTGTGTGTGTATATAGTATTATCTGTGTGTGTGTGTGTGTGTATAGTAGTATCTGTGTGTGTGTATAGTTGTATCTTTGTGTGGGTGTGTATAGGAGTATCTGTGTGTGTTTGTGTATAGGAGTATCTGTGTGTGTGTGGATAGGAGTATCTGTGTGTGTGTGTATAGGTGTATCTGTGTGTGTGTGAATAGGAGTATCTGTGTGTGTGTGAAGAGAAGTATCTGTGTGTGTGTATAGGAGTATGTGTGTGTGTGTGTGTATAGGAGTATGTGTGTGCATAGGAGTATGTGTGTGTGTGTATAGGAGTATGTGTGTGTGTGTGTATAGGAGTATGTGTGTGTTTGTGTTTAGGAGTATCTGTGTGTGTGTGTGTGTATAGGAATATCTCTGTGTGTGTGTATAGGAGTATCTCTGTGTGTGTGTATACGAGTATCTGTGTGTGTGTATAGGAGTATCTGTGTGTGTATATAGAAGTATCTGTGTGCGTGTGTGCATAGAAGTATCTGTGTGTGTGTGTATAGAAATATCTGTGTGTGTGTATAGCAGTTTCTGTGTGTGTGTGTATAGGAGTATCTGTGTGTGTGTATAGTAGTATCTGAGTGTGTGAATAGTATTATCTGTGTGTGTGTGTGTATTGTAGTATCTTGTTTGTGTGTGTGTATAGTAGTATCTGTGTGTGTGTATGGTATTATCTGTGTGTGTGTGTATAGTATTATCTGTGTGTGTGTATAGTAGTATCTGTGTGTGTGTGTATAGTAGTATCTGTGTGTGTGTGTATAGTAGTATCTGTGTGTGTGTGTGTATAGTAGTATCTGTGTGTGTGTGTATATTAGTATCTGTGTGTGTGTATAGGAGTATCTGTGTGTGTGTATAGGAGTATCTGTGTGTGTATAGTGTTATCTGTGTGTGTGTATAGTATTAACTGTGTGTGTGTGTGTATAGTAGTATCTGCGTGTGTATATAGTATTATCTGTGTGTGTGTGTATTGTAGTATCTGTGTGTGTGTGTATAGTAGTATCTGTGTGTGTGTATAGGAGCATCTGTGTGTGTGTGTATAAGGGTATCTGTGTGTGTGTGTATAGGAGTATCTGTGTGTGTGTGTGTATAGGAGTATCTGTGTGTGTGTGTATAGGAGTATCTGTGTGTGTATGTGTATAGGAGTATGTGTGTGTGTGTGTATAGGAGTATGTGTGTGTGTGTGTGCATAGGAGTACGTGTTTGTGTGTGTTTTGGAGTATGTGTGTGTGTATAGGGGTATGTGTGTGTGTGTAGGAGTATGTGTGTGTGTGTAGTAGTATGTGTATGTGTGTATAGGAGTATGTGTGTGTGTGTATAGTAGTATCTGTGTGTGTGTGTGTATAGTAGTATATGTGTGTGTGTATATAGTAGTATCTGTGTGTGTGTATATAGTAGTGTCTGTGTGTGTGTGTATAGTAGTATCTGTGTGTGTGTGTAGTAGTATCTGTGTGTGTGTGTATAGTAGTATGTGTGGGTGCGTGTATAGGAGTATCTGTGTGTGTGTGTACAGGAGTATGTGTGTGTGTGTGTAGTATTATCTGTGTGTGTGTATAGTAGTATCTGTGTGTGTGTATAGTAGTATCTGTGTGTGTGTGTATAGGAGTATCTGTGTGTGTGTGTATAGCAGTATCTGTGTGTGTGTGTACAGGAGTGTGTGTGTGTGTAGTATTTTCTGTGTGTGTGTATAGTATTATCTGTGTGTGTGTGTATAGTAGTATCTGTGTGTGTGTGTGTAGTAGTATCTGTGTGTGTGTGTATAGGAGTATCTGTGTGTGTGTGTATAGGAGTATCTGTGTGTGTGTGTGTGTGTATAGTAGTATCTGTGTGTGTATATAGTATTATCTGTGTGTGTGTGTATAGTTTTTTCTGTGTGTGTGTGTGTGTATAGTAGTATCTGTGTGTATATAGTATTATCTGTGTGTGTGTGTGTGTATAGTAGTATCTGTGTGTGTGTATAGTAGTATCTGTGTGTGTGTGTACAGTTTTTTCTGTGTGTGTGTGTGTGTGTGTGTATAGTATTATCTGTGTGTGTATATAGTATTATCTGTGTGTGTGTGTGTGTGTGTGTATAGTAGTATCTGTGTGTGTGTATAGTAGTATCTTTGTGTGGGTGTGTATAGGAGTATCTGTGTGTGTTTGTGTATAGGAGTATCTGTGTGTGTGTGGATAGGAGTATCTGTGTGTGTGTGTGTATAGGAGTATCTGTGTGTGTGTGAATAGGAGTATCTGTGTGTGTGTGAAGAGAAGTATCTGTGTGTGTGTATAGGAGTATGTGTGTGTGTGTGTGTATAGGAGTATGTGTGTGCATAGGAGTATGTGTGTGTGTGAAAAGGAGTATGTGTGTGTGTGTGTATAGGAGTATGTGTGTGTTTGTGTTTAGGAGTATCTGTGTGTGTGTGTGTGTATAGGAATATCTGTGTGTGTGTGTATAGGAGTATCTCTGTGTGTGTGTATACGAGTATCTGTGTGTGTGTATAGGAGTATCTGTGTGTGTATATAGAAGTATCTGTGTGCGTGTGTGCATAGAAGTATCTGTGTGTGTGTGTATAGAAGTATCTGTGTGTGTGTATAGCAATTTCTGTGTGTGTGTGTATAGGAGTATCTGTGTGTGTGTGTGTGTATAGTAGTATCTGTGTGTGTGAATAGTATTATCTGTGTGTGTGTGTGTATTGTAGTATCTTGTTTGTGTGTGTGTATAGTAGTATCTGTGTGTGTGTATGGTATTATCTGTGTGTGTGTGTATAGTAGTATCTGTGTGTGTGTGTATAGTTGTATCTGTGTGTGTGTGTATAGTAGTATCTGTGTGTGTGTGTATAGTAGTATCTGTGTGTGTGTGTATAGTAGTATCTGTGTGTGTGTATGGTATTATCTGTGTGTGTGTGTATAGTAGTATCTGTGTGTGTGTGTATAGTTGTATCTGTGTGTGTGTGTATAGTAGTATCTGTGTGTGTGTGTATAGTAGTATCTGTGTGTGTGTGTATATTAGTATCTGTGTGTGTGTATAGTGTTATCTGTGTCTGTGTATAGTATTAACTGTGTGTGTGTGTGAATAGTAGTATCTGCGTGTGTATATAGTATTATCTGTGTGTGTGTGTATAGTATTATCTGTGTGTGTGTGGAGAGTAGTATCTGTGTGTGTGTATAGTAGTATCTGTGTGTGTGTATAGTAGTATCTGTGTGTGTGTATAGTAGTATCTGTGTGTGTGTATAGGAGTATCAGTGTGTGTGTGTATAGGATTTTCTGTGTGTGTGTGTACAGGAGTATGTGTGTGTGTGTAGTATTATCGGTGTGTGTGTATAGTATTATCTGTGTGTGTGTGTGTGTATAGTAGTATCAGTGTGTGTGTGTTTAGTAGTATCTGTGTGTGTGTGTATAGGAGTATCTGTGTGTGTGTGTATAGTAGTATCTGTGTGTGTATATAGTATTATCTGTGTGTGTGTGTATAGTTTTTTCTGTGTGTGTGTGTGTGTGTGTATAGTAGTATCTGTGTGTGTATATAATATTATCTGTGTGTGTGTGTGTGTATAGTAGTATCTGTGTGTGTGTATAGTAGTATCTGTGTGTGAGTGTGCATAGGAGTATCTGTGTGTGTGTGTGTGTATAGGAGTATCTGTGTGTGTGTGTCTGGGAGTATCTGTGTGTGTGTGTATAGGAGTATCTGTGTGTGAGTGAATAGGAGTATCTGTGTGTGTGTCTCGAAGTATCTGTGTGTGTATGTGTGTGTAGGAGTATGTGTGTGTGTGTGTGTGTGTATAGGAGTATGTGTGTGCATAGGAGTATGTGTGTGTGTGTATAGTAGTATGTGTGTGTGTGTGTATAGGAGTATGTGTGTGTTTGTGTATAGGAGTATCTGTGTGTGTGTGTGTGTATAGGAATATCTGTGTGTGTGTATAGGAGTATCTCTGTGTGTGTGTATAGGAGTATCTGTGTGTGTGTGTATAGGAGTATCTGTGTGTGTATATGGAAGTATCTGTGTGCGTGTGTGTATAGAAGTATCTGTGTGTGTGTGTATAGTAGTATCTGTGTGTGTGTGTGTATAGTAGTATCTGTGTGTGTGTATATAGTAGTATCTGTGTGTGTGTATATAGTAGTGTCTGTGTGTGTGTGTATAATAGTATCTGTGTGTGTGTGTAGTAGTATCTGTGTGTGTGTGTGTATAGTAGTATGTGTGTGTGCGTGTATAGGAGTATCTGTGTGTGTGTGTACAGGAGTATGTGTGTGTGTGTGTGTAGTATTATCTGTGTGTGTGTATAGTAGTATCTCTGTGTGTGTATAGTAGTATCTGTGTGTGTGTGTATAGGAGTATCTGTGTGTGTGCGTATAGCAGTATCTGTGTGTGTGTGTAAGGGAGTATGTGTGTGTGTAGTATTATCTGTGTGTGTGTACAGTATTATCTGTGTGTGTGTGTGTATAGTAGTATCTGTGTGTGTGTGTGTAGTAGTATCTGTGTGTGTGTGTATAGGAGTATCTGTGTGTGTGTGTATAGGAGTATCTGTGTGTGTGTGTGTGTGTGTATAGTAGTATCTGTGTGTGTATATAGTATTATCTGTGTGTGTGTGTATAGTTTTTTCTGTGTGTGTGTGTGTATAGTAGTATCTGTGTGTGTATATAGTATTATCTGTGTGTGTGTGTGTGTGTATAGTAGTATCTGTGTGTGTGTATAGTAGTATCTGAGTGTGAGTGTGTATAGGAGTATCTGTGTGTTTGTGTGTGTGTATAGGAGTATCTGTGTGTGTGTGTGTATAGTAGTATCTGTGTGTGTGTAGTAGTATCTGTGTGTGTGTGTATAGGAGTATCTGTGTGTGTGTGTGTGTAGAGTAGTATCTGTGTGTGTGTATAGTATTATCTGTGTGTGTGTGTATAGTTTTTTCTGTGTGTGTGTGTGTATAGAGTAGTATCTGTGTGTGTGTATAGAGTATTATCTTTGTGTGTGTGTGTATAGTATCTGTGTGTGTGTGTGTGTAGAGTAGTATCTGTGTGTGTGTATAGTATTATCTGTGTGTGTGTGTGTACAGTTTTTTCTGTGTGTGTGTGTATAGTAGTATCTGTGTGTGTATATGGTATTATCTGTGTGTGTGTGTATAATAGTATCTGTGTGTGTGTGTGTATAGTAGTATCTCTGTGTGTGTGTATAGTAGTATCTGTGTGTGTGTGTGTGTATAGTATTATCTGTGTGTGTGTGTATAGTAGTATCTGTTTGTGTGTGTATAGTAGTATCTGTGTGTGTGTGTATAGTAGTGTCTGTGTGTGTGTATATTAGTATCTGTGTGTGTGTGTATAGTAGTATCTGTGTGTGTGTATAGTAGTATCTGTGTGTGTGTATAGTAGTATCTGTCTGTGTGTGTATAGGAGTATTTGTGTGTGTGTAGTATTATCTGTGTGTGTGTATAGTATTATCTGTGTGTGTGTATAGTAGTATCTGTGTGTGTGTGTGTAGTAGTATCTGTGTGTGTGAGTATAGGAGTATCTGTGTGTGTGTGTATAGTAGTATCTGTGTGAGTGTGTGTGTATAGTAGTATCTGTGTGTGTGTATAGTAGTATCTATACTACTATAGTATCTGTACTATACAATATTTCTGTGTGTGTGTGTGTATAGTAGTATCTGTGTGTGTATATAGTATTATCTGTGTGTGTGTATAATAGTATCTGTGTGTGTGTATAGTAGTATCTGTGTGTGTGTTTATAATAGTTTCTGTGTGTGTGTGTGTATAGTAGTATCTTTGTGTGTGTATAGTATTATCTGTGTGTGTGTATAGTATCATCTGTGTGTGTGTGTGTATAGTAGTGTCTGTGTGTGTGTGTGTGTATAGTAGTATGTGTGTGTATGTATAGTATTATCTGTTTGTGTGTGTGTATAGTAGAATCTGTGTGTGTGTGTGTATATTTGTATCTCTGTGTGTGTGTGTATAGTAGTATCTGTGTGTGTGTATAGTATTATCTGTGTGTGTGTGTGTATAGTAGTATCTGTGTGTGTGTCGTAGTATCTGTGTGTGTGTGTATAGGAGTATCTGCGTGTGTGTGTGTGTAGAGTAATATCTGTGTGTGTGTATAGTATTATCTGTTTGTATGTGTGTGTAGTTTTTTTCTGTGTGTGTGTGTGTATAGTAGTATCTGTGTGTGTATATAGTATTATCTGTGTGTGTGTGTATAATAGTATCTGTGTATGTGTATAGTAGTATCTCTGTGTGTGTGTGTATAGTAGTATCTGTGTGTGTGTGTATAGTATTATCTGTGTGTGTGTGTGTATAGTAGTATCTGTGTGTGTGTGTCTATAGTAGTATCTCTGTGTGTGTGTATAGTAGTATCTGTGTGTGTGTGTATAGTATTATCTGTGTGTGTGTGTGTATAGTAGTATCTGTGTGTGTGTAGTAGTATCTGTGTGTGTGTATTGGAGTATCTGTGTGTGTGTGTGTGTGTGTAGAGTAGTATCTGTGTGTGTGTATAGTATTATCTGTTTGTATGTGTGTGTAGTTTTTTCTGTGTGTGTGTGTGTATAGTAGTATCTGTGTGTGTATATAGTATTATCTGTGTGTGTGTGTATAATAGTATCTGTGTGTGTGTGTATAGTAATATCTCTGTGTGTGTGTATAGTAGTATCTGTGTGTGTGTGTATAGTATTATCTGTGTGTGTGTGTATAGTAGTATCTGTATGTGTGTGTATAGTAGTATCTGTGTGTGTGTGTATAGTAGTGTCTGTGTGTGTGTATAGTAGTATATGTGTGTGTGTGTATAGTAGTATCTGTGTGTGTGTATAGTAGTATCTGTGTGTGTGTATAGTAGTATCTATGTGTGTGTGTATAGGAGTATTTGTGTGTGTGTGTGTAGTATTATCTGTGTGTGTGTGTGTATAGTATTATCTGTGTGTGTGTGTATAGTAGTATCTGTGTGTGTGTGTGTAGTAGTATCTGTGTGTGTGTATAGGAGTATCTGTGTGTGTGTGTATAGTAGTATCTGTGTGAGTGTGTGTGTATAGTAGTATCTGTGTGTGTGTGTGTGTATAGTAGTATCTGTGTGTGTGTGCATAGTAGTATCTGTGTGTGTGTGTATAGGAGTTTCTGTGTGTGTGTGTGTATAGTAGTATCGTTGTGTGTGTATAGTAATATCTGTGTGTGTGTTTAGTATCATCTGTATGTGTGTGTGTATAGTAGTGTCTGTGTGTGTGTATAGTAGTATGTGTGTGTGTTTGTATCGTATTATCTGTTTGTGTGTGTGTATAGTAGTATCTGTGTGTGTGTGTATAGTAGTATCTCTGTGTGTGTGTGTATAGTAGTATCTGTGTGTGTGTGTATAGTATTATCTCTGTGTGTGTGTATAGTATCTGTGTGTGTGTGTATAGTTGTATCTGTGTGTGTGTATAGTAGTGTCTGTGTGTGTGTATAGTAGTATCTGTGTGTGTGTGTAGTAGTATCTGTGTGTGTTTGTATAGTAGTATCTGTGTGTGTGTATAGTAGTATGTGTGTGTGCGTGTATAGGAGTATCTGTGTGTGTGTTAGTACAGGAGTATGTGTGTGTGTGTGTGTGTAGTATTATCTGTGTGTGTGTATAGTATTATCTGTGTGTGTGTGTGTATAGTAGTATCTGTGTGTGTGTGTATGTAGGAGTATCTGTGTGTGTGTGTACAGGAGTATGTGTGTGTGTGTGTGTGTGTAGTATTATCTGTGTGTGTGTATAGTATTATCTGTGTGTGTGTGTATAGTAGTATCTGTGTGTGTGTAGTAGTATCTGTGTGTGTGTGTATAGGAGTATCTGTGTGTGTGTGTGTGTAGAGTAGTATCTGTGTGTGTGTATAGTATTATCAGTGTGTGTGTGTGTATAGTTTTTTCTGTGTGTGTGTGTGTGTATAGTAGTATCTGTGTGTGTATATAGTATTATCTGTGTGTGTGTGTGTGTGCATAGTAGTATCTGTGTGTGTCTATAGTAGTATCTGTGTGTGAGTGTGTATAGGAGTATCTGTGTGTGTGTGTGTGTATAGGAGTATCTGTGTGTGTGTGTATAGGAGTATCTGTGTATGTGTGTATAGGAGTATCTGTGTGTGTATGGGTATAGGTGTATGTGTGTGTATAGTAGAATCTGTGTGTGTGTGTATATTTGTATCTCTGTGTGTGTGTGTATAGTAGTATCTGTGTGTGTGTATAGTATTATCTGTGTGTGTGTGTGTATAGTAGTATCTGTGTGTGTGTCGTAGTATCTGTGTGTGTGTGTATAGGAGTATCTGTGTGTGTGTGTGTGTAGAGTAATATCTGTGTGTGTGTATAGTATTATCTGTTTGTATGTGTGTGTAGTTTTTTCTGTGTGTGTGTGTGTATAGTAGTATCTGTGTGTGTATATAGTATTATCTGTGTGTGTGTGTATAATAGTATCTGTGTATGTGTATAGTAGTATCTCTGTGTGTGTGTGTATAGTAGTATCTGTGTGTGTGTGTATAGTATTATCTGTGTGTGTGTGTGTATAGTAGTATCTGTGTGTGTGTGTCTATAGTAGTATCTCTGTGTGTGTGTATAGTAGTATCTGTGTGTGTGTGTATAGTATTATCTGTGTGTGTGTGTGTATAGTAGTATCTGTGTGTGTGTAGTAGTATCTGTGTGTGTGTGTATTGGAGTATCTGTGTGTGTGTGTGTGTGTGTAGAGTAGTATCTGTTTGTGTGTATAGTATTATCTGTTTGTATGTGTGTGTAGATTTTTCTGTGTGTGTGTGTGTATAGTAGTATCTGTGTGTGTATATAGTATTATCTGTGTGTGTGTGTATAATAGTATCTGTGTGTGTGTGTATAGTAGTATCTCTGTGTGTGTGTATAGTAGTATCTGTGTGTGTGTGTATAGTATTATCTGTGTGTGTGTGTATAGTAGTATCTGTATGTGTGTGTATAGTAGTATCTGTGTGTGTGTGTATAGTAGTGTCTGTGTGTGTGTATAGTAGTATATGTGTGTGTGTGTATAGTAGTATCTGTGTGTGTGTATAGTAGTATCTGTGTGTGTGTATAGTAGTATCTATGTGTGTGTGTATAGGAGTATTTGTGTGTGTGTGTGTAGTATTATCTGTGTGTGTGTGTGTATAGTATTATCTGTGTGTGTGTGTATAGTAGTATCTGTGTGTGTGTGTGTAGTAGTATCTGTGTGTGTGTATAGGAGTATATGTGTGTGTGTGTATAGTAGTATCTGTGTGAGTGTGTGTGTATAGTAGTATCTGTGTGTGTGTGTGTGTATAGTAGTATCTGTGTGTGTGTGTATAGTAGTATCTGTGTGTGTGTGTATAGGAGTTTCTGTGTGTGTGTGTGTATAGTAGTATCTTTGTGTGTGTATAGTAATATCTGTGTGTGTGTATAGTATCATCTGTATGTGTGTGTGTATAGTAGTGTCTGTGTGTGTGTATAGTAGTATGTGTGTGTGTTTGTATCGTATTATCTGTTTGTGTGTGTGTATAGTAGTATCTGTGTGTGTGTGTATAGTAGTATCTCTGTGTGTGTGTGTATAGTAGTATCTGTGTGTGTGTGTATAGTATTATCTCTGTGTGTGTGTGTATAGTATCTGTGTGTGTGTGTATAGTTGTATCTGTGTGTGTGTATAGTAGTGTCTGTGTGTGTGTATAGTAGTATCTGTGTGTGTGTGTGTAGTAGTATCTGTGTGTGTTTGTACAGTAGTATCTGTGTGTGTGTATAGTAGTATGTGTGTGTGCGTGTATAGGAGTATCTGTGTGTGTGTTAGTACAGGAGTATGTGTGTGTGTGTGTGTGTAGTATTATCTGTGTGTGTGTATAGTATTATCTGTGTGTGTGTGTATAGTAGTATCTGTGTGTGTGTGTATATAGGAGTATCTGTGTGTGTGTGTACAGGAGTATGTGTGTGTGTGTGTGTGTAGTATTATCTGTGTGTGTGTATAGTATTATCTGTGTGTGTGTGTATAGTAGTATCTGTGTGTGTGTAGTAGTATCTGTGTGTGTGTGTATAGGAGTATCTGTGTGTGTGTGTGTGTAGAGTAGTATCTGTGTGTGTGTATAGTATTATCAGTGTGTGTGTGTGTATAGTTTTTTCTGTGTGTGTGTGTGTGTATAGTAGTATCTGTGTGTGTATATAGTATCTGTGTGTGTGTAGTAGTATCTGTGTGTGTGTGTATAGTAGTATCTGTGTGTGTGTGTGTGTGCATAGTAGTATCTGTGTGTGTCTATAGTAGTATCTGTGTGTGAGTGTGTATAGGAGTATCTGTGTGTGTGTGTGTGTATAGGAGTATCTGTGTGTGTGTGTATAGGAGTATCTGTGTATGTGTGTATAGGAGTATCTGTGTGTGTATGGGTATAGGTGTATGTGTGTGTGTATAGGAGTATGTGTGTGTGTGTATATGAGTATGTGTGTGTGTGTGTGTATAGGAGTATCTCTGTGTGTGTGTATAGTAGTATCTGTGTGTGTGTATAGTATTATCTGTGTGTGTGTGTATAGTAGTATCTGTGTGTGTGTGTATAGTAGTATCTGTGTGTGTGTGTATAGTAGTGTCTGTGTGTGTGTATAGTAGTATCTGTGTGTGTGTGTATCGTAGTATCTGTGTGTGTGTTTAGTAGTGTCTGTGTGTGTGTATAGTCGTATCTGTGTGTGTGTGTATAGGAGTATTTGTGTGTGTGTGTAGTATTATCTGTGTGTGTGTATAGTATTATCTGTGTGTGTGTGTATAGTAGTATCTGTGTGTGTGTGTAGTAGTATCTGTGTGTGTGTGTATAGGAGTATCTGTGTGTGTGTATAGTAGTATCTGTGTGAGTGTGTGTGTATAGTAGTATCTGTGTGTGTGTGTGTGTGTATAGTAGTATCTGTGTGTGTGTGTATAGTAGTATCTGTGTGTGTGTGTTTATAGTAGTTTCTCTGTGTGTGTGTGTATAGTAGTATCTTTGTGTGTGTATAGTATTATCTGTGTGTGTGTATAGTATCATCTGTGTGTGTGTGTGTATAGTAGTGTCTGTGTGTGTGTGTGTGTGTATAGTAGTATGTGTGTGTATGTATAGTATTATCTGTTTGTGTGTGTGTATAGTAGTATCTGTGTGTGTGTGTATAGTATTATCTGTGTGTGTGTGTATAGTAGTATCTGTGTGTGTGTAGTAGTATCTGTGTGTGTGTGTATAGGAGTATCTGTGTGTGTGTGTGTGTAGAGTAGTATCTGTGTGTGTGTATAGTATTATCAGTGTGTGTGTGTGTATAGTTTTTTCTGTGTGTGTGTGTGTATAGTAGTATCTGTGTGTGTATATAGTATTATCTGTGTGTGTGTGTGTGCATAGTAGTATCTGTGTGTGTCTATAGTAGTATCTGTGTGTGAGTGTGTATAGGAGTATCTGTGTGTGTGTGTGTGTATAGGAGTATCTGTGTGTGTGTGTATAGGAGTATCTGTGTATGTGTGTATAGGAGTATCTGTGTGTGTATGGGTATAGGTGTATGTGTGTGTATAGTAGAATCTGTGTGTGTGTGTGTATATTTGTATCTCTGTGTGTGTGTGTATAGTAGTATCTGTGTGTGTGTATAGTATTATCTGTGTGTGTGTGTGTATAGTAGTATCTGTGTGTGTGTCGTAGTATCTGTGTGTGTGTGTATAGGAGTATCTGTGTGTGTGTGTGTGTAGAGTAATATCTGTGTGTGTGTATAGTATTATCTGTTTGTATGTGTGTGTAGTTTTTTCTGTGTGTGTGTGTGTATAGTAGTATCTGTGTATGTGTATAGTAGTATCTCTGTGTGTGTGTGTATAGTAGTATCTGTGTGTGTGTGTATAGTATTATCTGTGTGTGTGTGTGTATAGTAGTATCTGTGTGTGTGTGTCTATAGTAGTATCTCTGTGTGTGTGTATAGTAGTATCTGTGTGTGTGTGTATAGTATTATCTGTGTGTGTGTGTGTATAGTAGTATCTGTGTGTGTGTAGTAGTATCTGTGTGTGTGTGTATTGGAGTATCTGTGTGTGTGTGTGTGTGTGTAGAGTAGTATCTGTGTGTGTGTATAGTATTATCTGTTTGTATGTGTGTGTAGTTTTTTCTGTGTGTGTGTGTGTATAGTAGTATCTGTGTGTGTATATAGTATTATCTGTGTGTGTGTGTATAATAGTATCTGTGTGTGTGTGTATAGTAGTATCTCTGTGTGTGTGTATAGTAGTATCTGTGTGTGTGTGTATAGTATTATCTGTGTGTGTGTGTATAGTAGTATCTGTATGTGTGTGTATAGTAGTATCTGTGTGTGTGTGTATAGTAGTGTCTGTGTGTGTGTATAGTAGTATATGTGTGTGTGTGTATAGTAGTATCTGTGTGTGTGTATAGTAGTATCTGTGTGTGTGTATAGTAGTATCTATGTGTGTGTGTATAGGAGTATTTGTGTGTGTGTGTGTAGTATTATCTGTGTGTGTGTGTGTATAGTATTATCTGTGTGTGTGTGTATAGTAGTATCTGTGTGTGTGTGTGTAGTAGTATCTGTGTGTGTGTATAGGAGTATCTGTGTGTGTGTGTATAGTAGTATCTGTGTGAGTGTGTGTGTATAGTAGTATCTGTGTGTGTGTGTGTGTATAGTAGTATCTGTGTGTGTGTGTATAGTAGTATCTGTGTGTGTGTGTATAGGAGTTTCTGTGTGTGTGTGTGTATAGTAGTATCTTTGTGTGTGTATAGTAATATCTGTGTGTGTGTATAGTATCATCTGTATGTGTGTGTGTATAGTAGTGTCTGTGTGTGTGTATAGTAGTATGTGTGTGTGTTTGTATCGTATTATCTGTTTGTGTGTGTGTATAGTAGTATCTGTGTGTGTGTGTATAGTAGTATCTCTGTGTGTGTGTGTATAGTAGTATCTGTGTGTGTGTGTATAGTATTATCTCTGTGTGTGTGTGTATAGTATCAGTGTGTGTGTGTATAGTTGTATCTGTGTGTGTGTATAGTAGTGTCTGTGTGTGTGTATAGTAGTATCTGTGTGTGTGTGTGTAGTAGTATCTGTGTGTGTTTGTATAGTAGTATCTGTGTGTGTGTATAGTAGTATGTGTGTGTGCGTGTATAGGAGTATCTGTGTGTGTGTTAGTACAGGAGTATGTGTGTGTGTGTGTGTGTAGTATTATCTGTGTGTGTGTATAGTATTATCTGTGTGTGTGTGTATAGTAGTATCTGTGTGTGTGTGTATATAGGAGTATCTGTGTGTGTGTGTACAGGAGTATGTGTGTGTGTGTGTGTGTAGTATTATCTGTGTGTGTATATAGTATTATCTGTGTGTGTGTGTGTGTGCATAGTAGTATCTGTGTGTGTCTATAGTAGTATCTGTGTGTGAGTGTGTATAGGAGTATCTGTGTGTGTGTGTGTGTATAGGAGTATCTGTGTGTGTGTGTATAGGAGTATCTGTGTATGTGTGTATAGGAGTATCTGTGTGTGTATGGGTATAGGTGTATGTGTGTGTGTGTATAGGAGTATGTGTGTGTGTGTATATGAGTATGTGTGTGTGTGTGTGTATAGGAGTATCTCTGTGTGTGTGTATAGTAGTATCTGTGTGTGTGTATAGTATTATCTGTGTGTGTGTGTGTATAGTAGTATCTGTGTGTGTGTGTATAGTAGTATCTGTGTGTGTGTGTATAGTAGTGTCTGTGTGTGTGTATAGTAGTATCTGTGTGTGTGTGTATCGTAGTATCTGTGTGTGTGTTTAGTAGTGTCTGTGTGTGTGTATAGTCGTATCTGTGTGTGTGTGTATAGGAGTATTTGTGTGTGTGTGTAGTATTATCTGTGTGTGTGTATAGTATTATCTGTGTGTGTGTGTATAGTAGTATCTGTGTGTGTGTGTAGTAGTATCTGTGTGTGTGTGTATAGGAGTATCTGTGTGTGTGTATAGTAGTATCTGTGTGAGTGTGTGTGTATAGTAGTATCTGTGTGTGTGTGTGTGTGTATAGTAGTATCTGTGTGTGTGTGTATAGTAGTATCTGTGTGTGTGTGTTTATAGTAGTTTCTCTGTGTGTGTGTGTATAGTAGTATCTTTGTGTGTGTATAGTATTATCTGTGTGTGTGTATAGTATCATCTGTGTGTGTGTGTGTATAGTAGTGTCTGTGTGTGTGTGTGTGTGTGTATAGTAGTATGTGTGTGTATGTATAGTATTATCTGTTTGTGTGTGTGTATAGTAGTATCTGTGTGTGTGTGTATAGTAGTATCTCTGTGTGTGTGTGTATAGTAGTATCTGTGTGTGTGTGTGTATAGTATTATCTGTGTGTGTGTGTGTATAGTAGTATCTGTGTGTGTGTAGTAGTATCTGTGTGTGTGTGTATAGGAGTATCTGTGTGTGTGTGTAGAGTAGTATCTGTGTGTGTGTATAGTATTATCTGTTTGTATGTGTGTGTAGTTTTTTCTGTGTGTGTGTATAGTAGTATCTGTGTGTGTATATAGTATTATCTGTGTGTGTGTGTATAATAGTATCTGTGTGTGTGTGTGTATAGTAGTATCTCTGTGTGTGTGTATAGTAGAATCGGTGTGTGTGTGTATAGTATTATCTGTGTGTGTGTGTGTATAGTATTATCTGTGTGTGTGTGTATAGTAGTATCTGTGTGTGTGTGTATAGTAGTGTCTGTGTGTGTGTATAGTAGTATATATGTGTGTGTGTATAGTAGTATCTGTGTGTGTGTATAGTAGTATCTGTGTGTGTGTGTATAGGAGTATTTGTGTGTGTGTGTGTAGTATTATCTGTGTGTGTGTGTGTATAGTAGTATCTGTGTGTGTGTGTGTAGTAGTATCTGTGTGTGTGTGTATAGGAATATCTGTGTGTGTGTGTATAGTAGTATCTGTGTGAGTGTGTGTGTATAGTAGTATCTGTGTGTGTGTGTGTGTATAGTAGTATCTGTGTGTGTGTGTATAGTAGTATCTGTGTGTGTGTGTATAGTAGTTTCTGTGTGAGTGTGTATAGTAGTATCTTTGTGTGTGTATAGTATTATCTGTGTGTGTGTATAGTATCATCTGTGTGTGTGTGTGTATAGTAGTGTCTGTGTGTGTGTGTGTATAGTAGTATGTGTGTGTATGTATAGTATTATCTGTTTGTGTGTGTGTATAGTAGTATCTGTGTGTGTGTATAGTAGTATCTCTGTGTGTGTGTGTATAGTAGTATCTGTGTGTGTGTGTGTGTATAGTATTATCTGTGTGTGTGTGTATAGTATCTGTGTGTGTGTGTATAGGAGTATCTGTGTGTGTGTATAGTAGTGTCTGTGTGTGTGTATAGTAGTATCTGTGTGTGTGTAGTAGTAGTATCTGTGTGTGTGTGTATAGTAGTATCTGTGTGTGTGTATCGTAGTATGTGTGTGTGCGTGTATAGGAGTATCTGTGTGTGTGTGTACAGGAGTATGTGTGTGTGTGTGTAGTATTATCTGTGTGTGTGTATAGTATTATCTGTGTGTGTGTGTGTATAGTAGTATCTGTGTGTGTGTGTACAGGAGTATGTGTGTGTGTGTGTAGTATTATCTGTGTGTGTGTATAGTATTATCTGTGTGTGTGTGTGTATAGTAGTATCTGTGTGTGTGTAGTAGTATCTGTGTGTGTGTGTATAGGAGTATCTGTGTGTGTGTGTGTGTGTAGAGTAGTATCTGTGTGTGTATAGTATTATCTGTGTGTGTGTGTGTGTATAGTTTTTTCTGTGTGTGTGTGTGTATAGTAGTATCTGTGTGTGTATATAGTATTATCTGTGTGTGTGTGTGTGTATAGTAGTATCTGTGTGTGTGTATAGTAGTATCTGTGTGTGAGTGTGTATAGGAGTATCTGTGTGTGTGTGTCTGTATAGGAGTATCTGAGTGTATGTGTGTGTATAGGAGTATCTGTGTGTGTGTATATAGGAGTATCTGTGTATGTGTGTATAGGAGTATCTGTGTGTGTGTATATGAGTATGTGTGTGTGTGTGTGTGTATAGTAGTATCTGTGTGTGTGTGTGTATAGTAGTATCTGTGTGTGTGTATAGTAGTGTCTGTGTGTGTGTGTATAGTAGTATCTGTGTGTGTGTGTAGTAGTATCTGTGTGTGTGTGTATAGTAGTATCTGTGTGTGTGTATAGTAGTATGTGTGTGTGCGTGTATAGGAGTATCTGTGTGTGTGTGTACAGGAGTATGTGTGTGTGTGTGTGTAGTATTATCTGTGTGTGTGTATAGTATTATCTGTGTGTGTATATAATATTATCTGTGTGTGTGTGTATAGTAGTATCTGTGTGTGTGTATAGTAGTATCTGTGTGTGAGTGTGCATAGGAGTATCTGTGTGTGTGTGTGTATAGGAGTATCTGTGTGTGTGTGTATAGGAGTATCTGTGTGTGTGTGTATAGGAGTATCTGTGTGTGAGTGAATAGGAGTATCTGTGTGTGTGTTTAGAAGTATCTGTGTGTGTATGTGTGTGTAGGAGTATGTGTGTGTGTGTGTGTATAGGAGTATGTGTGTGCATAGGAGTATGTGTGTGTGTGTATAGTAGTATGTGTGTGTGTGTGTATAGGAGTATGTGTGTGTTTGTGTATAGGAGTATCTGTGTGTGTGTGTGTGTATAGGAATATCTGTGTGTGTGTATAGGAGTATCTCTGTGTGTGTGTATAGGAGTATCTGTGTGTGTGTGTGTATAGGAGTATCTGTGTGTGTATATGGAAGTATCTGTGTGCGTGTGTGTATAGAAGTATCTGTGTGTGTGTGTATCGTAGTATCTGTGTGTGTGTTTAGTAGTGTCTGTGTGTGTGTATAGTCGTATCTGTGTGTGTGTGTATAGGAGTATTTGTGTGTGTGTGTAGTATTATCTGTGTGTGTGTATAGTATTATCTGTGTGTGTGTGTATAGTAGTATCTGTGTGTGTGTGTAGTAGTATCTGTGTGTGTGTGTATAGGAGTATCTGTGTGTGTGTATACTAGTATCTGTGTGAGTGTGTGTGTATAGTAGTATCTGTGTGTGTGTGTGTGTGTATAGTAGTATCTGTGTGTGTGTGTATAGTAGTATCTGTGTGTGTGTGTTTATAGTAGTTTCTCTGTGTGTGTGTGTATAGTAGTATCTTTGTGTGTGTATAGTATTATCTGTGTGTGTGTATAGTATCATCTGTGTGTGTGTGTGTATAGTAGTGTCTGTGTGTGTGTGTGTGTATAGTAGTATGTGTGTGTATGTATAGTATTATCTGTTTGTGTGTGTGTATAGTAGTATCTGTGTGTGTGTGTATAGTAGTATCTCTGTGTGTGTGTGTATAGTAGTATCTGTGTGTGTGTGTGTATAGTATTATCTGTGTGTGTGTGTGTATAGTAGTATCTGTGTGTGTGTAGTAGTATCTGTGTGTGTGTGTATAGGAGTATCTGTGTGTGTGTGTAGAGTAGTATCTGTGTGTGTGTATAGTATTATCTGTTTGTATGTGTGTGTAGTTTTTTCTGTGTGTGTGTATAGTAGTATCTGTGTGTGTATATAGTATTATCTGTGTGTGTGTGTATAATAGTATCTGTGTGTGTGCGTGTATAGTAGTATCTCTGTGTGTGTGTATAGTAGAATCTGTGTGTGTGTGTATAGTATTATCTGTGTGTGTGTGTGTATAGTATTATCTGTGTGTGTGTGTATAGTAGTATCTGTGTGTGTGTGTATAGTAGTGTCTGTGTGTGTGTATAGTAGTATATGTGTGTGTGTGTATAGTAGTATCTGTGTGTGTGTATAGTAGTATCTGTGTGTGTGTGTATAGGAGTATTTGTGTGTGTGTGTGTAGTATTATCTGTGTGTGTGTGTGTATAGTAGTATCTGTGTGTGTGTGTGTAGTAGTATCTGTGTGTGTGTGTATAGGAATATCTGTGTGTGTGTGTAGAGTAGTATCTGTGTGTGTGTGTATAGTAGTATCTGTGTGTGTGTGTATAGTAGTTTCTGTGTGAGTGTGTATAGTAGTATCTTTGTGTGTGTATAGTATTATCTGTGTGTGTGTATAGTATCATCTGTGTGTGTGTGTGTATAGTAGTGTCTGTGTGTGTGTGTGTATAGTAGTATGTGTGTGTATGTATAGTATTATCTGTTTGTGTGTGTGTATAGTAGTATCTGTGTGTGTGTATAGTAGTATCTCTGTGTGTGTGTGTATAGTAGTATCTGTGTGTGTGTGTGTGTATAGTATTATCTGTGTGTGTGTGTATAGTATCTGTGTGTGTGTGTATAGTTGTATCTGTGTGTGTGTATAGTAGTGTCTGTGTGTGTGTATAGTAGTATCTGTGTGTGTGTGTAGTAGTATCTGTGTGTGTGTGTATAGTAGTATCTGTGTGTGTATATCGTAGTATGTGTGTGTGCGTGTATAGGAGTATCTGTGTGTGTGTGTACAGGAGTATGTGTGTGTGTGTGTGTAGTATTATCTGTGTGTGTGTATAGTATTATCTGTGTGTGTGTGTGTATAGTAGTATCTGTGTGTGTGTGTACAGGAGTATGTGTGTGTGTGTGTAGCATTATCTGTGTGTGTGTATAGTATTATCTGTGTGTGTGTGTGTATAGTAGTATCTGTGTGTGTGTAGTAGTATCTGTGTGTGTGTGTATAGGAGTATCTGTGTGTGTGTGTGTGTGTAGAGTAGTATCTGTGTGTGTATAGTATTATCTGTGTGTGTGTGTGTGTATAGTTTTTTCTGTGTGTGTGTGTGTATAGTAGTATCTGTGTGTGTATATAGTATTATCTGTGTGTGTGTGTGTGTATAGTAGTATCTGTGTGTGTGTGTATAGTAGTATCTGTGTGTGAGTGTGTATAGGAGTATCTGTGGGTGTGTGTCTGTATAGGAGTATCTGAGTGTATGTGTGTGTATAGGAGTATCTGTGTGTGTGTGTATAGGAGTATCTGTGTATGTGTGTATAGGAGTATCTGTGTGTGTGTATATGAGTATGTGTGTGTGTGTGTGTATAGTAGTATCTGTGTGTGTGTGTATAGTAGTATCTGTGTGTGTGTATAGTAGTGTCTGTGTGTGTGTGTATAGTAGTATCTGTGTGTGTGTGTAGTAGTATCTGTGTGTGTGTGTATAGTAGTATCTGTGTGTGTGTATAGTAGTATGTGTGTGTGCGTGTATAGGAGTATCTGTGTGTGTGTGTACAGGAGTATGTGTGTGTGTGTGTGTAGTATTATCTGTGTGTGTGTATAGTATTATCTGTGTGTGTATATAATATTATCTGTGTGTGTGTGTATAGTAGTATCTGTGTGTGTGTATAGTAGTATCTGTGTGTGAGTGTGCATAGGAGTATCTGTGTGTGTGTGTGTGTATAGGAGTATCTGTGTGTGTGTGTATAGGAGTATCTGTGTGTGTGTGTATAGGAGTATCTGTGTGTGAGTGAATAGGAGTATCTGTGTGTGTGTATAGAAGTATCTGTGTGTGTATGTGTGTGTAGGAGTATGTGTGTGTGTGTGTGTATAGGAGTATGTGTGTGCATAGGAGTATGTGTGTGTGTGTATAGTAGTATGTGTGTGTGTGTGTATAGGAGTATGTGTGTGTTTGTGTATAGGAGTATCTGTGTGTGTGTGTGTGTATAGGAATATCTGTGTGTGTGTATAGGAGTATCTCTGTGTGTGTGTATAGGAGTATCTGTGTGTGTGTGTGTGTATAGGAGTATCTGTGTGTGTATATGGAAGTATCTGTGTGCGTGTGTGTATAGAAGTATCTGTGTGTGTGTGTATAGTAGTATCTGTGTGTGTGTGTGTATAGTAGTATCTGTGTGTGTGTATATAGTAGTATCTGTGTGTGTGTATATAGTAGTGTCTGTGTGTGTGTGTATAGTAGTATCTGTGTGTGTGTAGTAGTATCTGTGTGTGTGTGTATAGTAGTATGTGTGTGTGCGTGTATAGGAGTATCTGTGTGTGTGTGTACAGGAGTATGTGTGTGTGTGTGTGTAGTATTATCTGTGTGTGTGTATAGTAGTATCTGTGTGTGTGTATAGTAGTATCTGTGTGTGTGTGTATAGGAGTATCTGTGTGTGTGTGTATAGCAGTATCTGTGTGTGTGTGTACAGGAGTATGTGTGTGTGTGTAGTATTATCTGTGTGTGTGTATAGTATTATCTGTGTGTGTGTGTGTATAGTAGTATCTGTGTGTGTGTGTGTAGTAGTATCTGTGTGTGTGTGTATAGGAGTATCTGTGTGTGTGTGTGTGTAGTAGTATCTGTGTGTGTATATAGTATTATCTGTGTGTGTGTGTATAGTTTTTTCTGTGTGTGTGTGTATATAGGAGTATCTGTGTGTGTGTGTACAGGAGTATGTGTGTGTGTGTGTAGTATTATCTGTGTGTGTGTATAGTATTATCTGTGTGTGTGTGTATAGTAGTATCTGTGTGTGTGTAGTAGTATCTGTGTGTGTGTATAGGAGTATCTGTGTGTGTGTGTGTGTAGAGTAGTATCTGTGTGTGTGTATAGTTTTTTCTGTGTGTGTGTGTGTGTATAGTAGTATCTGTGTGTGTATATAGTATTATCTGTGTGTGTGTGTGTGTGCATAGTAGTATCTGTGTGTGTCTATAGTAGTATCTGTGTGTGAGTGTGTATAGGAGTATCTGTGTGTGTGTGTGTATAGGAGTATCTGTGTGTGTGTGTATAGGAGTATCTGTGTATGTGTGTATAGGAGTATCTGTGTGTGTATGGGTATAGGTGTATGTGTGTGTGTGTATAGGAGTATGTGTGTGTGTGTATATGAGTATGTGTGTGTGTGTGTGTATAGGAGTATCTCTGTGTGTGTGTATAGTAGTATCTGTGTGTGTGTGTATAGTATTATCTGTGTGTGTGTGTGTATAGTAGTATCTGTGTGTGTGTGTATAGTAGTATCTGTGTGTGTGTGTATAGTAGTGTCTGTGTGTGTGTATAGTAGTATCTGTGTGTGTGTATAGTCGTATCTGTGTGTGTGTGTATAGGAGTATTTGTGTGTGTGTGTAGTATTATCTGTGTGTGTGTATAGTATTATCTGTGTGTGTGTGTATAGTAGTATCTGTGTGTGTGTAGTAGTATCTGTGTGTGTGTATAGGAGTATCTGTGTGTGTGTATAGTAGTATCTGTGTGAGTGTGTGTGTATAGTAGTATCTGTGTGTGTGTGTGTGTGTATAGTAGTATCTGTGTGTGTGTGTATAGTAGTATCTGTGTGTGTGTGTATAGTAGTATCTGTGTGTGTGTGTTTATAGTAGTTTCTCTGTGTGTGTGTGTATAGTAGTATCTTTGTGTGTGTATAGTATTATCTGTGTGTGTGTATAGTATCATCTGTGTGTGTGTGTGTATAGTAGTGTCTGTGTGTGTGTGTGTGTGTATAGTAGTATGTGTGTGTATGTATAGTATTATCTGTTTGTGTGTGTGTATAGTAGTATCTGTGTGTGTGTGTATAGTAGTATCTCTGTGTGTGTGTGTATAGTAGTATCTGTGTGTGTGTGTGTATAGTATTATCTGTGTGTGTGTGTGTATAGTAGTATCTGTGTGTGTGTAGTAGTATCTGTGTGTGTGTGTATAGGAGTATCTGTGTGTGTGTGTAGAGTAGTATCTGTGTGTGTGTATAGTATTATCTGTTTGTATGTGTGTGTAGTTTTTTCTGTGTGTGTGTATAGTAGTATCTGTGTGTGTATATAGTATTATCTGTGTGTGTGTGTATAATAGTATCTGTGTGTGTGTGTATAGTAGTATCTCTGTGTGTGTGTATAGTAGAATCTGTGTGTGTGTGTACAGTATTATCTGTGTGTGTGTGTGTATAGTATTATCTGTGTGTGTGTGTATAGTAGTATCTGTGTGTGTGTGTATAGTAGTGTCTGTGTGTGTGTATAGTAGTATATGTGTGTGTGTGTATAGTAGTATCTGTGTGTGTGTATAGTAGTATCTGTGTGTGTGTGTATAGGAGTATTTGTGTGTGTGTGTGTAGTATTATCTGTGTGTGTGTGTGTATAGTAGTATCTGTGTGTGTGTGTGTAGTAGTATCTGTGTGTGTGTGTATAGGAATATCTGTGTGTGTGTGTATAGTAGTATCTGTGTGAGTGTGTGTGTATAGTAGTATCTGTGTGTGTGTGTGTGTATAGTAGTATCTGTGTGTGTGTGTATAGTAGTATCTGTGTGTGTGTGTATAGTAGTTTCTGTGTGAGTGTGTATAGTAGTATCTTTGTGTGTGTATAGTATTATCTGTGTGTGTGTATAGTATCATCTGTGTGTGTGTGTGTATAGTAGTGTCTGTGTGTGTGTGTGTATAGTAGTATGTGTGTGTATGTATAGTATTATCTGTTTGTGTGTGTGTATAGTAGTATCTGTGTGTGTGTGTATAGTAGTATCTCTGTGTGTGTGTGTATAGTAGTATCTGTGTGTGTGTGTGTATAGTATTATCTGTGTGTGTGTGTATAGTATCTGTGTGTGTGTGTATAGTTGTATCTGTGTGTGTGTATAGTAGTGTCTGTGTGTGTGTATAGTAGTATCTGTGTGTGTGTGTAGTAGTATCTGTGTGTGTGTGTATAGTAGTATCTGTGTGTGTGTATAGTAGTATGTGTGTGTGCGTGTATAGGAGTATCTGTGTGTGTGTGTACAGGAGTATGTGTGTGTGTGTGTGTAGTATTATCTGTGTGTGTGTATAGTATTATCTGTGTGTGTGTGTGTATAGTAGTATCTGTGTGTGTGTGTACAGGAGTATGTGTGTGTGTGTGTGTGTAGTATTATCTGTGTGTGTGTATAGTATTATCTGTGTGTGTGTGTGTATAGTAGTATCTGTGTGTGTGTATTAGTATCTGTGTGTGTGTGTATAGGAGTATCTGTGTGTGTGTGTGTGTGTAGAGTAGTATCTGTGTGTGTATAGTATTATCTGTGTGTGTGTGTGTATAGTTTTTTCTGTGTGTGTGTGTATAGTAGTATCTGTGTGTGTATATAGTATTATCTGTGTGTGTGTGTGTGTATAGTAGTATCTGTGTGTGTGTATAGTAGTATCTGTGTGTGAGTGTGTATAGGAGTATCTGTGTGTGTGTGTGTGTATAGGAGTATCTGAGTGTATGTGTGTGTATAGGAGTATCTGTGTGTGTGTGTATAGGAGTATCTGTGTATGTGTGTATAGGAGTATCTGTGTGTGTGTATATGAGTATGTGTGTGTGTGTATAGTAGTATCTGTGTGTGTGTGTATAGTAGTATCTGTGTGTGTGTATAGTAGTGTCTGTGTGTGTGTGTATAGTAGTATCTGTGTGTGTGTGTAGTAGTATCTGTGTGTGTGTGTATAGTAGTATCTGTGTGTGTGTATAGTAGTATGTGTGTGTGCGTGTATAGGAGTATCTGTGTGTGTGTGTACAGGAGTATGTGTGTGTGTGTGTGTGTAGTATTATCTGTGTGTGTGTATAGTATTATCTGTGTGTGTATATAATATTATCTGTGTGTGTGTGTATAGTAGTATCTGTGTGTGTGTGTATAGGAGTATCTGTGTGTGTGTGTATAGCAGTATCTGTGTGTGTGTGTACAGGAGTATGTGTGTGTGTGTAGTAGTATCTGTGTGTGTGTATAGTATTATCTGTGTGTGTGTGTGTATAGTAGTATCTGTGTGTGTGTGTGTGTAGTAGTATCTGTGTGTGTGTGTATAGGAGTATCTGTGTGTGTGTGTGTGTGTGTAGTAGTATCTGTGTGTGTATATAGTATTATCTGTGTGTGTGTGTATAGTTTTTTCTGTGTGTGTGTGTATATAGGAGTATCTGTGTGTGTGTGTACAGGAGTATGTGTGTGTGTGTGTAGTATTATCTGTGTGTGTATAGTATTATCTGTGTGTGTGTGTATAGTAGTATCTGTGTGTGTGTAGTAGTATCTGTGTGTGTGTATAGGAGTATCTGTGTGTGTGTGTGTGTAGAGTAGTATCTGTGTGTGTGTATAGTATTATCTGTGTGTGTGTGTGTATAGTTTTTTCTGTGTGTGTGTGTGTGTATAGTAGTATCTGTGTGTGTATATAGTATTATCTGTGTGTGTGTGTGTGTGCATAGTAGTATCTGTGTGTGTCTATAGTAGTATCTGTGTGTGAGTGTGTATAGGAGTATCTGTGTGTGTGTGTGTATAGGAGTATCTGTGTGTGTGTGTATAGGAGTATCTGTGTATGTGTGTATAGGAGTATCTGTGTGTGTATGGGTATAGGTGTATGTGTGTGTGTGTATAGGAGTATGTGTGTGTGTGTATATGAGTATGTGTGTGTGTGTGTGTATAGGAGTATCTCTGTGTGTGTGTATAGTAGTATCTGTGTGTGTGTGTATAGTATTATCTGTGTGTGTGTGTGTATAGTAGTATCTGTGTGTGTGTGTATAGTAGTATCTGTGTGTGTGTGTATAGTAGTGTCTGTGTGTGTGTATAGTAGTATCTGTGTGTGTGTGTATCGTAGTATCTGTGTGTGTGTTTAGTAGTGTCTGTGTGTGTGTATAGTCGTATCTGTGTGTGTGTGTATAGGAGTATTTGTGTGTGTGTGTAGTATTATCTGTGTGTGTGTATAGTATTATCTGTGTGTGTGTGTATAGTAGTATCTGTGTGTGTGTGTAGTAGTATCTGTGTGTGTGTATAGGAGTATCTGTGTGTGTGTATAGTAGTATCTGTGTGAGTGTGTGTGTATAGTAGTATCTGTGTGTGTGTGTGTGTGTGTATAGTAGTATCTGTGTGTGTGTGTATAGTATTATATGTGTGTGTGTATAGTAGTATCTGTGTGTGTGTGTATAGTAGTATCTGTGTGTGTGTGTATAGTAGTGTCTGTGTGTGTGTATAGTAGTATCTGTGTGTGTGTGTATCGTAGTATCTGTGTGTGTGTTTAGTAGTGTCTGTGTGTGTGTATAGTCGTATCTGTGTGTGTGTGTATAGGAGTATTTGTGTGTGTGTGTAGTATTATCTGTGTGTGTGTATAGTATTATCTGTGTGTGTGTGTATAGTAGTATCTGTGTGTGTGTGTAGTAGTATCTGTGTGTGTGTATAGGAGTATCTGTGTGTGTGTATAGTAGTATCTGTGTGAGTGTGTGTGTATAGTAGTATCTGTGTGTGTGTGTGTGTGTGTATAGGAGTATCTGTGTATGTGTGTATAGGAGTATCTGTGTGTGTATGGGTATAGGTGTATGTGTGTGTGTGTATAGGAGTATGTGTGTGTGTGTATATGAGTATGTGTGTGTGTGTGTGTATAGGAGTATCTCTGTGTGTGTGTATAGTAGTATCTGTGTGTGTGTGTATAGTATTATCTGTGTGTGTGTGTATAGTAGTATCTGTGTGTGTGTGTATAGTAGTATCTGTGTGTGTGTGTATAGTAGTGTCTGTGTGTGTGTATAGTAGTATCTGTGTGTGTGTGTATCGTAGTATCTGTGTGTGTGTTTAGTAGTGTCTGTGTGTGTGTATAGTCGTATCTGTGTGTGTGTGTATAGGAGTATTTGTGTGTGTGTGTAGTATTATCTGTGTGTGTGTATAGTATTATCTGTGTGTGTGTGTATAGTAGTATCTGTGTGTGTGTGTAGTAGTATCTGTGTGTGTGTATAGGAGTATCTGTGTGTGTGTATAGTAGTATCTGTGTGAGTGTGTGTGTATAGTAGTATCTGTGTGTGTGTGTGTGTGTATAGTAGTATCTGTGTGTGTGTGTATAGTAGTATCTGTGTGTGTGTGTTTATAGTAGTTTCTCTGTGTGTGTGTATAGTAGTATCTTTGTGTGTGTATAGTATTATCTGTGTGTGTGTATAGTATCATCTGTGTGTGTGTGTGTATAGTAGTGTCTGTGTGTGTGTGTGTGTGTGTATAGTAGTATGTGTGTGTATGTATAGTATTATCTGTTTGTGTGTGTGTATAGTAGTATCTGTGTGTGTGTTTATAGTAGTATCTCTCTGTGTGTGTGTATAGTAGTATCTGTGTGTGTGTGTGTATAGTATTATCTGTGTGTGTGTGTGTATAGTAGTATCTGTGTGTGTGTAGTAGTATCTGTGTGTGTGTGTATAGGAGTATCTGTGTGTGTGTGTAGAGTAGTATCTGTGTGTGTGTATAGTATTATCTGTTTGTATGTGTGTGTAGTTTTTTCTGTGTGTGTGTATAGTAGTATCTGTGTGTGTATATAGTATTATCTGTGTGTGTGTGTATAATAGTATCTGTGTGTGTGTGTGTATAGTAGTATCTCTGTGTGTGTGTATAGTAGAATCTGTGTGTGTGTGTACAGTATTATCTGTGTGTGTGTGTGTATAGTATTATCTGTGTGTGTGTGTATAGTAGTATCTGTGTGTGTGTGTATAGTAGTGTCTGTGTGTGTGTATAGTAGTATATGTGTGTGTGTGTATAGTAGTATCTGTGTGTGTGTATAGTAGTATCTGTGTGTGTGTGTATAGGAGTATTTGTGTGTGTGTGTGTAGTATTATCTGTGTGTGTGTGTGTATAGTAGTATCTGTGTGTGTGTGTGTAGTAGTATCTGTGTGTGTGTGTATAGGAATATCTGTGTGTGTGTGTATAGTAGTATCTGTGTGAGTGTGTGTGTATAGTAGTATCTGTGTGTGTGTGTATAGTAGTTTCTGTGTGAGTGTGTATAGTACTATCTTTGTGTGTGTATAGTATTATCTGTGTGTGTGTATAGTATCATCTGTGTGTGTGTGTGTATAGTAGTGTCTGTGTGTGTGTGTGTATAGTAGTATGTGTGTGTATGTATAGTATTATCCGTTTGTGTGTGTGTATAGTAGTATCTGTGTGTGTGTGTATAGTAGTATCTCTGTGTGTGTGTGTATAGTAGTATCTGTGTGTGTGTGTGTGTATAGTATTATCTGTGTGTGTGTGTATAGTATCTGTGTGTGTGTGTATAGTTGTATCTGTGTGTGTGTATAGTAGTGTCTGTGTGCGTGTATAGTAGTATCTGTGTGTGTGTGTAGTAGTATCTGTGTGTGTGTGTATAGTAGTATCTGTGTGTGTGTATAGTAGTATGTGTGTGTGCGTGTATAGGAGTATCTGTGTGTGTGTGTACAGGAGTATGTGTGTGTGTGTGTGTAGTATTATCTGTGTGTGTGTATAGTATTACCTGTGTGTGTGTGTGTATAGTAGTATCTGTGTGTGTGTGTACAGGAGTATGTGTGTGTGTGTGTGTAGTATTATCTGTGTGTGTGTATAGTATTATCTGTGTGTGTGTGTGTATAGTAGTATCTGTGTGTGTGTATTAGTATCTGTGTGTGTGTGTATAGGAGTATCTGTGTGTGTGTGTGTGTGTAGAGTAGTATCTGTGTGTGTATAGTATTATCTGTGTGTGTGTGTGTATAGTTTTTTCTGTGTGTGTGTGTGTATAGTAGTATCTGTGTGTGTATATAGTATTATCTGTGTGTGTGTGTGTGTATAGTAGTATCTGTGTGTGTGTATAGTAGTATCTGTGTGTGAGTGTGTATAGGAGTATCTGTGTGTGTGTGTGTGTATAGGAGTATCTGAGTGTATGTGTGTGTATAGGAGTATCTGTGTGTGTGTGTATAGGAGTATCTGTGTATGTGTGTATAGGAGTATCTGTGTGTGTGTATATGAGTATGTGTGTGTGTGTGTGTATAGTAGTATCTGTGTGTGTGTGTATAGTAGTATCTGTGTGTGTGTATAGTAGTGTCTGTGTGTGTGTGTATAGTAGTATCTGTGTGTGTGTGTAGTAGTATCTGTGTGTGTGTGTATAGTAGTATCTGTGTGTGTGTATAGTAGTATGTGTGTGTGCGTGTATAGGAGTATCTGTGTGTGTGTGTACAGGAGTATGTGTGTGTGTGTGTGTAGTATTATCTGTGTGTGTGTATAGTATTATCTGTGTGTGTATATAATATTATCTGTGTGTGTGTGTATAGTAGTATCTGTGTGTGTGTATAGTAGTATCTGTGTGTGAGTGTGCATAGGAGTATTTGTGTTTGTGTGTGTATAGGAGTATCTGTGTGTGTGTGTATAGGAGTATCTGTGTGTGTGTGTATAGGAGTATCTGTGTGTGAGTGAATAGGAGTATCTGTGTGTGTGTATAGAAGTATCTGTGTGTGTATGTGTGAGTAGGAGTATGTGTGTGTGTGTGTGTATAGGAGTATGTGTGTGCATAGGAGTATGTGTGTGTGTGTATAGTAGTATGTGTGTGTGTGTGTATAGGAGTATGTGTGTGTTTGTGTATAGGAGTATCTGTGTGTGTGTGTGTGTATAGGAATATCTGTGTGTGTGTATAGGAGTATCTCTGTGTGTGTGTATAGGAGTATCTGTGTGTGTGTGTGTATAGGAGTATCTGTGTGTGTATATGGAAGTATCTGTGTGCGTGTGTGTATAGAAGTATCTGTGTGTGTGTGTATAGTAGTATCTGTGTGTGTGTGTGTATAGTAGTATCTGTGTGTGTGTATATAGTAGTATCTGTGTGTGTGTATATAGTAGTGTCTGTGTGTGTGTGTATAGTAGTATCTGTGTGTGTGTAGTAGTATCTGTGTGTGTGTGTATAGTAGTATGTGTGTGTGCGTGTATAGGAGTATCTGTGTGTGTGTGTACAGGAGTATGTGTGTGTGTGTGTGTAGTATTATCTGTGTGTGTGTATAGTAGTATCTGTGTGTGTGTATAGTAGTAACTGTGTGTGTGTGTATAGGAGTATCTGTGTGTGTGTGTATAGCAGTATCTGTGTGTGTGTGTACAGGAGTATGTGTGTGTGTGTAGTATTATCTGTGTGTGTGTATAGTATTATCTGTGTGTGTGTGTGTATAGTAGTATCTGTGTGTGTGTGTGTAGTAGTATCTGTGTGTGTGTGTATAGGAGTATCTGTGTGTGTGTGTGTGTGTGTGTGTAGTAGTATCTGTGTGTGTATATAGTATTATCTGTGTGTGTGTGTATAGTTTTTTCTGTGTGTGTGTGTGTATAGTAGTATCTGTGTGTGTATATAGTATTATCTGTGTGTGTGTGTGTGTGTATATTAGTATCTGTGTGTGTGTATAGTAGTATCTGTGTGTGAGTGTGTATAGGAGTATCTGTGTGTTTGTGTGTGTGTATAGGAGTATCTGTGTGTGTGTATATAGTAGTATCTGTGTGTGTGTAGTAGTATCTGTGTGTGTGTGTATAGGAGTATCTGTGTGTGTGTGTGTGTAGAGTAGTATCTGTGTGTGTGTATAGTATTATCTGTGTGTGTGTGTATAGTTTTTTCTGTGTGTGTGTGTGTATAGAGTAGTATCTGTGTGTGTGTATAGAGTATTATCTTTGTGTGTGTGTGTATAGTATCTGTGTGTGTGTGTGTGTAGAGTAGTATCTGTGTGTGTGTATAGTATTATCTGTGTGTGTGTGTGTACAGTTTTTTCTGTGTGTGTGTGTGTATAGTAGTATCTGTGTGTGTATATGGTATTATCTGTGTGTGTGTGTATAATAGTATCTGTGTGTGTGTGTTTGTATAGTAGTATCTCTGTGTGTGTGTATAGTAGTATCTGTGTGTGTGTGTGTATAGTATTATCTGTGTGTGTGTGTATAGTAGTATCTGTTTGTGTGTGTATAGTAGTATCTGTGTGTGTGTGTATAGTAGTGTCTGTGTGTGTGTATATTAGTATCTGTGTGTGTGTGTATAGTAGTATCTGTGTGTGTGTATAGTAGTATCTGTGTGTGTGTGTATAGGAGTATTTGTGTGTGTGTGTAGTATTATCTGTGTGTGTGTATTGTATTATCTGTGTGTGTGTGTATAGTAGTATCTGTGTGTGTGTGTGTGTAGTAGTATCTGTGTGTGTGAGTATAGGAGTATCTGTGTGTGTGTGTATAGTAGTATCTGTGTGAATGTGTGTGTATAGTAGTATCTGTGTGTGTGTATAGTAGTATCTGTGTGTGAGTGTGTATAGGAGTATCTGTGTGTGTGTGTGTGTATAGGAGTATCTGAGTGTATGTGTGTGTATAGGAGTATCTGTGTGTGTGTGTATAGGAGTATCTGTGTATGTGTGTATAGGAGTATCTGTGTGTGTGTATATGAGTATGTGTGTGTGTGTGTGTATAGTAGTATCTGTGTGTGTGTGTATAGTAGTATCTGTGTGTGTGTATAGTAGTGTCTGTGTGTGTGTGTATAGTAGTATCTGTGTGTGTGTGTAGTAGTATCTGTGTGTGTGTGTATAGTAGTATCTGTGTGTGTGTATAGTAGTATGTGTGTGTGCGTGTATAGGAGCATCTGTGTGTGTGTGTACAGGAGTATGTGTGTGTGTGTGTGTAGTATTATCTGTGTGTGTGTATAGTATTATCTGTGTGTGTATATAATATTATCTGTGTGTGTGTGTATAGTAGTATCTGTGTGTGTGTATAGTAGTATCTGTGTGTGAGTGTGCATAGGAGTATTTGTGTTTGTGTGTGTATAGGAGTATCTGTGTGTGTGTGTATAGGAGTATCTGTGTGTGTGTGTATAGGAGTATCTGTGTGTGAGTGAATAGGAGTATCTGTGTGTGTGTATAGAAGTATCTGTGTGTGTATGTGTGAGTAGGAGTATGTGTGTGTGTGTGTGTATAGGAGTATGTGTGTGCATAGGAGTATGTGTGTGTGTGTATAGTAGTATGTGTGTGTGTGTGTATAGGAGTATGTGTGTGTTTGTGTATAGGAGTATCTGTGTGTGTGTGTGTGTATAGGAATATCTGTGTGTGTGTATAGGAGTATCTCTGTGTGTGTGTATAGGAGTATCTGTGTGTGTGTGTGTATAGGAGTATCTGTGTGTGTATATGGAAGTATCTGTGTGCGTGTGTGTATAGAAGTATCTGTGTGTGTGTGTATAGTAGTATCTGTGTGTGTGTGTGTATAGTAGTATCTGTGTGTGTGTATATAGTAGTATCTGTGTGTGTGTATATAGTAGTGTCTGTGTGTGTGTGTATAGTAGTATCTGTGTGTGTGTAGTAGTATCTGTGTGTGTGTGTATAGTAGTATGTGTGTGTGCGTGTATAGGAGTATCTGTGTGTGTGTGTACAGGAGTATGTGTGTGTGTGTGTGTAGTATTATCTGTGTGTGTGTATAGTAGTATCTGTGTGTGTGTATAGTAGTAACTGTGTGTGTGTGTATAGGAGTATCTGTGTGTGTGTGTATAGCAGTATCTGTGTGTGTGTGTACAGGAGTATGTGTGTGTGTGTAGTATTATCTGTGTGTGTGTATAGTATTATCTGTGTGTGTGTGTGTATAGTAGTATCTGTGTGTGTGTGTGTAGTAGTATCTGTGTGTGTGTGTATAGGAGTATCTGTGTGTGTGTGTGTGTGTGTGTAGTAGTATCTGTGTGTGTATATAGTATTATCTGTGTGTGTGTGTATAGTTTTTTCTGTGTGTGTGTGTGTATAGTAGTATCTGTGTGTGTATATAGTATTATCTGTGTGTGTGTGTGTGTGTATATTAGTATCTGTGTGTGTGTATAGTAGTATCTGTGTGTGAGTGTGTATAGGAGTATCTGTGTGTTTGTGTGTGTGTATAGGAGTATCTGTGTGTGTGTATATAGTAGTATCTGTGTGTGTGTAGTAGTATCTGTGTGTGTGTGTATAGGAGTATCTGTGTGTGTGTGTGTGTAGAGTAGTATCTGTGTGTGTGTATAGTATTATCTGTGTGTGTGTGTATAGTTTTTTCTGTGTGTGTGTGTATAGAGTAGTATCTGTGTGTGTGTATAGAGTATTATCTTTGTGTGTGTGTGTATAGTATCTGTGTGTGTGTGTGTGTAGAGTAGTATCTGTGTGTGTGTATAGTATTATCTGTGTGTGTGTGTGTACAGTTTTTTCTGTGTGTGTGTGTGTATAGTAGTATCTGTGTGTGTATATGGTATTATCTGTGTGTGTGTGTATAATAGTATCTGTGTGTGTGTGTGTGTATAGTAGTATCTCTGTGTGTGTGTATAGTAGTATCTGTGTGTGTGTGTGAAAAGTATTATCTGTGTGTGTGTGTATAGTAGTATCTGTTTGTGTGTGTATAGTAGTATCTGTGTGTGTGTATAGTAGTGTCTGTGTGTGTGTATATTAGTATCTGTGTGTGTGTGTATAGTAGTATCTGTGTGTGTGTATAGTAGTATCTGTGTGTGTGTATAGTAGTATCTGTGTGTGTGTGTATAGGAGTATTTGTGTGTGTGTGTAGTATTATCTGTGTGTGTGTATAGTATTATCTGTGTGTGTGTGTGTATAGTAGTATCTGTGTGTGTGTGTGTGTAGTAGTATCTGTGTGTGTGAGTATAGGAGTATCTGTGTGTGTGTGTATAGTAGTATCTGTGTGATTGTGTGTGTATAGTAGTATCTGTGTGTGTGTATAGTAGTATCTATACTACTATAGTATCTGTACTATACAATATTTCTGTGTGTGTGTGTATAGTAGTATCTGTGTGTGTATATAGTATTATCTGTGTGTGTGTGTATAATAGTATCTGTGTGTGTGTATAGTAGTATCTGTGTGTGTATATAGTATTATCTGTGTGTGTGTGTGTGTGTATAGTAGTATCTGTGTGTGTGTATAGTAGTATCTGTGTGTGAGTGTGTATAGGAGTATCTGTGTGTTTGTGTGTGTGTATAGGAGTATCTGTGTGTGTGTGTATAGTAGTATCTGTGTGTGTGTAGTAGTATCTGTGTGTGTGTGTATAGGAGTATCTGTGTGTGTGTGTGTGTAGAGTAGTATCTGTGTGTGTGTATAGTATTATCTGTGTGTGTGTGTATAGTTTTTTCTGTGTGTGTGTGTGTATAGAGTAGTATCTGTGTGTGTGTATAGAGTATTATCTTTGTGTGTGTGTGTATAGTATCTGTGTGTGTGTGTGTGTAGAGTAGTATCTGTGTGTGTGTATAGTATTATCTGTGTGTGCGTGTGTACAGTTTTTTCTGTGTGTGTGTGTGTATAGTAGTATCTGTGTGTGTATATGGTATTATCTGTGTGTGTGTGTATAATAGTATCTGTGTGTGTGTGTTTGTATAGTAGTATCTCTGTGTGTGTGTATAGTAGTATCTGTGTGTGTGTGTGTATAGTATTATCTGTGTGTGTGTGTATAGTAGTATCTGTTTGTGTGTGTATAGTAGTATCTGTGTGTGTGTGTATAGTAGTGTCTGTGTGTGTGTATATTAGTATCTGTGTGTGTGTGTATAGTAGTATCTGTGTGTGTGTATAGTAGTATCTGTGTGTGTGTGTATAGGAGTATTTGTGTGTGTGTGTAGTATTATCTGTGTGTGTGTATTGTATTATCTGTGTGTGTGTGTATAGTAGTATCTGTGTGTGTGTGTGTGTAGTAGTATCTGTGTGTGTGAGTATAGGAGTATCTGTGTGTGTGTGTATAGTAGTATCTGTGTGAATGTGTGTGTATAGTAGTATCTGTGTGTGTGTATAGTAGTATCTATACTACTATAGTATCTGTACTATACAATATTTCTGTGTGTGTGTGTATAGTAGTATCTGTGTGTGTATATAGTATTATCTGTGTGTGTGTGTATAATAGTATCTGTGTGTGTGTATAGTAGTATCTGTGTGTGTGTGTTTATAGTAGTTTCTGTGTGTGTGTGTGTATAGTAGTATCTTTGTGTGTGTATAGTATTATCTGTGTGTGTGTATAGTATCATCTGTGTGTGTGTGTGTATAGTGGTGTCTGTGTGTGTGTGTGTGTATAGTAGTATGTGTGTGTATGTATAGTATTATCTGTTTGTGTGTGTGTATAGTAGAATCTGTGTGTGTGTGTATATTTGTATCTCTGTGTGTGTGTGTATAGTAGTATCTGTGTGTGTGTGTGTATAGTATTATCTGTGTGTGTGTGTATAGTAGTATCTGTGTGTGTGTAGTAGTATCTGTGTGTGTGTGTATAGGAGTATCTGTGTGTGTGTGTGTGTAGAGTAGTATCTGTGTGTGTGTATAGTATTATCTGTTTGTATGTGTGTGTAGTTTTTTCTGTGTGTGTGTGTGTATAGTAGTATCTGTGTGTGTATATAGTATTATCTGTGTGTGTGTGTATAATAGTATCTGTGTATGTGTATAGTAGTATCTCTGTGTGTGTGTGTATAGTAGTATCTGTGTGTGTGTGTATAGTAAAATTTGTGTGTGTGTGTGTATAGTAGTATCTGTGTGTGTGTGTCTATAGTAGTATCTCTGTGTGTGTGTATAGTAGTATCTGTGTGTGTGTGTATAGTATTATCTGTGTGTGTGTGTGTATAGTAGTATCTGTGTGTGTGTAGTAGTATCTGTGTGTGTGTATTGGAGTATCTGTGTGTGTGTGTGTGTGTGTGTGTAGAGTAGTATCTGTGTGTGTGTATAGTATTATCTGTTTGTATGTGTGTGTAGTTTTTTCTGTGTGTGTGTGTGTATAGTAGTATCTGTGTGTGTATATAGTATTATCTGTGTGTGTGTGTATAATAGTATCTGTGTGTGTGTGTATAGTAGTATCTCTGTGTGTGTGTATAGTAGTATCTGTGTGTGTGTGTATAGTATTATCTGTGTGTGTGTGTATAGTAGTATCTGTATGTGTGTGTATAGTAGTATCTGTGTGTGTGTGTATAGTAGTGTCTGTGTGTGTGTATAGTAGTATATGTGTGTGTGTGTATAGTAGTATCTGTGTGTGTGTATAGTAGTATCTGTGTGTGTGTATAGTAGTATCTATGTGTGTGTGTATAGGAGTATTTGTGTGTGTGTGTGTAGTATTATCTGTGTGTGTGTGTGTATAGTATTATCTGTGTGTGTGTGTGTATAGTAGTATCTGTGTGTGTGTGTGTAGTAGTATCTGTGTGTGTGTGTATAGGAGTATCTGAGTGTGTGTGTATAGTAGTATCTGTGTGAGTGTGTGTGTATAGTAGTATCTGTGTGTGTGTGTGTGTATAGTAGTATCTGTGTGTGTATATAGTATTATCTGTGTGTGTGTGTATAATAGTATCTGTGTGTGTGTGTATAGTAGTATCTCTGTGTGTGTGTATAGTAGTATCTGTGTGTGTGTGTATAGTATTATCTGTGTGTGTGTGTATAGTAGTATCTGTATGTGTGTGTATAGTAGTATCTGTGTGTGTGTGTATAGTAGTGTCTGTGTGTGTGTATATTAGTATCTGTGTGTGTGTGTATAGTAGTATCTGTGTGTGTGTATAGTAGTATCTGTGTGTGTGTATAGTAGTATCTGTGTGTGTGTGTATAGGAGTATTTGTGTGTGTGTGTAGTATTATCTGTGTGTGTGTATAGTATTATCTGTGTGTGTGTGTGTATAGTAGTATCTGTGTGTGTGTGTGTGTAGTAGTATCTGTGTGTGTGAGTATAGGAGTATCTGTGTGTGTGTGTATAGTAGTATCTGTGTGATTGTGTGTGTATAGTAGTATCTGTGTGTGTGTATAGTAGTATCTATACTACTATAGTATCTGTACTATACAATATTTCTGTGTGTGTGTGTATAGTAGTATCTGTGTGTGTATATAGTATTATCTGTGTGTGTGTGTATAATAGTATCTGTGTGTGTGTATAGTAGTATCTGTGTGTGTATATAGTATTATCTGTGTGTGTGTGTGTGTGTATAGTAGTATCTGTGTGTGTGTATAGTAGTATCTGTGTGTGAGTGTGTATAGGAGTATCTGTGTGTTTGTGTGTGTGTATAGGAGTATCTGTGTGTGTGTGTGTATAGTAGTATCTGTGTGTGTGTAGTAGTATCTGTGTGTGTGTGTATAGGAGTATCTGTGTGTGTGTGTGTGTAGAGTAGTATCTGTGTGTGTGTATAGTATTATCTGTGTGTGTGTGTATAGTTTTTTCTGTGTGTGTGTGTGTATAGAGTAGTATCTGTGTGTGTGTATAGAGTATTATCTTTGTGTGTGTGTGTATAGTATCTGTGTGTGTGTGTGTGTAGAGTAGTATCTGTGTGTGTGTATAGTATTATCTGTGTGTGCGTGTGTACAGTTTTTTCTGTGTGTGTGTGTGTATAGTAGTATCTGTGTGTGTATATGGTATTATCTGTGTGTGTGTGTATAATAGTATCTGTGTGTGTGTGTTTGTATAGTAGTATCTCTGTGTGTGTGTATAGTAGTATCTGTGTGTGTGTGTGTATAGTATTATCTGTGTGTGTGTGTATAGTAGTATCTGTTTGTGTGTGTATAGTAGTATCTGTGTGTGTGTGTATAGTAGTGTCTGTGTGTGTGTATATTAGTATCTGTGTGTGTGTGTATAGTAGTATCTGTGTGTGTGTATAGTAGTATCTGTGTGTGTGTGTATAGGAGTATTTGTGTGTGTGTGTAGTATTATCTGTGTGTGTGTATTGTATTATCTGTGTGTGTGTGTATAGTAGTATCTGTGTGTGTGTGTGTGTAGTAGTATCTGTGTGTGTGAGTATAGGAGTATCTGTGTGTGTGTGTATAGTAGTATCTGTGTGAATGTGTGTGTATAGTAGTATCTGTGTGTGTGTATAGTAGTATCTATACTACTATAGTATCTGTACTATACAATATTTCTGTGTGTGTGTGTATAGTAGTATCTGTGTGTGTATATAGTATTATCTGTGTGTGTGTGTATAATAGTATCTGTGTGTGTGTATAGTAGTATCTGTGTGTGTGTGTTTATAGTAGTTTCTGTGTGTGTGTGTGTATAGTAGTATCTTTGTGTGTGTATAGTATTATCTGTGTGTGTGTATAGTATCATCTGTGTGTGTGTGTGTATAGTGGTGTCTGTGTGTGTGTGTGTGTATAGTAGTATGTGTGTGTATGTATAGTATTATCTGTTTGTGTGTGTGTATAGTAGAATCTGTGTGTGTGTGTATATTTGTATCTCTGTGTGTGTGTGTATAGTAGTATCTGTGTGTGTGTGTGTATAGTATTATCTGTGTGTGTGTGTATAGTAGTATCTGTGTGTGTGTAGTAGTATCTGTGTGTGTGTGTATAGGAGTATCTGTGTGTGTGTGTGTGTAGAGTAGTATCTGTGTGTGTGTATAGTATTATCTGTTTGTATGTGTGTGTAGTTTTTTCTGTGTGTGTGTGTGTATAGTAGTATCTGTGTGTGTATATAGTATTATCTGTGTGTGTGTGTATAATAGTATCTGTGTATGTGTATAGTAGTATCTCTGTGTGTGTGTGTATAGTAGTATCTGTGTGTGTGTGTATAGTAAAATTTGTGTGTGTGTGTGTATAGTAGTATCTGTGTGTGTGTGTCTATAGTAGTATCTCTGTGTGTGTGTATAGTAGTATCTGTGTGTGTGTGTATAGTATTATCTGTGTGTGTGTGTGTATAGTAGTATCTGTGTGTGTGTAGTAGTATCTGTGTGTGTGTATTGGAGTATCTGTGTGTGTGTGTGTGTGTGTGTGTAGAGTAGTATCTGTGTGTGTGTATAGTATTATCTGTTTGTATGTGTGTGTAGTTTTTTCTGTGTGTGTGTGTGTATAGTAGTATCTGTGTGTGTATATAGTATTATCTGTGTGTGTGTGTATAATAGTATCTGTGTGTGTGTGTATACTAGTATCTCTGTGTGTGTGTATAGTAGTATCTGTGTGTGTGTGTATAGTATTATCTGTGTGTGTGTGTATAGTAGTATCTGTATGTGTGTGTATAGTAGTATCTGTGTGTGTGTGTATAGTAGTGTCTGTGTGTGTGTATAGTAGTATATGTGTGTGTGTGTATAGTAGTATCTGTGTGTGTGTATAGTAGTATCTGTGTGTGTGTATAGTAGTATCTATGTGTGTGTGTATAGGAGTATTTGTGTGTGTGTGTGTAGTATTATCTGTGTGTGTGTGTGTATAGTATTATCTGTGTGTGTGTGTGTATAGTAGTATCTGTGTGTGTGTGTGTAGTAGTATCTGTGTGTGTGTGTATAGGAGTATCTGAGTGTGTGTGTATAGTAGTATCTGTGTGAGTGTGTGTGTATAGTAGTATCTGTGTGTGTGTGTGTGTATAGTAGTATCTGTGTGTGTGTGTATAGTAGTATCTGTGTGTGTGTGTATAGTAGTTTCTGTGTGTGTGTGTGTATAGTAGTATCTTTGTGTGTGTATAGTATTATCTGTGTGTGTGTATAGTATCATCTGTATGTGTGTGTGTATAGTAGTGTCTGTGTGTGTGTATAGTAGTATGTGTGTGTGTTTGTATCGTATTATCTGTTTGTGTGTGTGTATAGTAGTATCTGTGTGTGTGTGTGTATAGTAGTATCTCTGTGTGTGTGTGTATAGTAGTATCTGTGTGTGTGTGTATAGTATTATCTCTGTGTGTGTGTGTATAGTATCTGTGTGTGTGTGTATAGTTGTATCTGTGTGTGTGTATAGTAGTGTCTGTGTGTGTGTATAGTAGTATCTGTGTGTGTCTGTGTAGTAGTATCTGTGTGTGTGTGTATAGTAGTATCTGTGTGTGTGTATAGTAGTATGTGTGTGTGTGTGTATAGGTGTATCTGTGTGTGTGTGTGTACAGGAGTATGTGTGTGTGTGTGTAGTATTATCTGTGTGTGTGTATAGTATTATCTGTGTGTGTGTGTGTATAGTAGTATCTGTGTGTGTGTGTATATAGGAGTATCTGTGTGTGTGTGTACAGGAGTATGTGTGTGTGTGTGTGTAGTATTATCTGTGTGTGTGTATAGTATTATCTGTGTGTGTGTGTATAGTAGTATCTGTGTGTGTGTAGTAGTATCTGTGTGTGTGTGTATAGGAGTATCTGTGTGTGTGTGTGTAGAGTAGTATCTGTGTGTGTGTATAGTATTATCTGTGTGTGTGTGTGTATAGTTTTTTCTGTGTGTGTGTGTGTGTGTATAATAGTATCTTTGTGTGTATATAGTATTATCTGTGTGTGTGTGTGTGTGTATAGTAGTATCTGTGTGTGTGTATAGTAGTATCTGTGTGTGAGTGTGTATAGGAGTATCTGTGTGTGTGTGTGTATAGGAGTATCTGTGTGTGTGTGTATAGGAGTATCTGTGTATGTGTGTATAGGAGTATCTGTGTGTGTATGGGTATAGGTGTATGTGTGTGTGTGTATAGGAGTATGTGTGTGTGTGTATATGAGTATGTGTGTGTGTGTGTGTATAGGAGTATCTCTGTGTGTGTGTATAGTAGTATCTGTGTGTGTGTGTATAGTATTATCTGTGTGTGTGTGTGTATAGTAGTATCTGTGTGTGTGTGTATAGTAGTATCTGTGTGTGTGTGTATAGTAGTGTCTGTGTGTGTGTGTATAGTAGTATCTGTGTGTGTGTGTATCGTAGTATCTGTGTGTGTGTATAGTAGTGTCTGTGTGTGTGTATAGTCGTATCTGTGTGTGTGTGTATAGGAGTATGTGTGTGCATAGGAGTATGTGTGTGTGTGTATAGTAGTATGTGTGTGTGTGTGTATAGGAGTATGTGTGTGTTTGTGTATAGGAGTATCTGTGTGTGTGTGTGTGTGTATAGGAATATCTGTGTGTGTGTATAGGAGTATCTCTGTGTGTGTGTATAGGAGTATCTGTGTGTGTGTGTGTATAGGAGTATCTGTGTGTGTATATGGAAGTATCTGTGTGCGTGTGTGTATAGAAGTATCTGTGTGTGTGTGTGTATAGTAGTATCTGTGTGTGTGTGTGTATAGTAGTATCTGTGTGTGTATATAGTAGTATCTGTGTGTGTGTATATAGTAGTGTCTGTGTGTGTGTGTATAGTAGTATCTGTGTGTGTGTAGTAGTATCTGTGTGTGTGTGTATAGTAGTATGTGTGTGTGCGTGTAAAGGAGTATCTGTGTGTGTGTGTACAGGAGTATGTGTGTGTGTGTGTAGTATTATCTGTGTGTGTGTATAGTAGTATCTGTGTGTGTGTATAGTAGTATCTGTGTGTGTGTGTATAGGAGTATCTGTGTGTGTGTGTATAGCAGTATCTGTGTGTGTGTGTACAGGAGTATGTGTGTGTGTGTAGTATTATCTGTGTGTGTGTATAGTATTATCTGTGTGTGTGTGTGTATAGTAGTATCTGTGTGTGTGTGTGTAGTAGTATCTGTGTGTGTGTGTATAGGAGTATCTGTGTGTGTGTGTGTGTATAGGAGTATCTGAGTGTATGTGTGTGTATAGGAGTATCTGTGTGTGTGTGTATAGGAGTATCTGTGTATGTGTGTATAGGAGTATCTGTGTGTGTGTATATGAGTATGTGTGTGTGTGTGTGTATAGTAGTATCTGTGTGTGTGTGTATAGTAGTATCTGTGTGTGTGCATAGTAGTGTCTGTGTGTGTGTGTATAGTAGTATCTGTGTGTGTGTGTAGTAGTATCTGTGTGTGTGTGTATAGTAGTATCTGTGTGTGTGTATAGTAGTATGTGTGTGTGCGTGTATAGGAGTATCTGTGTGTGTGTGTACAGGAGTATGTGTGTGTGTGTGTGTAGTATTATCTGTGTGTGTGTATAGTATTATCTGTGTGTGTATATAATATTATCTGTGTGTGTGTGTATAGTAGTATCTGTGTGTGTGTATAGTAGTATCTGTGTGTGAGTGTGCATAGGAGTATCTGTGTTTGTGTGTGTATAGGAGTATCTGTGTGTGTGTATAGGAGTATCTGTGTGTGTGTGTATAGGAGTATCTGTGTGTGAGTGAATAGGAGTATCTGTGTGTGTGTATAGAAGTATCTGTGTGTGTATGTGTGAGTAGGAGTATGTGTGTGTGTGTGTGTGTATAGGAGTATGTGTGTGCATAGGAGTATGTGTGTGTGTGTATAGTAGTATGTGTGTGTGTGTGTATAGGAGTATGTGTGTGTTTGTGTATAGGAGTATCTGTGTGTGTGTGTGTGTATAGGAATATCTGTGTGTGTGTATAGGAGTATCTCTGTGTGTGTGTATAGGAGTATCTGTGTGTGTGTGTGTATAGGAGTATCTGTGTGTGTATATGGAAGTATCTGTGTGCGTGTGTGTATAGAAGTATCTGTGTGTGTGTGTATAGTAGTATCTGTGTGTGTGTAGTAGTATCTGTGTGTGTGTGTATAGTAGTATGTGTGTGTGCGTGTATAGGAGTATCTGTGTGTGTGTGTACAGGAGTATGTGTGTGTGTGTGTGTAGTATTATCTGTGTGTGTGTATAGTAGTATCTGTGTGTGTGTATAGTAGTATCTGTGTGTGTGTGTATAGGAGTATCTGTGTGTGTGTGTATAGCAGTATCTGTGTGTGTGTGTACAGGAGTATGTGTGTGTGTGTAGTATTATCTGTGTGTGTGTATAGTATTATCTGTGTGTGTGTGTGTATAGTAGTATCTGTGTGTGTGTGTGTAGTAGTATCTGTGTGTGTGTGTATAGGAGTATCTGTGTGTGTGTGTGTATAGGAGTATCTGAGTGTATGTGTGTGTATAGGAGTATCTGTGTGTGTATGTATAGGAGTATCTGTGTATGTGTGTATAGGAGTATCTGTGTGTGTGTATATGAGTATGTGTGTGTGTGTGTGTGTATAGTAGTATCTGTGTGTGTGTGTATAGTAGTATCTGTGTGTGTGTATAGTAGTGTCTGTGTGTGTGTGTATAGTAGTATCTGTGTGTGTGTGTAGTAGTATCTGTGTGTGTGTGTATAGTAGTATCTGTGTGTGTGTATAGTAGTATGTGTGTGTGCGTGTATAGGAGTATCTGTGTGTGTGTGTACAGGTGTATGTGTGTGTGTGTGTAGTATTATCTGTGTGTGTGTATAGTATTATCTGTGTGTGTATATAATATTATCTGTGTGTGTGTGTATAGTAGTATCTGTGTGTGTGTATCGTAGTATCTGTGTGTGAGTGTGCATAGGAGTATCTGTGTTTGTGTGTGTATAGGAGTATCTGTGTGTGTGTGTATAGGAGTATCTGTGTGTGTGTGTATAGGAGTATCTGTGTGTGAGTGAATAGGAGTATCTGTGTGTGTGTATAGAAGTATCTGTGTGTGTATGTGTGAGTAGGAGTATGTGTGTGTGTGTGTGTATAGGAGTATGTGTGTGCATAGGAGTATGTGTGTGTGTGTGTATAGTAGTATGTGTGTGTGTGTGTATAGGAGTATGTGTGTGTTTGTGTATAGGAGTATCTGTGTGTGTGTGTGTGTATAGGAATATCTGTGTGTGTGTATAGGAGTATCTCTGTGTGTGTGTATAGGAGTATCTGTGTGTGTGTGTGTATAGGAGTATCTGTGTGTGTATATGGAAGTATCTGTGTGCGTGTGTGTATAGAAGTATCTGTGTGTGTGTGTATAGTAGTATCTGTGTGTGTGTGTGTATAGTAGTATCTGTGTGTGTGTATATAGTAGTATCTGTGTGTGTGTATATAGTAGTGTCTGTGTGTGTGTGTATAGTAGTATCTGTGTGTGTGTAGTAGTATCTGTGTGTGTGTGTATAGTAGTATGTGTGTGTGCGTGTATAGGAGTATCTGTGTGTGTGTGTACAGGAGTATGTGTGTGTGTGTGTGTAGTATTATCTGTGTGTGTGTATAGTAGTATCTGTGTGTGTGTATAGTAGTAACTGTGTGTGTGTGTATAGGAGTATCTGTGTGTGTGTGTATAGCAGTATCTGTGTGTGTGTGTACAGGAGTATGTGTGTGTGTGTAGTATTATCTGTGTGTGTGTATAGTATTATCTGTGTGTGTGTGTATAGTAGTATCTGTGTGTGTGTGTGTAGTAGTATCTGTGTGTGTGTGTATAGGAGTATCTGTGTGTGTGTGTGTGTGTGTAGTAGTATCTGTGTGTGTATATAGTATTATCTGTGTGTGTGTGTATAGTTTTTTCTGTGTGTGTGTGTGTATAGTAGTATCTGTGTGTGTATATAGTATTATCTGTGTGTGTGTGTGTGTGTATAGTAGTATCTGTGTGTGTGTATAGTAGTATCTGTGTGTGAGTGTGTATAGGAGTATCTGTGTGTTTGTGTGTGTGTATAGGAGTATCTGTGTGTGTGTGTATAGTAGTATCTGTGTGTGTGTAGTAGTATCTGTGTGTGTGTGTATAGGAGTATCTGTGTGTGTGTGTGTGTAGAGTAGTATCTGTGTGTGTGTATAGTATTATCTGTGTGTGTGTGTATAGTTTTTTCTGTGTGTGTGTATAGAGTAGTATCTGTGTGTGTGTATAGAGTATTATCTTTGTGTGTGTGTGTATAGTATCTGTGTGTGTGTGTGTGTAGAGTAGTATCTGTGTGTGTGTATAGTATTATCTGTGTGTGTGTGTGTACAGTTTTTTCTGTGTGTGTGTGTGTATAGTAGTATCTGTGTGTGTATATGGTATTATCTGTGTGTGTGTGTATAATAGTATCTGTGTGTGTGTGTGTGTGTATAGTAGTATCTCTGTGTGTGTGTATAGTAGTATCTGTGTGTGTGTGTGAAAAGTATTATCTGTGTGTGTGTGTATAGTAGTATCTGTTTGTGTGTGTATAGTAGTATCTGTGTGTGTGTATAGTAGTGTCTGTGTGTGTGTATATTAGTATCTGTGTGTGTGTGTATAGTAGTATCTGTGTGTGTGTATAGTAGTATCTGTGTGTGTGTATAGTAGTATCTGTGTGTGTGTGTATAGGAGTATTTGTGTGTGTGTGTAGTATTATCTGTGTGTGTGTATAGTATTATCTGTGTGTGTGTGTGTATAGTAGTATCTGTGTGTGTGTGTGTAGTAGTATCTGTGTGTGTGAGTATAGGAGTATCTGTGTGTGTGTGTATAGTAGTATCTGTGTGATTGTGTGTGTATAGTAGTATCTGTGTGTGTGTATAGTAGTATCTATACTACTATAGTATCTGTACTATACAATATTTCTGTGTGTGTGTGTATAGTAGTATCTGTGTGTGTATATAGTATTATCTGTGTGTGTGTGTACAATAGTATCTGTGTGTGTGTATAGTAGTATCTGTGTGTGTATATAGTATTATCTGTGTGTGTGTGTGTGTGTATAGTAGTATCTGTGTGTGTGTATAGTAGTATCTGTGTGTGAGTGTGTATAGGAGTATCTGTGTGTTTGTGTGTGTGTATAGGAGTATCTGTGTGTGTGTGTGTATAGTAGTATCTGTGTGTGTGTAGTAGTATCTGTGTGTGTGTGTATAGGAGTATCTGTGTGTGTGTGTGTGTAGAGTAGTATCTGTGTGTGTGTATAGTATTATCTGTGTGTGTGTGTATAGTTTTTTCTGTGTGTGTGTGTGTATAGAGTAGTATCTGTGTGTGTGTATAGAGTATTATCTTTGTGTGTGTGTGTATAGTATCTGTGTGTGTGTGTGTGTAGAGTAGTATCTGTGTGTGTGTATAGTATTATCTGTGTGTGTGTGTGTACAGTTTTTTCTGTGTGTGTGTGTGTATAGTAGTATCTGTGTGTGTATATGGTATTATCTGTGTGTGTGTGTATAATAGTATCTGTGTGTGTGTGTTTGTATAGTAGTATCTCTGTGTGTGTGTATAGTAGTATCTGTGTGTGTGTGTGTATAGTATTATCTGTGTGTGTGTGTATAGTAGTATCTGTTTGTGTGTGTATAGTAGTATCTGTCTGTGTGTGTATAGTAGTGTCTGTGTGTGTGTATATTAGTATCTGTGTGTGTGTGTATAGTAGTATCTGTGTGTGTGTATAGTAGTATCTGTGTGTGTGTGTATAGGAGTATTTGTGTGTGTGTGTAGTATTATCTGTGTGTGTGTATTGTATTATCTGTGTGTGTGTGTGTATAGTAGTATCTGTGTGTGTGTGTGTGTAGTAGTATCTGTGTGTGTGAGTATAGGAGTATCTGTGTGTGTGTGTATAGTAGTATCTGTGTGAATGTGTGTGTATAGTAGTATCTGTGTGTGTGTATAGTAGTATCTATACTACTATAGTATCTGTACTATACAATATTTCTGTGTGTGTGTGTATAGTAGTATCTGTGTGTGTATATAGTATTATCTGTGTGTGTGTGTATAATAGTATCTGTGTGTGTGTATAGTAGTATCTGTGTGTGTGTGTTTATAGTAGTTTCTGTGTGTGTGTGTATAGTAGTATCTTTGTGTGTGTATAGTATTATCTGTGTGTGTGTATAGTATCATCTGTGTGTGTGTGTGTATAGTGGTGTCTGTGTGTGTGTGTGTGTATAGTAGTATGTGTGTGTATGTATAGTATTATCTGTTTGTGTGTGTGTATAGTAGAATCTGTGTGTGTGTGTATATTTGTATCTCTGTGTGTGTGTGTATAGTAGTATCTGTGTGTGTGTGTATAGTATTATCTGTGTGTGTGTGTATAGTAGTATCTGTGTGTGTGTAGTAGTATCTGTGTGTGTGTGTATAGGAGTATCTGTGTGTGTGTGTGTGTAGAGTAGTATCTGTGTGTGTGTATAGTATTATCTGTTTGTATGTGTGTGTAGTTTTTTCTGTGTGTGTGTGTGTATAGTAGTATCTGTGTGTGTATATAGTATTATCTGTGTGTGTGTGTATAATAGTATCTGTGTATGTGTATAGTAGTATCTCTGTGTGTGTGTGTATAGTAGTATCTGTGTGTGTGTGTATAGTAAAATTTGTGTGTGTGTGTGTATAGTAGTATCTGTGTGTGTGTGTCTATAGTAGTATCTCTGTGTGTGTGTATAGTAGTATCTGTGTGTGTGTGTATAGTATTATCTGTGTGTGTGTGTGTATAGTAGTATCTGTGTGTGTGTAGTAGTATCTGTGTGTGTGTGTATTGGAGTATCTGTGTGTGTGTGTGTGTGTGTGTGTAGAGTAGTATCTGTGTGTGTGTATAGTATTATCTGTTTGTATGTGTGTGTAGTTTTTTCTGTGTGTGTGTGTGTATAGTAGTATCTGTGTGTGTATATAGTATTATCTGTGTGTGTGTGTATAATAGTATCTGTGTGTGTGTGTATAGTAGTATCTCTGTGTGTGTGTATAGTAGTATCTGTGTGTGTGTGTATAGTAGTATCTGTATGTGTGTGTATAGTAGTATCTGTGTGTGTGTATAGTAGTGTCTGTGTGTGTGTATAGTAGTATATGTGTGTGTGTGTATAGTAGTATCTGTGTGTGTGTATAGTAGTATCTGTGTGTGTGTATAGTAGTTTCTATGTGTGTGTGTATAGGAGTATTTGTGTGTGTGTGTAGTATTATCTGTGTGTGTGTGTGTATAGTATTATCTGTGTGTGTGTGTGTATAGTAGTATCTGTGTGTGTGTGTGTAGTAGTATCTGTGTGTGTGTGTATAGGAGTATCTGAGTGTGTGTGTATAGTAGTATCTGTGTGAGTGTGTGTGTATAGTAGTATCTGTGTGTGTGTGTGTGTATAGTAGTATCTGTGTGTGTGTGTATAGTAGTATCTGTGTGTGTGTATAGTAGTTTCTGTGTGTGTGTGTGTATAGTAGTATCTTTGTGTGTGTATAGTATTATCTGTGTGTGTGTATAGTATCATCTGTATGTGTGTGTGTATAGTAGTGTCTGTGTGTGTGTATAGTAGTATGTGTGTGTGTTTGTATCGTATTATCTGTTTGTGTGTGTGTATAGTAGTATCTGTGTGTGTGTGTGTATAGTAGTATCTCTGTGTGTGTGTGTATAGTAGTATCTGTGTGTGTGTGTATAGTATTATCTCTGTGTGTGTGTGTATAGTATCTGTGTGTGTGTATAGTTGTATCTGTGTGTGTGTATAGTAGTGTCTGTGTGTGTGTATAGTAGTATCTGTGTGTGTGTGTAGTAGTATCTGTGTGTGTGTGTATAGTAGTATCTGTGTGTGTGTATAGTAGTATGTGTGTGTGCGTGTATAGGAGTATCTGTGTGTGTGTGTGTACAGGAGTATGTGTGTGTGTGTGTGTAGTATTATCTGTGTGTGTGTATAGTATTATCTGTGTGTGTGTGTGTATAGTAGTATCTGTGTGTGTGTGTGTATATAGGAGTATCTGTGTGTGTGTGTACAGGAGTATGTGTGTGTGTGTGTGTAGTATTATCTGTGTGTGTGTATAGTATTATCTGTGTGTGTGTGTATAGTAGTATCTGTGTGTGTGTAGTAGTATCTGTGTGTGTGTGTATAGGAGTATCTGTGTGTGTGTGTGTGTAGAGTAGTATCTGTGTGTGTGTATAGTATTATCTGTGTGTGTGTGTGTATAGTTTTTTCTGTGTGTATGTGTGTGTGTATAATAGTATCTTTGTGTGTATATAGTATTATCTGTGTGTGTGTGTGTGTGTATAGTAGTATCTGTGTGTGTGTATAGTAGTATCTGTGTGTGAGTGTGTATAGGAGTATCTGTGTGTGTGTGTGTTTAGGAGTATCTGTGTGTGTGTGTATAGGAGTATCTGTGTATGTGTGTATAGGAGTATCTGTGTGTGTATGGGTATAGGTGTATGTGTTTTTGTGTATAGGAGTATGTGTGTGTGTGTATATGAGTATGTGTGTGTGTGTGTGTATAGGAGTATCTCTGTGTGTGTGTATAGTAGTATCTGTGTGTGTGTGTATAGTATTATCTGTGTGTGTGTGTGTATAGTAGTATCTGTGTGTGTGTGTATAGTAGTATCTGTGTGTGTGTGTATAGTAGTGTCTGTGTGTGTGTGTATAGTAGTATCTGTGTGTGTGTATCGTAGTATCTGTGTGTGTGTATAGTAGTGTCTGTGTGTGTGTATAGTCGTATCTGTGTGTGTGTGTATAGGAGTATTTGTGTGTGTGTGTAGTATTATCTGTGTGTGTGTATAGTATTATCTGTGTGTGTGTGTGTATAGTAGTATCTGTGTGTGTGTGTAGTAGTATCTGTGTGTGTGTGTATAGGAGTATCGGTGTGTGTGTGTATAGTAGTATCTGTGTGAGTGTGTGTGTATAGTAGTATCTGTGTGTGTGTGTGTGTGTATAGTAGTATCTGTGTGTGTGTGTTTATCGTAGTTTCTGTGTGTGTGTGTGTATAGTATTATCTGTGTGTGTGTATAGTATCATCTGTGTGTGTGTATAGTAGTGTCTGTGTGTGTGTGTGTATAGTAGTGTCTGTGTGTGTGTGTGTGTGTATAGTAGTATGTGTGTGTATGTATAGTATTATCTGTTTGTGTGTGTGTATAGTAGTATCTGTGTGTGTGTGTATAGTAGTATCTCTGTGTGTGTGTGTATAGTAGTATCTGTGTGTGTGTGTGTATAGTATTATCTGTGTGTGTGTGTATAGTAGTATCTGTGTGTGTGTAGTAGTATCTGTGTGTGTGTGTATAGGAGTATCTGTGTGTGTGTGTGTGTAGAGTAGTATCTGTGTGTGTGTATAGTATTATCTGTTTGTATGTGTGTGTAGTTTTTTCTGTGTGTGTGTATAGTAGTATCTGTGTGTGTATTTAGTATTATCTGTGTGTGTGTGTATAATAGTATCTGTGTGTGTGTGTGTGTATAGTAGTATCTCTGTGTGTGTGTATAGTAGAATCTGTGTGTGTGTGTATAGTATTATCTGTGTGTGTGTGTGTATAGTATTATCTGTGTGTGTGTGTATAGTAGTATCTGTGTGTGTGTGTATAGTAGTGTCTGTGTGTGTGTATAGTAGTATGTGTGTGTGTGTGTATAGTAGTATGTGTGTGTGCGTGTATAGGAGTATCTGTGTGTGTGTACAGGAGTATGTGTGTGTGTGTGTGTAGTATTATCTGTGTGTGTGTATAGTATTATCTGTGTGTGTGTGTGTGTGTATAGTAGTATCTGTGTGTGTGTGTATATAGGAGTATCTGTGTGTGTGTGTACAGGAGTATGTGTGTGTGTGTGTGTAGTATTATCTGTGTGTGTGTATAGTATTATCTGTGTGTGTGTGTGTATAGTAGTAGCTGTGTGTGTGTAGTAGTATCTGTGTGTGTGTGTATAGGAGTATCTGTGTGTGTGTGTGTGTGTGTAGAGTAGTATCTGTGTGTGTATAGTATTATCTGTGTGTGTGTGTGTATAGTTTTTTCTGTGTGTGTGTGTGTATAGTAGTATCTGTGTGTGTATATAGTATTATCTGTGTGTGTGTGTGTGTATAGTAGTATCTGTGTGTGTGTATAGTAGTATCTGTGTGTGAGTGTGTATAGGAGTATCTGTGTGTGTGTGTGTGTATAGGAGTATCTGAGTGTATGTGTGTGTATAGGAGTATCTGTGTGTGTGTGTATAGGAGTATCTGTGTATGTGTGTATAGGAGTATCTGTGTGTGTGTATATGAGTATGTGTGTGTGTGTGTATATAGTAGTATCTGTGTGTGTGTATAGTAGTATCTGTGTGTGTGTATAGTAGTGTCTGTGTGTGTGTATAGTAGTATCTGTGTGTGTGTGTAGTAGTATCTGTGTGTGTGTGTATAGTAGTATCTGTGTGTGTGTATAGTAGTATGTGTGTGTGCGTGTATAGGAGTATCTGTGTGTGTGTGTACAGGAGTATGTGTGTGTGTGTGTGTAGTATTATCTGTGTGTGTGTATAGTATTATCTGTGTGTGTGTGTGTATAGTAGTATCTGTGTGTGTGTGTATAGGAGTATCTGTGTGTGTGTGTACAGGAGTATGTGTGTGTGTGTGTGTGTGTAGTATTATCTGTGTGTGTGTATAGTATTATCTGTGTGTGTGTGTGTACAGTAGTATCTGTGTGTGTGTAGTAGTATCTGTGTGTGTGTGTATAGGAGTATCTGTGTGTGTGTGTATAGGAGTATCTGTGTGTGTGTGTGTGTAGAGTAGTATCTGTGTGTGTGTATAGTATTATCTGTGTGTGTGTGTGTATAGTTTTTTCTGTGAGTTTGTGTGTATAGTAGTATCTCTGTGTGTATATAGTATTATCTGTGTGTGTGTGTGTGTGTATAGTAGTATCTGTGTGTGTGTATAGTAGTATCTGTGTGTGAGTGTGTATAGGAGTATCTGTGTGTGTGTGTGTATGTGTATAGGAGTATCTGTGTGTGTGTGTGTGTGTATAGGAGTATCTGTGTGTGTGTGTATAGGAGTATCTGTGTATGTGTGTATAGGAGTATCTGTGTGTGTATGGGTATAGGTGTATGTGTGTGTGTGTATATGAGTATGTGTGTGTGTGTGTATAGGAGTATGTGTGTGTGTATAGTAGTATGTGTGTGTGCGTGTACAGGAGTATCTGTGTGTGTGTGTACAGGAGTATGTGTGTGTGTGTGTGTAGTATTATCTGTGTGTGTGTATAGTAGTATCTGTGTGTGTGTATAGTAGTATCTGTGTGTGTGTGTATAGGAGTATCTGTGTGTGTGTGTATAGCAGTATCTGTGTGTGTGTGTACAGGAGTATGTGTGTGTGTGTAGTATTATCTGTGTGTGTGTATAGTATTATCTGTGTGTGTGTGTGTATAGTAGTATCTGTGTGTGTGTGTAGTAGTATCTGTGTGTGTGTGTATAGGAGTATCTGTGTGTGTGTGTATTGGAGTATCTGTGTGTGTGTGTGTGTATAGTAGTATCTGTGTGTATATAGTATTATCTGTGTGTGTGTGTATAGTTTTTTCTGTGTGTGTGTGTGTATAGTAGTATCTGTGCGTGTATATAGTATTATCTGTGTGTGTGTGTGTGTGTGTATAGTAGTATCTGTGTGTGTGTATAGTAGTATCTGTGTGTGGGTGTGTATAGGAGTATCTGTGTGTGTGTGTATAGGAGTATCTGTGTGTGTGTGGATAGCAGTATCTGTGTGTGTGTGTATAGGAGTATCTGTGTGTGTGTGAATAGGAGTATCTGTGTGTGTGTGTATAGAAGTATCTGTGTGTGTGTATAGGAGTATGTGTGTGTGTGTGTGTATAGGAGTATGTGTGTGCATAGGAGTATGTGTGTGTGTGTATAGGAGTATGTGTGTGTGTATAGGAGTATGTGTGTGTTTGTGTATAGGAGTATCTGTGTGTGTGTGTATAGGAATATCTGTGTGTGTGTGTATAGGAGTATCTCTGTGTGTGTGTCCGAGTATCTGTGTGTGTGTATAGGAGGATCTGTGTGTGTATATAGAAGTATCTGTGTGCGTGTGTGTATAGAAGTATCTGTGTGTGTGTGTGTATAGAAGTATCTGTGTGTGTGTATATATAGGAGTATCTGTGTGTGTGTGTATAGGAATATCTGTGTGTGTGTGTATAGGAGTATCTGTGTATGTGTGAAGAGGAGTATCTGTGTGTGTGTATAGAAGTATCTGTCTGTGTGTGTGTATAGGAGTATGTGTGTGTGTGTGTGTGTGTGTGTATAGGAGTATGTGTGTGTGTGTGTATAGGAGTATGTGTGTGTTTGTGTATAGGAGTATCTGTGTGTGTGTGTGTGTATAGGAATATCTGTGTGTGTGTATAGGAGTATCTCTGTGTGTGTGCATAGTAGTATCTGTGTGTGTGTGTATAGGAGTATCTGTGTGTGTATATAGAAGTATCTGTGTGCGTGTGTGTATAGAAGTATCTCTGTGTGTGTGTGTATAGTAGTATCTGTGTGTGTGTGTATAGTAGTATCTGTGTGTGTATATAGTAGTATCTGTGTGTGTGTATATAGTAGTGTCTGTGTGTGTGTGTATAGTAGTATCTGTGTGTGTGTGTAGTAGTATCTGTGTGTGTGTATAGTAGTATGTGTGTGTGCGTGTGCAGGAGTATCTGTGTGTGTGTGTACAGGAATACGTGTGTGTGTGTAGTATTATCTGTGTGTGTGTATAGTAGTATCTGTGTGTGTGTATAGTAGTATCTGTGTGTGTGTGTATAGGAGTATCTGTGTGTGTGTGTATAGCAGTATCTGTGTGTGTGTGTACAGGAGTATGTGTGTGTGTGTAGTATTATCTGTGTGTGTGTATAGTATTATCTGTGTGTGTGTGTATAGTAGTATCTGTGTGTGTGTGTGTAGTAGTATCTGTGTGTGTGTGTATAGGAGTATCTGTGTGTGTGTATTGGAGTATCTGTGTGTGTGTGTGTGTATAGTAGTATCTGTGTGTGTATATAGTATTATCTGTGTGTGTGTGTGTATGGTTTTTTCTGTGTGTGTGTGTATAGTAGTATCTGTGTGTGTATATAGTATTATCTGTGTGTGTGTGTGTATAGTAGTATCTGTGTGTGTGTATAGTAGTATCTGTGTGTGGGTGTGTATAGGAGTATCTGTGTGTGTGTGCATAGGAGTATCTGTGTGTGTGTGGATAGGAGTATCTGTGTTTGTGTATAGGAGTATCTGTGTGTGTGTGAATAGGAGTATCTGTGTGTGTGTGTATAGAAGTATCTGTGTGTGTGTATAGGAGTATGTGTGTGTGTGTGTATAGGAGTATGTGTGTGCATAGGAGTATGTGTGTGTGTGTATAGGAGTATGTGTGTGTGTGTGTATAGGAGTATGTGTGTGTTTGTGTATAGGAGTATCTGTGTGTGTGTGTGTGTATAGGAATATCTGTGTGTGTGTGTATAGGAGTATCTCTGTGTGTGTGTATACGAGTATCTGTGTGTGTGTATAGGAGTATCTGTGTGTGTATATAGAAGTATCTGTGTGCGTGTGTGTATAGAAGTATCTGTGTGTGTGTATATAGAAGTATCTGTGTGTGTGTGTATAGTAGTTTCTGTGTGTGTGTGTATAGGAGTATCTGTGTGTGTGTGTGCATAGTAGTATCTGTGTGTGTGAATAGTATTATCTGTGTGTGTGTGTATAGTATTATCTGTGTGTGTGTGTATAGTAGTATCTGTGTGTGTGTATAGTAGTATCTGTGTGTGTTTGTATAGTAGTATCTGTGTGTGTGTGTGTGCGTATAGTAGTATCTGTGTGTGTGTGTATATTAGTATCTGTGTGTGTATAGGAGTATCTGTGTGTGTGTCTAGGAGTATCTGTGTGTGTGTGTGTATAGGAGTATCTCTGTGTGTGTATAGTATTATCTGTGTGTGTGTATAGTATTAACTGGGTGTGTGTGTGTATAGTAGTATCTGCGAGTGTATATAGTATTATCTGTGTGTGTGTGTGTATTGTAGTATCTGTGTGTGTGTGTGTATAGTAGTATCTGTGTGTGTGTATAGGAGTATCTGTGTGTGTGTGGATAAGAGTATCTGTGTGTGTGTGTATCGGAGTATCTGTGTGTGTGTGTGTATAGGAAATTCTGTGTGTGTGTGTATAGGAGTATCTGTGTGTGTATGTGTATAGGAGTATGTGTGTGTGTGTGTATAGGAGTATGTGTGTGTGTGCATAGGAGCACGTGTTTGTGTGTGTTTTGGAGTATGTGTGTGTGTATAGGGGTATGTGTGTGTGTGTGTAGGAGTATGTGTGTGTGTGTGTAGTAGTATGTGTATGTGTGTATAGGAGTATCTCTGTGTGTGTGTGTAGGAGTATCTGGGTGTGTGTATAGTATTATCTCTGTGTGTGTGTATAGTATTATCTGTGTGTGTGTGGAGAGTAGTATCTGTGTGTGTGTGGAGAGTAGTATCTGTGTGTGTGTGTATAGTAGTATCTGAGTGTGTGTATAGTAGTATCTGTGTGTGTGTGTGTATAGTAGTATCTGTGTGAGTGTGTGTGTATAGTAGTAGCTGTGTGTGTGTGTGTATAGTAGTATCTGTGTGTGTGTGTATAGTAGTATCTGTGTGTGTGTGTGTACAGTAGTTTCTGTGTGTGTGTGTATAGTAGTATCTGTGTGTGTGTATAGTATTATCTGTGTGTGTGTATAGTATCATCTGTGTGTGTGTGTATAGTAGTGTCTGTGTGTGTGTGTATAGTAGTTTGTGTGTGTATGTATAGTATTATCTGTGTGTGTGTGTGTATAATAGTATCTGTGTGTGTGTGTATAGTAGTATCTCTGTGTGTGTGTATAGTAGTATCTGTGTGTATAGTATTATCTTTGTGTGTGTGTGTATAGTAGTATCTGTGTGTGTGTGTATAGTAGTATCTGTGTGTGTGTATAGTAGTGTCTGTGTGTGTGTATAGTAGTATCGGTGTGTATGTGTATAGCAGTATCTGTGTGTGTGTATCGTAGTATCTGTGTGTGTGTATAGTAGTATCTGTGTGTGTGTGTATAGGAGTATTTGTGTGTGTGTGTGTAGTATTATCTGTGTGTGTGTATAGTATTATCTGTGTGTGTGTGTGTATAGTAGTATCTGTGTGTGTGTATAGGAGTATCTGTGTGTGTGTGTATAGTAGTATCTGTGTGTGTATAGTAGTATCTGTGTGTGTGTGTATAGTAGTTTCTGTGTGTGTGTGTGTATAGTAGTATCTTTGTGTGTGTATAGTATTATCTGTGTGTGTGTATAGTATCATCTGTGTGTGTGTGTGTATAGTAGTGTCTGTGTGTGTGTGTGTGTGTATAGTAGTATGTGTGTGTATGTATAGTATTATCTGTTTGTGTGTGTGTATAGTAGTATCTGTGTGTGTGTGTGTATAGTAGTATCTCTGTGTGTGTGTGTATAGTAGTATCTGTGTGTGTGTGTGTATAGTATTATCTCTGTGTGTGTGTGTATAGTAGTATCTGTGTGTGTGTGTATAGTAGTATCTGTGTGTGTGTATAGTAGTATGTGTGTGTGCGTTTATAGGAGTATCTGTGTGTGTGTGTATAGAAGTATCTGTGTGTGTGTATAGGAGTATGTGTGTGTGTGTGTATAGGAGTATGTGTGTGCATAGGAGTATGTGTGTGTGTGTATAGGAGTATGTGTGTGTGTGTATAGGAGTATGTGTGTGTTTGTGTATAGGAGTATCTGTGTGTGTGTGTATAGGAATATCTGTGTGTGTGTATAGGAGTATCTCTGTGTGTGTGTTTACGAGTATCTGTGTGTGTGTATAGGAGTATCTGTGTGTGTATATAGAAGTATCTGTGTGCGTGTGTGTATAGAAGTATCTGTGTGTGTGTGTATAGAAGTATCTGTGTGTGTGTGTGTATAGGAGTATCTGTGTGTGTGTGTATAGGAGTATCTGTGTGTGTGTGTATAGGAGTATCTGTGTGTGTGTATAGAAGTATCTGCCTGTGTGTGTGTATTGGAGTATGTGTGTGTGTGTGTATGTGTGTATAGGAGTATGTGTGTGCATAGGAGTATGTGTGTTTGTGTATAGGAATATGTGTGTGTGTGTGTATAGGAGTATGTGTGTGTTTGTGTATAGGAGTATCTGTGTGTGTGTGTGTGTATAGGAATATCTGTGTGTGTGTGTATAGGAGTATCTCTGTGTGTGTGCATAGGAGTATCTGTGTGTGTGTGTATAGGAGTATCTGTGTGTGTATATAGAAGTATCTGTGTGCGTGTGTGTATAGAAGTATCTGTGTGTGTGTGTATAGAAGTATCTGTGTGTGTGTGTATAGTAGTATCTGTGTGTGTGTATATAGTAGTATCTGTGCGTGTGTATATAGTAGTGTCTGTGTGTGTGTGTATAGTAGTATCTGTGTGTGTGTGTAGTAGTATCTGTGTGTGTGTGTATAGTAGTATGTGTGTGTGCGTGTACAGGAGTATCTGTGTGTGTGTGTACAGGAGTATGTGTGTGTGTGTGTGTAGTATTATCTGTGTGTGTGTATAGGAGTATCTGTGTGTGTGTGTATAGCAGTATCTGTGTGTGTGTGTACAGGAGTATGTGTGTGTGTGTAGTATTATCTGTGTGTGTGTATAGTATTATCTGTGTGTGTGTGTATAGTAGTATCTGTGTGTGTGTGTGTAGTAGTATCTGTGTGTGTGTGTATAGGAGTATCTGTGTGTGTGTGTATTGGAGTATCTGTGTGTGTGTGTGTGTGTATAGTAGTATCTGTGTGTGTGTATAGTATTATCTGTGTGTGTGTGTGTATAGTATCATCTGTGTGTGTGTGTGTGTATAGTAGTATCTGTGTGTGTATATAGTATTATCTGTGTGTGTGTGTGTATAGTAGTATCTGTGTGTGTGTATAGTAGTATCTGTGTGTGGGTGTGTATAGGAGTATCTGTGTGTGTGTGTATAGGAGTATCTGTGTGTGTGTGGATAGGAGTATCTGTGTGTGTGTATAGGAGTATCTGTGTGTGTGTGAATAGGAGTATCTGTGTGTGTGTGTATAGAAGTATCTGTGTGTGTGTATAGGAGTATGTGTGTGTGTGTATAGGAGTATGTGTGTGCATAGGAGTATGTGTGTGTGTGTATAGGAGTATGTGTGTGTGTGTGTATAGGAGTATGTGTGTGTTTGTGTATAGGAGTATCTGTGTGTGTGTGTGTATAGGAATATCTGTGTGTGTGTGTATAGGAGTATCTCTGTGTGTGTGTATACGAGTATCTGTGTGTGTGTATAGGAGTATCTGTGTGTGTATATAGAAGTATCTGTGTGCGTGTGTGTATAGAAGTATCTGTGTGTGTGTGTATAGAAGTATCTGTGTGTGTGTATAGTAGTTTCTGTGTGTGTGTGTATAGTAGTATCTGTGTGTGTGTGCGTATAGTAGTATCTGTGTGTGTGTGTATATTAGTATCTGTGTGTGTGTTTAGGAGTATCTGTGTGTATGTATAGGAGTATCTGTGTGTGTGTGTGTATAGGAGTATCTGTGTGTGTGTATAGTATTATCTGTGTGTGTGTATAGTATCAACTGTGTGTGTGTGTGTATAGTAGTATCTGCGTGTGTATATAGTATTATCTGTGTGTGTGTGTATTGTAGTATCTGTGTGTGTGTGTGTGTATAGTAGTATCTGTGTGTGTGTATAGGAGTATCTGTGTGTGTGTGTATAAGAGTATCTGTGTGTGTGTGTGTATAGGAGTATCTGTGTGTGTGTGTGTGTATAGGAAATTCTGTGTGTGTGTGTATAGGAGTATCTGTGTGTGTATGTGTATAGGAGTATGTGTGTGTGTGTGTATAGGAGTATGTGTGTGTGTGTGTGCATAGGAGCACGTGTTTGTGTGTGTTTTGGAGTATGTGTGTGTGTATAGGGGTATGTGTGTGTGTGTGTAGGAGTATGTGTGTGTGTGTGTAGTAGTATGTGTAAGTGTGTATAGGAGTATCTCTGTGTGTGTGTGTAGGAGTATCTGGGTGTGTGTATAGTATTATCTCTGTGTGTGTGTGTATAGTATTATCTGTGTGTGTGTGGAGAGTAGTATCTGTGTGTGTGTGGAGAGTAGTATCTGTGTGTGTGTGGAGAGTAGTATCAGTGTGTGTGTATAGTAGTATCTGTGTGTGTGTGTATAGGAGTATCTGTGTGTGTGTATAGAAGTATCTGTCTGTGTGTGTGTATTGGAGTATGTGTGTGTGTGTGTATGTGTGTATAGGAGTATGTGTGTGCATAGGAGTATGTGTGTTTGTGTATAGGAATATGTGTGTGTGTGTGTATAGGAGTATGTGTGTGTTTGTGTATAGGAGTATCTGTGTGTGTGTGTGTGTATAAGAATATCTGTGTGTGTGTGTATAGGAGTATCTCTGTGTGTGTGCATAGGAGTATCTGTGTGTGTGTGTATAGGAGTATCTGTGTGTGTATATAGAAGTATCTGTGTGCGTGTGTGTATAGAAGTATCTGTGTGTGTGTGTATAGAAGTATCTGTGTGTGTGTGTATAGTAGTATCTGTGTGTGTGTATATAGTAGTATCTGTGTGTGTGTATATAGTAGTGTCTGTGTGTGTGTGTATAGTAGTATCTGTGTGTGTGTGTAGTAGTATCTGTGTGTGTGTGTATAGTAGTATGTGTGTGTGCGTGTACAGGAGTATCTGTGTGTGTGTGTACAGGAGTATGTGTGTGTGTGTGTGTAGTATTATCTGTGTGTGTGTATAGTAGTATCTGTGTGTGTGTATAGTAGTATCTGTGTGTGTGTATAGGAGTATCTGTGTGTGTGTGTATAGCAGTATCTGTGTGTGTGTGTACAGGAGTATGTGTGTGTGTGTAGTATTATCTGTGTGTGTGTATAGTATTATCTGTGTGTGTGTGTATAGTAGTATCTGTGTGTGTGTGTGTAGTAGTATCTGTGTGTGTGTGTATAGGAGTATCTGTGTGTGTGTGTATTGGAGTATCTGTGTGTGTGTGTGTGTATAGTAGTATCTGTGTGTGTGTATAGTATTATCTGTGTGTGTGTGTGTATAGTATCATCTGTGTGTGTGTGTGTGTATAGTAGTATCTGTGTGTGTATATAGTATTATCTGTGTGTGTGTGTGTATAGTAGTATCTGTGTGTGTGTATAGTAGTATCTGTGTGTGGGTGTGTATAGGAGTATCTGTGTGTGTGTGTATAGGAGTATCTGTGTGTGTGTGGATAGGAGTATCTGTGTGTGTGTATAGGAGTATCTGTGTGTGTGTGAATAGGAGTATCTGTGTGTGTGTGTATAGAAGTATCTGTGTGTGTGTATAGGAGTATGTGTGTGTGTGTATAGGAGTATGTGTGTGCATAGGAGTATGTGTGTGTGTGTATAGGAGTATGTGTGTGTGTGTGTATAGGAGTATGTGTGTGTTTGTGTATAGGAGTATCTGTGTGTGTGTGTGTATAGGAATATCTGTGTGTGTGTGTATAGGAGTATCTCTGTGTGTGTGTATACGAGTATCTGTGTGTGTGTATAGGAGTATCTGTGTGTGTATATAGAAGTATCTGTGTGCGTGTGTGTATAGAAGTATCTGTGTGTGTGTGTATAGAAGTATCTGTGTGTGTGTATAGTAGTTTCTGTGTGTGTGTGTATAGTAGTATCTGTGTGTGTGTGCGTATAGTAGTATCTGTGTGTGTGTGTATATTAGTATCTGTGTGTGTGTTTAGGAGTATCTGTGTGTGTGTATAGGAGTATCTGTGTGTGTGTGTGTATAGGAGTATCTGTGTGTGTGTATAGTATTATCTGTGTGTGTGTATAGTATTAACTGTGTGTGTGTGTGTATAGTAGTATCTGCGTGTGTATATAGTATTATCTGTGTGTGTGTGTATTGTAGTATCTGTGTGTGTGTGTGTGTATAGTAGTATCTGTGTGTGTGTATAGGAGTATCTGTGTGTGTGTGTATAAGAGTATCTGTGTGTGTGTGTGTGTATAGGAGTATCTGTGTGTGTGTGTGTATAGGAGTATCTGTGTGTGTGTATAGTATTATCTGTGTGTGTGTATAGTATTAACTGTGTGTGTGTGTGTATAGTAGTATCTGCGTGTGTATATAGTATTATCTGTGTGTGTGTGTATTGTAGTATCTGTGTGTGTGTGTGTGTATAGTAGTATCTGTGTGTGTGTATAGGAGTATCTGTGTGTGTGTGTATAAGAGTATCTGTGTGTGTGTGTGTATAGGAGTATCTGTGTGTGTGTGTGTGTATAGGAAATTCTGTGTGTGTGTGTATAGGAGTATCTGTGTGTGTATGTGTATAGGAGTATGTGTGTGTGTGTGTATAGGAGTATGTGTGTGTGTGTGTGCATAGGAGCACGTGTTTGTGTGTGTTTTGGAGTATGTGTGTGTGTATAGGGGTATGTGTGTGTGTGTGTAGGAGTATGTGTGTGTGTGTGTAGTAGTATGTGTATGTGTGTATAGGAGTATCTCTGTGTGTGTGTGTAGGAGTATCTGGGTGTGTGTATAGTATTATCTCTGTGTGTGTGTATAGTATTATCTGTGTGTGTGTGGAGAGTAGTATCTGTGTGTGTGTGGAGAGTAGTATCTGTGTGTGTGTGGAGAGTAGTATCTGTGTGTGTGTATAGTAGTATCTGTGTGTGTGTGTATAGGAGTATCTGTGTGTGTGTATAGAAGTATCTGTCTGTGTGTGTGTATTGGAGTATGTGTGTGTGTGTGTATGTGTGTATAGGAGTATGTGTGTGCATAGGAGTATGTGTGTTTGTGTATAGGAATATGTGTGTGTGTGTGTATAGGAGTATGTGTGTGTTTGTGTATAGGAGTATCTGTGTGTGTGTGTGTATAGGAATATCTGTGTGTGTGTGTATAGGAGTATCTCTGTGTGTGTGCATAGGAGTATCTGTGTGTGTGTGTATAGGAGTATCTGTGTGTGTATATAGAAGTATCTGTGTGCGTGTGTGTATAGAAGTATCTGTGTGTGTGTGTATAGAAGTATCTGTGTGTGTGTGTATAGTAGTATCTGTGTGTGTGTATATAGTAGTATCTGTGTGTGTGTATATAGTAGTGTCTGTGTGTGTGTGTATAGTAGTATCTGTGTGTGTGTGTAGTAGTATCTGTGTGTGTGTGTATAGTAGTATGTGTGTGTGCGTGTACAGGAGTATCTGTGTGTGTGTGTACAGGAGTATGTGTGTGTGTGTGTGTGTAGTATTATCTGTGTGTGTGTATAGTAGTATCTGTGTGTGTGTATAGTAGTATCTGTGTGTGTGTATAGGAGTATCTGTGTGTGTGTGTATAGCAGTATCTGTGTGTGTGTGTACAGGAGTATGTGTGTGTGTGTAGTATTATCTGTGTGTGTGTATAGTATTATCTGTGTGTGTGTGTATAGTAGTATCTGTGTGTGTGTGTGTAGTAGTATCTGTGTGTGTGTGTATAGGAGTATCTGTGTGTGTGTGTATTGGAGTATCTGTGTGTGTGTGTGTGTATAGTAGTATCTGTGTGTGTGTATAGTATTATCTGTGTGTGTGTGTGTATAGTATCATCTGTGTGTGTGTGTGTATAGTAGTATCTGTGTGTGTATATAGTATTATCTGTGTGTGTGTGTGTATAGTAGTATCTGTGTGTGTGTATAGTAGTATCTGTGTGTGGGTGTGTATAGGAGTATCTGTGTGTGTGTGTATAGGAGTATCTGTGTGTGTGTGGATAGGAGTATCTGTGTGTGTGTATAGGAGTATCTGTGTGTGTGTGAATAGGAGTATCTGTGTGTGTGTGTATAGAAGTATCTGTGTGTGTGTATAGGAGTATGTGTGTGTGTGTATAGGAGTATGTGTGTGCATAGGAGTATGTGTGTGTGTGTATAGGAGTATGTGTGTGTGTGTGTATAGGAGTATGTGTGCGTTTGTGTATAGGAGTATCTGTGTGTGTGTGTGTATAGGAATATCTGTGTGTGTGTGTATAGGAGTATCTCTGTGTGTGTGTATACGAGTATCTGTGTGTGTGTATAGGAGTATCTGTGTGTGTATATAGAAGTATCTGTGTGCGTGTGTGTATAGAAGTATCTGTGTGTGTGTGTATAGAAGTATCTGTGTGTGTGTATAGTAGTTTCTGTGTGTGTGTGTATAGTAGTATCTGTGTGTGTGTGTGTATAGTAGTATCTGTGTGTGTGTGTATATTAGTATCTGTGTGTGTGTTTAGGAGTATCTGTGTGTGTGTATAGGAGTATCTGTGTGTATGTGTGTATAGGAGTATCTGTGTGTGTGTATAGTATTATCTGTGTGTGTGTATAGTATTAACTGTGTGTGTGTGTGTATAGTAGTATCTGCGTGTGTATATAGTATTATCTGTGTGTGTGTGTATTGTAGTATCTGTGTGTGTGTGTGTATAGTAGTATCTGTGTGTGTGTATAGGAGTATCTGTGTGTGTGTGTATAAGAGTATCTGTGTGTGTGTGTGTATAGGAGTATCTGTGTGTGTGTGTGTATAGGAAATTCTGTGTGTGTGTGTGTATAGGAGTATCTGTGTGTGTATGTGTATAGGAGTATGTGTGTGTGTGTGTGTATAGGAGTATGTGTGTGTGTGTGTGCATAGGAGCACGTGTTTGTGTGTGTTTTGGAGTATGTGTGTGTGTATAGGGGTATGTGTGTGTGTGTGTAGGAGTATGTGTGTGTGTGTGTAGTAGTATGTGTATGTGTGTATAGGAGTATCTCTGTGTGTGTGTGTAGGAGTATCTGGGTGTGTGTATAGTATTATCTCTGTGTGTGTGTGTATAGTATTATCTGTGTGTGTGTGGAGAGTAGTATCTGTGTGTGTGTGGAGAGTAGTATCTGTGTGTGTGGAGAGTAGTATCTGTGTGTGTGTATAGTAGTATCTGTGTGTGTGTGTATAGTAGTATCTGTGTGAGTGTGTGTGTATAGTAGTATCTGTGTGTGTGTGTGTATAGTAGTATCTGTGTGTGTGTGTGTATAGTAGTATCTGTGTGTGTGTGTGTATAGTAGTTTCTGTGTGTGTGTGTATAGTAGTATCTGTGTGTGTGTATAGTATTATCTGTGTGTGTGTATAGTATCATCTGTGTGTGTGTGTATAGTAGTGTCTGTGTGTGTGTGTATAGTAGTTTGTGTGTGTATGTATAGTATTATCTGTGTGTGTGTGTGTATAATAGTATCTGTATGTGTGTGTATAGTAGTATCTCTGTGTGTGTGTATAGTAGTATCTGTGTGTATAGTATTATCTGTGTGTGTGTGTGTATAGTAGTATCTGTGTGTGTGTGTATAGTAGTATCTGTGTGTGTGTATAGTAGTGTCTGTGTGTGTGTATAGTAGTATCGGTGTGTGTGTGTATAGCAGTATCTGTGTGTGTGTATCGTAGTATCTGTGTGTGTGTATAGTAGTATCTGTGTGTGTGTGTATAGGAGTATTTGTGTGTGTGTGTGTAGTATTATCTGTGTGTGTGTATAGTATTATCTGTGTGTGTGTGTGTATAGTAGTATCTGTGTGTGTGTATAGGAGTATCTGTGTGTGTGTGTATCGTAGTATCTGTGTGAGTGTGTGTGTATAGTAGTATCTGTGTGTGTGTGTATAGTAGTTTCTGTGTGTGTGTGTGTATAGTAGTATCCTTGTGTGTGTATAGTATTATCTGTGTGTGTGTATAGTATCATCTGTGTGTGTGTGTGTGTATAGTAGTGTCTGTGTGTGTGTGTGTGTATAGTAGTATGTGTGTGTATGTATAGTATTATCTGTTTGTGTGTGTGTATAGTAGTATCTGTGTGTGTGTGTGTATAGTAGTAACTCTGTGTGTGTGTGTATAGTAGTATCTGTGTGTGTGTGTGTATAGTATTATCTGTGTGTGTGTGTGTATAGTAGTATCTGTGTGTGTGTGTATAGTAGTATCTGTGTGTGTGTATAGTAGTGTCTGTGTGTGTGTATAATAGTATCTGTGTGTGTGTGTAGTAGTATCTGTGTGTGTGTGTATAGTAGTATCTGTGTGTGTGTATAGTAGTATGTGCGTGTGCGTTTATAGGAGTATCTGTGTGTGTGTGTACAGGAGTATGTGTGTGTGTGTGTGTAGTATTATCTGTGTGTGTGTATAGTATTATCTGTGTGTGTGTGTGTATAGTAGTATCTGTGTGTGTGTGTATAGGAGTATCTGTGTGTGTGTGTACAGGAGTATGTGTGTGTGTGTGTAGTATTATCTGTGTGTGTGTATAGTATTATCTGTGTGTGTGTGTGTACAGTAGTATCTGTGTGTGTGTAGTAGTATCTGTGTGTGTGTATAGGAGTATCTGTGTGTGTGTGTATAGGAGTATCTGTGTGTGTGTGTGTGTGTGTAGAGTAGTATCTGTGTGTGTGTATAGTATTATCTGTGTGTGTGTATGTATAATTTTTTCTGTGCGTTTGTGTGTATAGTAGTATCTGTGTGTGTATATAGTATTATCTGTGTGTGTGTGTGTGTATAGTAGTATCTGTGTGTATAGTAGTATCTGTGTGTGAGTGTGTATAGGAGTATCTGTGTGTGTGTGTGTGCATAGGAGTATCTGTGTGTGTGTGTGTGTGTATAGAAGTATCTGTGTGTGTGTGTATAGGAGTATCTGTGTATGTGTGTATCGGAGTATCTGTGTGTGTATGGGTATAGGTGTATGTGTGTGTGTGTATAGGAGTATGTGTGTGTGTGTATTGGAGTATGTGTGTGTGTGTGTGTGTATTGGAGTATGTGTGTGTGTGTATAGGAGTATGTGTGTGTGCGTGTAGAGGAATATCTGTGCGTGTGTGTACAGGAGTATGTGTGTGTGTGTGTATAGGAGTATGTGTGTGTGCGCATAGGAGTATCTGTGTGTGTGTGTACAGGAGTATGTGTGTGTGTGTGTAGTATTATCTGTGTGTGTGTATAGTATTATCTGTGTGTGTGTGTGTGTATAGTAGTATCTGTGTGTGTGTGTATATTAGTATCTCTGTGTGTGTATAGTAGTGTCTGTGTGTGTGTGTATAGTAGTATCTGGGTGTGTGTATAGTATTATCTGTGTGTGTGTATAGTAGTATCTGTGTGTGTGTGTATAGGAGTATCTGTGTGCGTGTGTATAGGAGTATCTGTGTGTGTGTGTACAGGAGTATGGGTGTGTGTGTGTAGTATTATCTGTGTGTGTGTATAGTATTATCTGTGTGTGTGTGTGTATAGTAGTATCTGTGTGTGTGTAGTAGTATCTGTGTGTGTGTGTGTATAGGAGTATCTGTGTGTGTGTGTATAGGAGTATCTGTGTGTGTGTATAGTAGTATCTGTGTGTGTATATAGTATTATCTGTGTGTGTGTGTGTATAGTAGAATCTGTGTGTGTGTGTATAGTAGTATCTGTGTGTGTGTATAGTAGTGTCTGTGTATGTGTATAGTAGTATCGGTGTGTGTGTGTATAGTAGTATCTGTGTGTGTGTGTGTATAGTAGTATGTGTGTGTATGTATAGTATTATCTGTGTGTGTGTGTATAGTATTATCTGTGTGTGTGTGTGTATAGTATTATCTCTGTGTGTGTGTGTATAGTAGTATCTGTGTGTGTGTGTATAGGAGTATTTGTGTGTGTGTGTGTAGTATTATCTGTGTGTGTGTATAGTATTATCTGTGTGTGTGTGTATAGTAGTATCTGTGTGTGTGTGTAGTAGTATCTGTGTGTGTGTGTATAGGAGTATCTGTGTGTGTGTATAGTAGTATCTGTGTGTGTGTGTGTGTATAGTAGTATCTGTGTGTGTGTGTGTGTGTATAGTAGTGTCTGTGTGTGTGTGTATAGTAGTATCTGTGTGTGTGTGTATAGTAGTTTCTGTGTGTGTGTGTGTATAGTAGTATCTTTGTGTGTGTATAGTATTATCTGTGTGTGTGTATAGTATCATCTGTGTGTGTGTGTGTATAGTAGTGTCTGTGTGTGTGTGTGTGTGTATAGTAGTATGTGTGTGTATGTATAGTATTATCTGTTTGTGTGTGTGTATAGTAGTATCTGTGTGTGTGTAGTAGTATCTGTGTGTGTGTGTATAGGAGTATCTGTGTGTGTGTGTATAGGAGTATCTGTGTGTGTGTATAGTAGTATCTGTGTGTGTATATAGTATTATCTGTGTGTGTGTGTGTATAGTAGAATCTGTGTGTGTGTGTATAGTAGTATCTGTGTGTGTGTATAGTAGTGTCTGTGTATGTGTATAGTAGTATCGGTGTGTGTGTGTATAGTAGTATCTGTGTGTGTGTGTGTATAGTAGTATGTGTGTGTATGTATAGTATTTTCTGTGTGTGTGTGTATAGTATTATCTGTGTGTGTGTGTATAGTATTATCTCTGTGTGTGTGTGTATAGTAGTATCTGTGTGTGTGTGTATAGGAGTATTTGTGTGTGTGTGTGTAGTATTATCTGTGTGTGTGTATAGTATTATCTGTGTGTGTGTGTATAGTAGTATCTGTGTGTGTGTGTAGTAGTATCTGTGTGTGTGTGTATAGGAGTATCTGTGTGTGTGTATAGTAGTATCTGTGTGTGTGTGTGTGTATAGTAGTATCTGTGTGTGTGTGTGTATAGTAGTGTCTGTGTGTGTGTGTATAGTAGTATCTGTGTGTGTGTGTATAGTAGTTTCTGTGTGTGTGTGTGTATAGTAGTATCTTTGTGTGTGTATAGTATTATCTGTGTGTGTGTATAGTATCATCTGTGTGTGTGTGTGTATAGTAGTGTCTGTGTGTGTGTGTGTGTGTATAGTAGTATGTGTGTGTATGTATAGTATTATCTGTTTGTGTGTGTGTATAGTAGTATCTGTGTGTGTATAGTAGTATCTCTTTGTGTGTCTGTATAGTAGTATCTGTGTGTGTGTGTGTATAGTATTATCTGTGTGCGTGTGTGTATAGTAGTATCTGTGTGTGTGTGTATAGTAGTATCTGTGTGTGTGTATAGTAGTGTCTGTGTGTGTGTGTATAGTAGTATCTGTGTGTGTGTGTAGTAGTATCTGTGTGTGTATAGTAGTATCTGTGTGTGTGTATAGTAGTATGTGTGTGTGCGTTTATAGGAGTATCTGTGTGTGTGTGTATAATAGTATCTGTGTGTGTGTTTATAGTAATTTCTGTGTATGTGTATAGTAGTATCTTTGTGTGTGTATATTATTATCTGTGTGTGTGTATAGTATTATCTGTGTGTGTGTGTGTGTATAGTAGTATCTGTGTGTATAGTAGTATCTGTGTGTGAGTGTGTATAGGAGTATCTGTGTGTGTGTGTGTGCATAGGAGTATCTGTGTGTGTGTGTGTGTGTATAGGAGTATCTGTGTGTGTGTGTATAGGAGTATCTGTGTATGTGTGTATCGGAGTATCTGTGTGTGTATGGGTATAGGTGTATGTGTGTGTGTGTATAGGAGTATGTGTGTGTGTGTATATGAGTATGTGTGTGTGTGTGTGTGTATAGGAGTATGTGTGTGTGTGTATAGGAGTATGTGTGTGTGCGTGTAGAGGAATATCTGTGCGTGTGTGTACAGGAGTATGTGTGTGTGTGTGTGTGTATAGGAGTATGTGTGTGTGCGTATAGGAGTATCTGTGTGTGTGTGTACAGGAGTATGTGTGTGTGTGTGTAGTATTATCTGTGTGTGTGTATAGTATTATCTGTGTGTGTGTGTGTATAGTAGTATCTGTGTGTGTGTGTATATTAGTATCTCTGTGTGTGTATAGTAGTGTCTGTGTGTGTGTGTATAGTAGTATCTGGGTGTGTGTATAGTATTATCTGTGTGTGTGTATAGTAGTATCTGTGTGTGTGTGTATAGGAGTATCTGTGTGCGTGTGTATAGGAGTATCTGTGTGTGTGTGTACAGGAGTATGGGTGTGTGTGTGTAGTATTATCTGTGTGTGTGTATAGTATTATCTGTGTGTGTGTGTGTATAGTAGTATCTGTGTGTGTGTAGTAGTATCTGTGTGTGTGTGTGTATAGGAGTATCTGTGTGTGTGTGTATAGGAGTATCTGTGTGTGTGTATAGTAGTATCTGTGTGTGTATATAGTATTATCTGTGTGTGTGTGTGTATAGTAGAATCTGTGTGTGTGTATAGTAGTATCTGTGTGTGTGTATAGTAGTGTCTGTGTATGTGTATAGTAGTATCGGTGTGTGTGTGTATAGTAGTATCTGTGTGTGTGTGTGTATAGTAGTATGTGTGTGTATGTATAGTATTATCTGTGTGTGTGTGTATAGTATTATCTGTGTGTGTGTGTATAGTATTATCTGTGTGTGTGTGTATAGTAGTATCTGTGTGTGTGTGTAGTAGTATCTGTGTGTGTGTGTATAGGAGTATCTGTGTGTGTGTATAGTAGTATCTGTGTGTGTGTGTGTGTATAGTAGTATCTGTGTGTGTGTGTGTGTGTATAGTAGTGTCTGTGTGTGTGTGTATAGTAGTATCTGTGTGTGTGTGTATAGTAGTTTCTGTGTGTGTGTGTGTATAGTAGTATCTTTGTGTGTGTATAGTATTATCTGTGTGTGTGTATAGTATCATCTGTGTGTGTGTGTGTATAGTAGTGTCTGTGTGTGTTTGTGTGTGTATAGTAGTATGTGTGTGTATGTATAGTATTATCTGTTTGTGTGTGTGTATAGTAGTATCTGTGTGTGTGTAGTAGTATCTGTGTGTGTGTGTATAGGAGTATCTGTGTGTGTGTGTATAGGAGTATCTGTGTGTGTGTATAGTAGTATCTGTGTGTGTATATAGTATTATCTGTGTGTGTGTGTGTATAGTAGAATCTGTGTGTGTGTGTATAGTAGTATCTGTGTGTGTGTATAGTAGTGTCTGTGTATGTGTATAGTAGTATCGGTGTGTGTGTGTATAGTAGTATCTGTGTGTGTGTGTGTATAGTAGTATGTGTGTGTATGTATAGTATTATCTGTGTGTGTGTGTATAGTATTATCTGTGTGTGTGTGTATAGTATTATCTCTGTGTGTGTGTGTATAGTAGTATCTGTGTGTGTGTGTATAGGAGTATTTGTGTGTGTGTGTAGTATTATCTGTGTGTGTGTATAGTATTATCTGTGTGTGTGTGTATAGTAGTATCTGTGTGTGTGTGTAGTAGTATCTGTGTGTGTGTGTATAGGAGTATCTGTGTGTGTGTATAGTAGTATCTGTGTGTGTGTGTGTGTGTATAGTAGTATCTGTGTGTGTGTGTGTATAGTAGTGTCTGTGTGTGTGTGTATAGTAGTATCTGTGTGTGTGTGTATAGTAGTTTCTGTGTGTGTGTGTGTATAGTAGTATCTTTGTGTGTGTATAGTATTATCTGTGTGTGTGTATAGTATCATCTGTGTGTGTGTGTGTATAGTAGTGTCTGTGTGTGTGTGTGTGTGTATAGTAGTATGTGTGTGTATGTATAGTATTATCTGTTTGTGTGTTTGTATAGTAGTATCTGTGTGTGTATAGTAGTATCTCTTTGTGTGTCTGTATAGTAGTATCTGTGTGTGTGTGTGTATAGTATTATCTGTGTGCGTGTGTGTATAGTAGTATCTGTGTGTGTGTGTATAGTAGTATCTGTGTGTGTGTATAGTAGTGTCTGTGTGTGTGTGTATAGTAGTATCTGTGTGTGTGTGTAGTAGTATCTGTGTGTGTATAGTAGTATCTGTGTGTGTGTATAGTAGTATGTGTGTGTGCGTTTATAGGAGTATCTGTGTGTGTGTGTATAGTAGTATCTGTGTGTGTGTTTATAGTAATTTCTGTGTATGTGTATAGTAGTATCTTTGTGTGTGTATAGTATTATCTGTGTGTGTGTATAGTATTATCTGTGTGTGTGTGTATAGTAGTGTCTGTGTGTGTGTGTGTGTATAGTAGTATGTGTGTGTATGTATAGTATTATCTGTTTGTGTGTGTATAGTAGTATCTGTGTGTGTGTGTATAGTAGTATCTCTGTGTGTGTGTGTATAGTAGTATCTGTGTGTGTGTGTGTATAGTATTATCTGTGTGTGTGTGTGTATAGTAGTATCTGTGTGTGTGTAGTAGTATCTGTGTGTGTGTGTATAGGAGTTTCTGTGTGTGTGTGTGTAGAGTAGTATCTGTGTGTGTGCATAGTATTATCTGTGTGTATGTGTGTATAGTTTTTTCTGTGTGTGTGTGTGTATAGTAGTATCTGTGTGTGTATATAGTATTATGTGTGTGTGTGTGTATAATAGTATCTGTGTGTGTGTGTGTATAGTAGTATCTCTGTGTGTGTGTATAGTAGTATCTGTGTGTGTGTGTGTATAGTATTATCTGTGTGTGTGTGTGTATAGCAGTATCTGTGTGTGTGTGTGTGTATAGTAGTATCTGTGTGTGTGTGTGTGTATAGTAGTATCTGTGTGTGTGTGTGTATAGTAGTTTCTGTGTGTGTGTGTATAGTAGTATCTGTGTGTGTGTATAGTAGTGTCTGTGTGTGTGTATAGTAGTATCGGTGCGTGTGTGTATAGTAGTATCTGTGTGTGTGTATAGTAGTATCTGTGTGTGTGTATAGTAGTATCTGTGTGTGTGTGTGTATAGGAGTATTTGTGTGTGTGTGTGTAGTATTATCTGTGTGTGTGTATAGTATTATCTGTGTGTGTGAGTGTATAGTAATATCTGTGTGTGAGTATAGGAGTATCTGTGTGTGTGTGTATAGTAGTATCTGTGTGAGTGTGTGTGTATAGTAGTATCTGTGTGTGTGTGTGTGTATAGTAGTATCTGTGTGTGTGTGTATAGTAGTATCTGTGTGTGTGTATAGTAGTATCTGTGTGTGGGTGTGTATAGGAGTATCTGTGTGTGTGTGTATAGGAGTATCTGTGTGTGTGTGGATAGGAGTATCTGTGTGTGTGTATAGGAGTATCTGTGTGTGTGTGAATAGGAGTATCTGTGTGTGTGTGTATAGAAGTATCTGTGTGTGTGTATAGGAGTATGTGTGTGTGTGTATAGGAGTATGTGTGTGCATAGGAGTATGTGTGTGTGTGTATAGGAGTATGTGTGTGTGTGTGTATAGGAGTATGTGTGTGTTTGTGTATAGGAGTATCTGTGTGTGTGTGTGTATAGGAATATCTGTGTGTGTGTGTATAGGAGTATCTCTGTGTGTGTGTATACGAGTATCTGTGTGTGTGTATAGGAGTATCTGTGTGTGTATATAGAAGTATCTGTGTGCGTGTGTGTATAGAAGTATCTGTGTGTGTGTGTATAGAAGTATCTGTGTGTGTGTATAGTAGTTTCTGTGTGTGTGTATAGTAGTATCTGTGTGTGTGTGCGTATAGTAGTATCTGTGTGTGTGTGTATATTAGTATCTGTGTGTGTGTTTAGGAGTATCTGTGTGTGTGTATAGGAGTATCTGTGTGTGTGTGTGTATAGGAGTATCTGTGTGTGTGTATAGTATTATCTGTGTGTGTGTATAGTATTAACTGTGTGTGTGTGTGTATAGTAGTATCTGCGTGTGTATATAGTATTATCTGTGTGTGTGTATTGTAGTATCTGTGTGTGTGTGTGTATAGTAGTATCTGTGTGTGTGTATAGGAGTATCTGTGTGTGTGTGTATAAGAGTATCTGTGTGTGTGTGTGTATAGGAGTATCTGTGTGTGTGTGTGTATAGGAAATTCTGTGTGTGTGTGTATAGGAGTATCTGTGTGTGTATGTGTATAGGAGTATGTGTGTGTGTGTGTGTATAGGAGTATGTGTGTGTGTGTGTGTGCATAGGAGCACGTGTTTGTGTGTGTTTTGGAGTATGTGTGTGTGTATAGGGGTATGTGTGTGTGTGTAGGAGTATGTGTGTGTGTGTGTAGTAGTATGTGTATGTGTGTATAGGAGTATCTCTGTGTGTGTGTGTAGGAGTATCTGGGTGTGTGTATAGTATTATCTCTGTGTGTGTGTGTATAGTATTATCTGTGTGTGTGTGGAGAGTAGTATCTGTGTGTGTGTGGAGAGTAGTATCTGTGTGTGTGTGGAGAGTAGTATCTGTGTGTGTGTATAGTAGTATCTGTGTGTGTGTGTGTATAGTAGTATCTGTGTGAGTGTGTGTGTATAGTAGTATCTGTGTGTGTGTGTGTATAGTAGTATCTGTGTGTGTGTGTGTATAGTAGTATCTGTGTGTGTGTGTGTATAGTAGTTTCTGTGTGTGTGTGTATAGTAGTATCTGTGTGTGTGTATAGTATTATCTGTGTGTGTGTATAGTATCATCTGTGTGTGTGTGTATAGTAGTGTCTGTGTGTGTGTGTATAGTAGTTTGTGTGTGTATGTATAGTATTATCTGTGTGTGTGTGTGTATAATAGTATCTGTATGTGTGTGTATAGTAGTATCTCTGTGTGTGTGTATAGTAGTATCTGTGTGTATAGTATTATCTGTGTGTGTGTGTGTATAGTAGTATCTGTGTGTGTGTGTATAGTAGTATCTGTGTGTGTGTATAGTAGTGTCTGTGTGTGTGTATAGTAGTATCGGTGTGTGTGTGTATAGCAGTATCTGTGTGTGTGTATCGTAGTATCTGTGTGTGTGTATAGTAGTATCTGTGTGTGTGTGTATAGGAGTATTTGTGTGTGTGTGTGTAGTATTATCTGTGTGTGTGTATAGTATTATCTGTGTGTGTGTATAGTAGTATCTGTGTGTGTGTATAGGAGTATCTGTGTGTGTGTGTATCGTAGTATCTGTGTGAGTGTGTGTGTATAGTAGTATCTGTGTGTGTGTGTATAGTAGTTTCTGTGTGTGTGTGTGTATAGTAGTATCCTTGTGTGTGTATAGTATTATCTGTGTGTGTGTATAGTATCATCTGTGTGTGTGTGTGTGTATAGTAGTGTCTGTGTGTGTGTGTGTGTATAGTAGTATGTGTGTGTATGTATAGTATTATCTGTTTGTGTGTGTGTATAGTAGTATCTGTGTGTGTGTGTGTATAGTAGTAACTCTGTGTGTGTGTGTATAGTAGTATCTGTGTGTGTGTGTGTATAGTATTATCTGTGTGTGTGTGTGTATAGTAGTATCTGTGTGTGTGTGTATAGTAGTATCTGTGTGTGTGTGTAGTAGTATCTGTGTGTGTGTGTATAGTAGTATCTGTGTGTGTGTATAGTAGTATGTGTGTGTGCGTTTATAGGAGTATCTGTGTGTGTGTGTACAGGAGTATGTGTGTGTGTGTGTGTAGTATTATCTGTGTGTGTGTATAGTATTATCTGTGTGTGTGTGTGTATAGTAGTATCTGTGTGTGTGTGTATAGGAGTATCTGTGTGTGTGTGTACAGGAGTATGTGTGTGTGTGTGTAGTATTATCTGTGTGTGTGTATAGTATTATCTGTGTGTGTGTGTGTACAGTAGTATCTGTGTGTGTGTAGTAGTGTCTGTGTGTGTGTATAGGAGTATCTGTGTGTGTGTGTATAGGAGTATCTGTGTGTGTGTGTGTGTAGAGTAGTATCTGTGTGTGTGTATAGTATTATCTGTGTGTGTGTATGTATAATTTTTTCTGTGCGTTTGTGTGTATAGTAGTATCTGTGTGTGTATATAGTATTATCTGTGTGTGTGTGTGTGTATAGTAGTATCTGTGTGTATAGTAGTATCTGTGTGTGAGTGTGTATAGGAGTATCTGTGTGTGTGTGTGTGCATAGGAGTATCTGTGTGTGTGTGTGTGTGTATAGGAGTATCTGTGTGTGTGTGTATAGGAGTATCTGTGTATGTGTGTATCGGAGTATCTGTGTGTGTATGGGTATAGGTGTATGTGTGTGTGTGTATAGGAGTATGTTTGTGTGTGTATATGAGTATGTGTGTGTGTGTGTGTGTATAGGAGTATGTGTGTGTGTGTATAGGAGTATGTGTGTGTGCGTGTAGAGGAATATCTGTGCGTGTGTGTACAGGAGTATGTGTGTGTGTGTGTGTATAGGAGTATGTGTGTGTGCGTATAGGAGTATCTGTGTGTGTGTGTACAGGAGTATGTGTGTGTGTGTGTAGTATTATCTGTGTGTGTGTATAGTATTATCTGTGTGTGTGTGTGTATAGTAGTATCTGTGTGTGTGTATAGTAGTATCTGTGTGTGGGTGTGTATAGGAGTATCTGTGTGTGTGTGTATAGGAGTATCTGTGTGTGTGTGGATAGGAGTATCTGTGTGTGTGTATAGGAGTATCTGTGTGTGTGTGAATAGGAGTATCTGTGTGTGTGTGTATAGAAGTATCTGTGTGTGTGTATAGGAGTATGTGTGTGTGTGTATAGGAGTATGTGTGTGCATAGGAGTATGTGTGTGTGTGTATAGGAGTATGTGTGTGTGTGTGTATAGGAGTATGTGTGTGTTTGTGTATAGGAGTATCTGTGTGTGTGTGTGTATAGGAATATCTGTGTGTGTGTGTATAGGAGTATCTCTGTGTGTGTGTATACGAGTATCTGTGTGTGTGTATAGGAGTATCTGTGTGTGTGCATATAGGAGTATCTGTGTGTGTGTGTATAGGAGTATCTGTGTGTGTGTGTGTATAGGAGTATCTGTGTGTGTGTGTCTGTAGGAGTATCTGTGTGTGTGGGTGTGTGTGTATAGGAGTATCTCTGTGTGTGTGTGTGTATAGGAGTGTGTGTATAGGAGTATCTGTGTGTGTGTATTGGAGTTTGTGTGTGTGTGGGTATCGGAGTATCTGTGTGTGTGTGTGAGAGTGGGTGTGTATAGGAGTATCTGTGTGTGTGTATAGGAGTATGTGTGAGTGTGTCTGTGTGTGTATAGCAGTATCTGTGTGTGTGTGTATAGGAGTGTGTGTGTATAGGAGTATCTCTGTGTGTGTGGATAGGATTATCTGTGTGTGTGTCTGTGTGTGTGTAGGAGTATCTGTGTGTGTGTATATAGGAGTATCTGTGTGTGTGTGTAGGAGTATCTGTGTGTGTGTGTGTGTGTAGGAGTATCTGTGTGTGTGTAGGAGTATGTGTGTGTGTGTGTGCATATAGGAGTATCTGCGTGTGTGTGTGTGTGTATAGGATTATCTGTGTGTGTGTGTGTTAGGAGTATCAGTGTGTGTGTATGTGTGTGTGTGTATAGGAGTATCTGTGTGTGTGTGTGTGTGTGCATGTATAGGAGTATCTGTGTGTGTGTGTGTAAAGGAGTGTCTGGGTGTGTGTGTTTATAGGAGTATCTGTGTGTGTGGAGATGAGTATCTGTTTGTGTGTGTAGAGGAGTATCTGTGTGTGTGTGAGTGTGTGTATACGAGTATGTGTGTGTGTGAGTGTGAGTATACGAGTATGTGTGTGTGTGTGTATAGGTGTATGTGTGTGTGTGTGTGTATACGTGTATCTGTGTGTGTGTGTGCATAGGAGTGTGTGTGTGTGTGTATAGTTGTATCTGTGTGTGTGTGGGTATAGGAGTATCTGTGTGTGTGTGTATCGGAGAATCTGTGTGTGTGTGTGTATAGGAGTATCTGTGTGTGTGTGCATAGGAGTATTTGTGTGTGTGTGTGTATAGGGGTATCTGTGTGTGTGTGCATGTGTATATAGGAGTATCTGTGTGTGTGTGTATAGGAGTATCTGTGTGTGTGTGAGTGTTTATAGGAGTATTTGTGTGTGTGTGTGTGTATAGGAGTATCTGTGTGTGTGTGTATAGGAGTATTTGTGTGTGTGTGTATAGGAGTATCGGTGTGTGTGTATAGGTTTATCTATGTGTGTTTATAGGAGTATCTGTGTGTGTGGCGAGGAGTATCTGTGTGTGTGGAGAGGAGTATCTGTGTGTGTGTGCATAGGAGTATCTGTGTGTGTGTGTATAGGAGTATCTGTGTGTGTGTGTATTGGACTATCTGTGTGTGTGTGTGTACAGGAGTATCTGTGTGTGTGAGTGTGTGTGTTGGAGTATCTGTGTGTGTATAGGAGTATGTGTGTGTGTATATAGGAGTATCTGTGTGTGTATAGGAGTATCTGTGTGTGTATAGGAGTATCTGTGTGTGTGCGTATAGGAGTATCTTTGTGTGTGTGTATAGGAGTATCTGTGTGTGTGTGTATAGGAGTATCTGTGTGTGTGTGTATATAGGAGTATCTGTGTGTGTGTACAGGAAAATCTGTGTGTGTGTATATAGGAGTATCTGTGTGTGTGTGTGTATAGGAGTATCTGTGTGTGTGTGTGTATAGGAGTATGTGTGTGTGTGTGTGTATAGGAGTATCTGTGTGTGTGTGTATAGGAGTATCTGTGTGTGTATACGAGTATGTGTGTGTATAGGAGTATGTGTGTGTGGACAGGAGTATGTGTGTGTGTGTGTATAGGAGTATCTGTGTGTGTGTAAAGGAGTATGTGGGTGTATGTGTGTGTGTGTGTATAGGAGTATCTGTGTGTGTATAGGAGTATCTGTGTGTGTGTGTGTATAGGAGTATCTGTGTGTATGTGTGTATAGGAGTATCTGTGTGTGCATCGGAGTATGTGTGTGTGTGTGTATAGGAGTATCTGTTTGTGTGTGTGTGTATAGGAGTGTGTGTGTGTATGTATAGGAGTTTCTGTGTGTGTGTATATATAGGATTATCTGTGTGTGTGTGTGTGTGTGTGTACAGGAGTATCTGTGTGTGTGTGTGTGTATAGGAGTATCTGTGTGTGTGTTTGTGTGTTTATCGGTGTATCTGTGTGTGTGTGTGTCTGTATAGGAGTATCTGTGTGTGTATAGGAGTATCTGTGTGTGTATGTATGTATAGGACTATCTGTGTGTGTGTGTGTATAGGAGTATCTGTGTATGTGTGTGTGTACAGGAGTATCTGTGTGTTGTGTATTGGAGTATCTGTGTGTGTGTGTTTATAGTTGTATCTGTGTGTGTGTGTCTGTATAGGTGTATCTGTGTGTATGTATAGGAGTATCTGTGTGTGTGTGTGTGTGTGTGGATAGGAGTATCTGTGTGTGTGTGTGTATTGGAGTATCTGTGTGGGTGTGTGTGTATCGGAGTATCTGTGTGTGTGTGTGTATCGGAGTATCTGTGTGTGTGTGTGTGTATCGGAGTATCTGTGTGTGTGTGTGTGTATAGGAGTATCTGTGTGTGTGTGTGTGTGTGTATAGGAGTATCTGTGTGTGTGTGTATAGGAGTATCTGTGTGTGTTTGTATAGGAGTTTGTGTGTGTGTATATATAGGAGTGTCTGTGTGTATGTGTGTGTGTGTTTGTATAGGAGTATCTGTGTGTGTGCATAGGAGTATCTGTGTGTGTGTGTGTATAGGAGTGTCTGTGTGTGTGTGTGGGTGTGTATAGGATTATCTGTGTGTGTGTTTGTATAGGAGTATCTGTGTGTATGTGTATGGGAGTATCTGTGTGTGTGTGTATGGGAGTGTGTGTGTGTGTGTATACGAGTATCTGTGTGTGTGTGTACAGGAGTATCTGTGTGTGTGTGTGTGTAGGAGTATCTGTGTGTGTGTGTGTGTAGGAGTATCTGTGTGTGTGTGTATAGGAGTATCTGTGTGTGTGTGTATAGGAGTATCTGTGTTTGTGTATGTGTGTGTGTATAGGAGTATCTGTGTGTGTGCGTGTATAGGTGTATCTGTGTGTGTGTGTGTATAGGAGTATCTGTGTGTGTGTATAAAGGAGTATCTGGGTATGTGTGTGTGTTTAGGAGTATGTGTGTGTATGTATAAGAGTATCTGTGTGTGTGTATAGGAGTATCTGTGTATGTGTGTGTGTATAGAAGTATCTGTGTGTGTGTGTGTGTGTGTATAGGTGTATCTGTGTGTGTGTGTGTGTATAGGAGTATCTGTGTGTGTGTATAAAGGAGTATCTGGGTGTGTGTGTGTATAAGAGTATCGGTGTGTGTGTATAGGAGTATCTGTGTATGTGTGTGTGTGTGTATAGGAGTATGTGTGTGTATGTATAAGAGTATCTGTGTGTGTGTATAGGAGTATCTGTGTACGTGTGTGTGTGTATAGGAGTATCTGTGTGTATAGGAGTATTGGTGTGGGTGTGTGAAAAGGAGAATCTGTCCGTGTGTGTGTGTATAGGAGTATCTGTGTGTGTGTGTGTGTGTGTGTGTTTAGGAGTATCTGTGTGTGTGTATAGGAGTACCTGTGTGTGTGTGTGTGTGTGTATAGGAGTATCTGTGTGTGTGTGTATAGGAGTTTGAGTGTGTGTGTGTGTGTGTATAGGAGTGTCTGTGTGTATGTGTGTGTGAATTTGTATAGGAGTATCTGTGTGTATGTGTATAGGAGTATCTGTGTGGGTGGGTGTGTGTTTATACGAGTATCTATGTGTGTGTGTGTATAGGAGTATCTGTGTGTGTGTGTATATAGGAGTATCAGTGTGTGTGTGTATAGGAGTATCTGTGTGTGTGTGTGTATAGGAGTATCTGTGTGCGTGTGTGTGTATAGGAGTATCTGTGTGTGTGTGTGTGTATAGGAGTATCTGTGTGTGTATAGGAGTGTGTGTGTGTGTGTATAGGAGTATCTGTGTGTGTGTGTATATAGGAGTATCTGTGTGTGTGTGTATGTAGGAGTATCTGTGTGTGTGTGTGTGTGTGTGTATAGGAGTATCTGTCCTTGTATGTGTGTGTGTGTAGGAGTATCTGTCCGTGTGTATGTGTGTGTGTGTGTACAGGAGTATCTGTGTGTGTGTGTATAGGAGTACCTGTGTGTGTGTGTGTGTATAGGAGTATCTGTGTTTGTGTGTGTGTGTTTAGGAGTATCTGTGTGTGTGAGTGTGTATCGGAGTATGTGTGTGTGTGTGTGTGTACAGGAGTATCTGTTTGTGTGTGTGTATATGAGTGTGTGTGTGTGTATAGGAGTATCTGCGTGTGTGTGTATAGGAGTATCTGTGTGTGTGTGTATAGGAGTATCTGCGTGTGTGTGTGTGTGTATAGGAGTATCTGTTTGTGTGTATATAGGAGTATCTGTGTGTGTGTGTGTATAGGAGTATTTGTGTGTGTGTGTGTATAGGAGTATCTGTGTGTGTGTGTATAGGAGTATCTGTGTGTGTGTGTGTGTGTGCGTGTATAGGAGTATCTGTGTGTGTGCATGTATAGGTGTATCTGTGCATGTGTGTGTGTGTATAGGAGTATCTGTGTGTGTGTGTGTATAAAGGAGTAACTGGGTGTGTGTGTGTGTATAGGAGTATGTGTGTGTGTATGTATAAGAGTATCTGTGTGTATGTGTGTGTATAGGAGTATCTGTGTGTGTGTGTCTGTAGGAGTATCTGTGTGTGTGGGTGTGTGTGTATAGGAGTATCTCTGTGTGTGTGTGTGTATAGGAGTGTGTGTATAGGAGTATCTGTGTGTGTGTATTGTAGTTTGTGTGTGTGTGGGTATCGGAGTATCTGTGTGTGTGTGTGTGAGTGGGTGTGTATAGGAGTATCTGTGTGTGTGTATAGGAGTATGTGTGAGTGTGTCTGTGTGTGTATAGCAGTATCTGTGTGTGTGTGTATAGGAGTGTGTGTGTATAGGAGTATCTCTGTGTGTGTGGATAGGATTATCTGTGTGTGTGTCTGTGTGTGTGTAGGAGTATCTGTGTGTGTGTATATAGGAGTATCTGTGTGTGTGTGTAGGAGTATCTGTGTGTGTGTGTGTGTGTAGGAGTATCTGTGTGTGTGTAGGAGTATGTGTGTGTGTGTGTGCATACAGGAGTATCTGCGTGTGTGTGTGTATAGGATTATCTGTGTGTGTGTATAAAGGAGTATCAGTGTGTGTGTATGTGTGTGTGTGTGTATAGGAGTATCTGTGTGTGTGTGTGTGTGTGCATGTATAGGAGTATCTGTGTGTGTGTGTGTGTGTAAAGGAGAGTCTGGGTGTGTGTGTTTATAGGAGTATCTGTGTGTGTGGAGATGAGTATCTGTTTGTGTGTGTAGAGGAGTATCTGTGTGTGTGTGAGTGTGTGTACACGAGTATGTGTGTGTGTGAGTGTGAGTATACGAGTATGTGTGTGTGTGTGTGTGTATAGGTGTATGTGTGTGAGTGTGTGTATACGTGTATCTGTGTGTGTGTGTGCATAGGAGTGTGTGTGTGTGTGTATAGTTGTATCTGTGTGTGTGTGTTTGTATAGGAGTATCTGTGTGTGTGCATAGGAGTATCTGTGTGTGTGTGTGTGTATAGGAGTGTCTGTGTGTGTGTGTGGGTGTGTATAGGATTATCTGTGTGTGTGTTTGTATAGGAGTATCTGTGTGTATGTGTATGGGAGTATCTGTGTGTGTGTGTATGGGAGTGTGTGTGTGTATACGAGTATCTGTGTGTGTGTGTACAGGAGTATCTGTGTGTGTGTGTGTGTAGGAGTATCTGTGTGTGTGTGTAGGAGTATCTGTGTGTGTGTGTATAGGAGTATCTGTGTGTGTGTATATAGGAGTATCTGTGGTTGTGTATGTGTGTGTGTATAGGAGTATCTGTGTGTGTGTGCGTGTATAGGTGTATCTGTGTGTGTGTGTGTATAGGAGTACCTGTGTGTGTGTATAAAGGATTATCTGGGTATGTGTGTGTGTTTAGGAGTATGTGTGTGTATGTATAAGAGTATCTGTGTGTGTGTATAGGAGTATCTGTGTATGTGTGTGTGTATAGAAGTATCTCTGTGTGTGTGTGTGTGTGTGTATAGGTGTATCTGTGTGTGTGTTTCGGAGTATCTGTGTGTGTGTGTATGGGAGTATCTGTGTGTGTGTATGGGAGTATCTGTGTGTGTGTGTGTATAGGAGTATCTGTGTGTGTGTATACGAGTAGCTGTGTGTGTGTGTGTACTGGAGTATCTGTGTGTGTGTACAGGAGTATCTGTGTGTGTGTGTGTACAGGTGTATCTGTGTGTGTGTACAGGAGTATCTGTGTGTGTGTGTATAGGAGCATCTGTGTGTGTGTGTGTGTGTGTAGGAGTATCTGTGTGTGTATCGGAGTATGTGTGTGTGTATATGAGTATGTGTGTGTGTGTATATGAGTGTGTGTGTGTGAAAAGGAGTATCTGTGTGTGTGGAGAGGAGTATCTGTGTGTGTGTGCATAGGAGTATCTGTGTGTGTGTGTATAGGAGTATCTGTGTGTGTGTGTATTGGACTATCTGTGTGTGTGTGTGTACAGGAGTATCTGTGTGTGTGAGTGTGTGTGTTGGAGTATCTGTGTGTGTATAGGAGTATGTGTGTGTGTATATAGGAGTATCTGTGTGTGTATAGGAGTATCTGTGTGTGTATAGGAGTATCTGTGTGTGTGCGTATAGGAGTATCTTTGTGTGTGTGTATAGGAGTATCTGTGTGTGTGTGTATAGGAGTATCTGTGTGTGTGTGTATATAGGAGTATCTGTGTGTGTGTACAGGAAAATCTGTGTGTGTGTATATAGGAGTATCTCTGTGTGTGTGTGTATAGGAGTATCTGTGTGTGTGTGTGTATTGGAGTATGTGTGTGTGTGTGTGTATAGGAGTATCTGTGTGTGTGTGTATAGGAGTATCTGTGTGTGTATACGAGTATGTGTGTGTGTATAGGAGTATGTGTGTGTGGACAGGAGTATGTGTGTGTGTGTGTATAGGAGTATCTGTGTGTGTGTAAAGGAGTATGTGGGTGTATGTGTGTGTGTGTGTATAGGAGTATCTGTGTGTGTATAGGAGTATCTGTGTGTGTGTGTGTATAGGAGTATCTGTGTGTATGTGTGTATAGGAGTATCTGTGTGTGCATCGGAGTATGTGTGTGTGTGTGTATAGGAGTATCTGTTTGTGTGTGTGTGTATAGGAGTGTGTGTGTGTATGTATAGGAGTTTCTGTGTGTGTGTATATATAGGATTATCTGTGTGTGTGTGTGTGTGTGTGTGTACAGGAGTATCTGTGTGTGTGTGTATAGGAGTATCTGTGTGTGTGTTTTTGTGTTTATAGGTGTATCTGTGTGTGTGTGTGTGTGTCTGTATAGGAGTATCTGTGTGTGTATAGGAGTATCTGTGTGTGTATGTATGTATAGGACTATCTGTGTGTGTGTGTGTATAGGAGTATCTGTGTATGTGTGTGTGTACAGGAGTATCTGTGTGTTGTGTATTGGAGTATCTGTGTGTGTGTGTTTATAGTTGTATCTGTGTGTGTGTGTGTCTGTATAGGTGTATCTGTGTGTATGTATAGGAGTATCTGTGTGTGTGTGTGTGTGTGGATAGGAGTATCTGTGTGTGTGTGTGTATTGGAGTATCTGTGTGGGTGTGTGTGTATCGGAGTATCTGTGTGTGTGTGTGTATCGGAGTATCTGTGTGTGTGTGTGTGTATCGGAGTATCTGTGTGTGTGTGTGTGTATAGGAGTATCTGTGTGTGTGTGTGTGTGTATAGGAGTATCTGTGTGTGTGTGTATAGGAGTATCTGTGTGTGTTTGTATAGGAGTTTGTGTGTGTGTATATATAGGAGTGTCTGTGTGTATGTGTGTGTGTGTTTGTATAGGAGTATCTGTGTGTGTGCATAGGAGTATCTGTGTGTGTGTGTGTGTATAGGAGTGTCTGTGTGTGTGTGTGGGTGTGTATAGGATTATCTGTGTGTGTGTTTGTATAGGAGTATCTGTGTGTATGTGTATGGGAGTATCTGTGTGTGTGTGTATGGGAGTGTGTGTGTGTGTGTATACGAGTATCTGTGTGTGTGTGTACAGGAGTATCTGTGTGTGTGTGTGTGTAGGAGTATCTGTGTGTGTGTGTGTGTAGGAGTATCTGTGTGTGTGTGTATAGGAGTATCTGTGTGTGTGTGTATAGGAGTATCTGTGTTTGTGTATGTGTGTGTGTATAGGAGTATCTGTGTGTGTGCGTGTATAGGTGTATCTGTGTGTGTGTGTGTATAGGAGTATCTGTGTGTGTGTATAAAGGAGTATCTGGGTATGTGTGTGTGTTTAGGAGTATGTGTGTGTATGTATAAGAGTATCTGTGTGTGTGTATAGGAGTATCTGTGTATGTGTGTGTGTATAGAAGTATCTCTGTGTGTGTGTGTGTGTGTGTATAGGTGTATCTGTGTGTGTGTGTGTATAGGAGTATCTGTGTGTGTGTATAAAGGAGTATCTGGGTGTGTGTGTGTATAAGAGTATCGGTGTGTGTGTATAGGAGTATCTGTGTATGTGTGTGTGTGTGTATAGGAGTATGTGTGTGTATGTATAAGAGTATCTGTGTGTGTGTATAGGAGTATCTGTGTACGTGTGTGTGTGTATAGGAGTATCTGTGTGTATAGGAGTATTGGTGTGGGTGTGTGAAAAGGAGAATCTGTCCGTGTGTGTGTGGATAGGAGTATCTGTGTGTGTGTGTGTGTGTGTGTTTAGGAGTATCTGTGTGTGTGTATAGGAGTACCTGTGTGTGTGTGTGTGTGTGTATAGGAGTATCTGTGTGTGTGTGTATAGGAGTTTGAGTGTGTGTGTGTGTGTGTATAGGAGTGTCTGTGTGTATGTGTGTGTGAATTTGTATAGGAGTATCTGTGTGTATGTGTATAGGAGTATCTGTGTGGGTGGGTGTGTGTTTATAGGAGTATCTATGTGTGTGTGTGTATAGGAGTATCTGTGTGTGTGTGTATATAGGAGTATCAGTGTCTGTGTGTATAGGAGTATCTGTGTGTGTGTGTGTATAGGAGTATCTGTGTGCGTGTGTGTGTATAGGAGTATCTGTGTGTGTGTGTGTGTATAGGAGTATCTGTGTGTGTATAGGAGTGTGTGTGTGTGTATAGGAGTATCTGTGTGTGTGTGTATATAGGAGTATCTGTGTGTGTGTGTATGTAGGAGTATCTGTGTGTGTGTGTGTGTGTGTGTATAGGAGTATCTGTCCTTGTATGTGTGTGTGTGTAGGAGTATCTGTCCGTGTGTATGTGTGTGTGTGTGTACAGGAGTATCTGTGTGTGTGTGTATAGGAGTACCTGTGTGTGTGTGTGTGTATAGGAGTATCTGTGTTTGTGTGTGTGTGTTTAGGAGTATCTGTGTGTGTGAGTGTGTATCGGAGTATGTGTGTGTGTGTGTGTGTACAGGAGTATCTGTTTGTGTGTGTGTATATGAGTGTGTGTGTGTGTATAGGAGTATCTGCGTGTGTGTGTATAGGAGTATCTGTGTGTGTGTGTGTATAGGAGTATCTGCGTGTGTGTGTGTGTGTATAGGAGTATCTGTTTGTGTGTATATAGGAGTATCTGTGTGTGTGTGTGTGTATAGGAGTATTTGTGTGTGTGTGTGTATAGGAGTATCTGTGTGTGTGTGTATAGGAGTATCTGTGTGTGTGTGTGTGTGTGCGTGTATAGGAGTATCTGTGTGTGTGCATGTATAGGTGTATCTGTGCATGTGTGTGTGTGTATAGGAGTATCTGTGTGTGTGTGTGTATAAAGGAGTAACTGGGTGTGTGTGTGTGTATAGGAGTATGTGTGTGTGTATGTATAAGAGTATCTGTGTGTATGTGTGTGTATAGGAGTATCTGTGTGTGTGTGTCTGTAGGAGTATCTGTGTGTGTGGGTGTGTGTGTATAGGAGTATCTCTGTGTGTGTGTGTGTATAGGAGTGTGTGTATAGGAGTATCTGTGTGTGTGTATTGTAGTTTGTGTGTGTGTGGGTATCGGAGTATCTGTGTGTGTGTGTGTGAGTGGGTGTGTATAGGAGTATCTGTGTGTGTGTATAGGAGTATGTGTGAGTGTGTCTGTGTGTGTATAGCAGTATCTGTGTGTGTGTGTATAGGAGTGTGTGTGTATAGGAGTATCTCTGTGTGTGTGGATAGGATTATCTGTGTGTGCGTCTGTGTGTGTGTAGGAGTATCTGTGTGTGTGTATATAGGAGTATCTGTGTGTGTGTGTAGGAGTATCTGTGTGTGTGTGTGTAGGAGTATCTGTGTGTGTGTAGGAGTATGTGTGTGTGTGTGTGCATACAGGAGTATCTGCGTGTGTGTGTGTATAGGATTATCTGTGTGTGTGTATAAAGGAGTATCAGTGTGTGTGTATATGTGTGTGTGTGTATAGGAGTATCTGTGTGTGTGTGTGTGTGTGCATGTATAGGAGTATCTGTGTGTGTGTGTGTGTAAAGGAGAGTCTGGGTGTGTGTGTTTATAGGAGTATCTGTGTGTGTGGAGATGAGTATCTGTTTGTGTGTGTAGAGGAGTATCTGTGTGTGTGTGAGTGTGTGTACACGAGTATGTGTGTGTGTGAGTGTGAGTATACGAGTATGTGTGTGTGTGTGTGTGTATAGGTGTATGTGTGTGAGTGTGTGTATACGTGTATCTGTGTGTGTGTGTGCATAGGAGTGTGTGTGTGTGTGTATAGTTGTATCTGTGTGTGTGTGTTTGTATAGGAGTATCTGTGTGTGTGCATAGGAGTATCTGTGTGTGTGTGTGTGTATAGGAGTGTCTGTGTGTGTGTGTGGGTGTGTATAGGATTATCTGTGTGTGTGTTTGTATAGGAGTATCTGTGTGTATGTGTATGGGAGTATCTGTGTGTGTGTGTATGGGAGTGTGTGTGTGTATACGAGTATCTGTGTGTGTGTGTACAGGAGTATCTGTGTGTGTGTGTGTGTAGGAGTATCTGTGTGTGTGTGTGTAGGAGTATCTGTGTGTGTGTGTATAGGAGTATCTGTGTGTGTGTATATAGGAGTATCTGTGGTTGTGTATGTGTGTGTGTATAGGAGTATCTGTGTGTGTGTGCGTGTATAGGTGTATCTGTGTGTGTGTGTGTATAGGAGTATCTGTGTGTGTGTATAAAGGAGTATCTGGGTATGTGTGTGTGTTTAGGAGTATGTGTGTGTATGTATAAGAGTATCTGTGTGTGTGTATAGGAGTATCTGTGTATGTGTGTGTGTATAGAAGTATCTCTGTGTGTGTGTGTGTGTGTGTATAGGTGTATCTGTGTGTGTGTTTCGGAGTATCTGTGTGTGTGTGTATGGGAGTATCTGTGTGTGTGTATGGGAGTATCTGTGTGTGTGTGTGTATAGGAGTATCTGTGTGTGTGTATACGAGTAGCTGTGTGTGTGTGTGTACTGGAGTATCTGTGTGTGTGTACAGGAGTATCTGTGTGTGTGTGTGTACAGGTGTATCTGTGTGTGTGTACAGGAGTATCTGTGTGTGTGTGTATAGGAGCATCTGTGTGTGTGTGTGTGTGTGTGTAGGAGTATCTGTGTGTGTATCGGAGTATGTGTGTGTGTATATGAGTATGTGTGTGTGTGTATATGAGTGTGTGTGTGTGAAAAGGAGTATCTGTGTGTGTGTGTGTCTCGGAGTATCTGTGTGTGTGTGTGTATACGAGTATCTGTGTGTGTGTGTGTGCATACGAGTATCTGTGTGTGTGTGTGTGTATACGAGTATCTGTGTGTGTGTGTGTGTATACGAGTATCTGTGTATGTGTGTGTGCATAGGAGTATCTGTGTATGTGTGTGTGTATAGGAGTATCTGTGTGTGTGTATAGGAGTATCTGTGTGTGTGGATAGGAGTATCTGTGTGTGTGTGTATAGGAGTATCTGTGTGTGTATAGGAGTATCTGTGTATGTGTGTGTGTATAGGAGTATCTGTGTATGTGTGTGTGTATAGGAGTATCTGTGTATGTGTGTGTGTATAGGAGTATCTGTGTGTGTGTATAGGTGTATCTGTGTGTGTGTATAGGAGTATCTGTGTGTGTGTATTGGAGTATCTGTGTGTGTGTGTATAGGAGTATCTGTGTGTGTGTGTATACGAGTATCTGTGTGTGTATAGGAGTATCTGTGTGTGTGTGTGTGTATAGGAGTATCTGTGTGTGTGTGTCTGTAGGAGTATCTGTGTGTGTGGGTGTGTGTGTATAGGAGTATCTCTGTGTGTGTGTGTGTATAGGAGTGTGTGTATAGGAGTATCTGTGTGTGTGTATTGGAGTTTGTGTGTGTGTGGGTATCGGAGTATCTGTGTGTGTGTGTGAGAGTGGGTGTGTATAGGAGTATCTGTGTGTGTGTATAGGAGTATGTGTGAGTGTGTCTGTGTGTGTATAGCAGTATCTGTGTGTGTGTGTATAGGAGTGTGTGTGTATAGGAGTATCTCTGTGTGTGTGGATAGGATTATCTGTGTGTGTGTCTGTGTGTGTGTAGGAGTATCTGTGTGTGTGTATATAGGAGTATCTGTGTGTGTGTGTAGGAGTATCTGTGTGTGTGTGTGTGTGTAGGAGTATCTGTGTGTGTGTAGGAGTATGTGTGTGTGTGTGTGCATATAGGAGTATCTGCGTGTGTGTGTGTGTGTATAGGATTATCTGTGTGTGTGTGTTAGGAGTATCAGTGTGTGTGTATGTGTGTGTGTGTATAGGAGTATCTGTGTGTGTGTGTGTGTGTGTGCATGTATAGGAGTATCTGTGTGTGTGTGTGTAAAGGAGTGTCTGGGTGTGTGTGTTTATAGGAGTATCTGTGTGTGTGGAGATGAGTATCTGTTTGTGTGTGTAGAGGAGTATCTGTGTGTGTGTGAGTGTGTGTATACGAGTATGTGTGTGTGAGTGTGAGTATACGAGTATGTGTGTGTGTGTGTGTGTATAGGTGTATGTGTGTGTGTGTGTGTATACGTGTATCTGTGTGTGTGTGTGCATAGGAGTGTGTGTGTGTGTGTATAGTTGTATCTGTGTGTGTGGGTATAGGAGTATCTGTGTGTGTGTGTATCGGAGAATCTGTGTGTGTGTGTGTATAGGAGTATCTGTGTGTGTGTGCATAGGAGTATTTGTGTGTGTGTGTGTGTATAGGAGTATCTGTGTGTGTGTGCATGTGTATATAGGAGTATCTGTGTGTGTGTGTATAGGAGTATCTGTGTGTGTGTGAGTGTTTATAGGAGTATTTGTGTGTGTGTGTGTGTATAGGAGTATCTGTGTGTGTGTGTATAGGAGTATCTGTGTGTGTGTGTATAGGAGTATCGGTGTGTGTGTGTATAGGTTTATCTATGTGTGTTTATAGGAGTATCTGTGTGTGTGGCGAGGAGTATCTGTGTGTGTGGAGAGGAGTATCTGTGTGTGTGTGTATAGGAGTATCTGTGTGTGTGTGTATAGGAGTATCTGTGTGTGTGTGTATAGGACTATCTGTGTGTGTGTGTGTACAGGAGTATCTGTGTGTGTGTGTGTGTGTTGGAGTATCTGTGTGTGTATAGGAGTATGTGTGTGTGTATATAGGAGTATCTGTGTGTGTATAGGAGTATCTGTGTGTGTATAGGAGTATCTGTGTGTGTGCGTATAGGAGTATCTGTGTGTGTGTGTATAGGAGTATCTGTGTGTGTGTGTATAGGAGTATCTGTGTGTGTGTGTATATAGGAGTATCTGTGTGTGTGTACAGGAAAATCTGTGTGTGTGTATAGGAGTATCTGTGTGTGTGTGTGTGTATAGGAGTATGTGTGTGTGTGTGTATAGGAGTATCTGTGTGTGTGTGTGTGTGTATAAGAGTATCTGTGTGTGTATACGAGTATGTGTGTGTGTATAGGAGTATGTGTGTGTGGACAGGAGTATGTGTGTGTGTGTATAGGAGTATCTGTGTGTGTGTGTGTGTAAAGAAGTATCTGGGTGTGTGTGTGTAAAGGAGTATGTGGGTGTATGTGTGTGTGTGTGTGTATAGGAGTATCTGTGTGTGTGTATAGGAGTATCTGTGTGTGTGTGTGTATAGGAGTATCTGTGTGTATGTGTGTATAGGAGTATCTGTGTGTGCATCGGAGTATGTGTGTGTGTGTGTATAGGAGTATCTGTTTGTGTGTGTGTGTATAGGAGTGTGTGTGTGTATGTATAGGAGTTTCTGTGTGTGTGTATATATAGGATTATCTGTGTGTGTGTGTGTGTGTGTGTGTACAGGAGTATCTGTGTGTGTGTGTATAGGAGTATCTGTGTGTGTGTTTTTGTGTTTATAGGAGTATCTGTGTGTGTGCGTGTGTCTGTATAGGAGTATCTGTGTGTGTATAGGAGTATCTGTGTGTGTATGTATGTATAGGACTATCTGTGTGTGTGTGTGTGTATAGGAGTATCTGTGTATGTGTGTGTGTACAGGAGTATCTGTGTGTTGTGTATTGGAGTATCTGTGTGTGTGTGTTTATAGTTGTATCTGTGTGTGTGTGTCTGTATAGGTGTATCTGTGTGTATGTATAGGAGTATCTGTGTGTGTGTGTGTGTGGATAGGAGTATCTGTGTGTGTGTGTATAGGAGTATCTGTGTGGGTGTGTGTGTATCGGAGTATCTGTGTGTGTGTGTGTATCGGAGTATCTGTGTGTGTGTGTATCGGAGTATCTGTGTGTGTGTGTGTGTATAGGAGTATCTCTGTGTGTGTGTGTATAGGAGTATCTGTGTGTGTGTGTATAGGAGTATCTGTGTGTGTTTGTATAGGAGTTTGTGTGTGTGTATATATAGGAGTGTCTGTGTGTATGTGTGTGTGTGTTTGTATAGGAGTATCTGTGTGTGTGCATAGGAGTATCTGTGTGTGTGTGTGTATAGGAGTGTCTGTGTGTGTGTGTGGGTGTGTATAGGATTATCTGTGTGTGTGTTTGTATAGGAGTATCTGTGTGTATGTGTATGGGAGTATCTGTGTGTGTGTGTATGGGAGTGTGTGTGTGTGTGTATACGAGTATCTGTGTGTGTGTGTACAGGAGTATCTGTGTGTGTGTGTGTAGGAGTATCTGTGTTTGTGTGTGTGTAGGAGTATCTGTGTGTGTGTGTATAGGAGTATCTGTGTGTGTGTGTATAGGAGTATCTGTGTGTGTGTATGTGTGTTTGTATAGGAGTATCTGTCTGTGTGTGCGTGTATAGGTGTATCTGTGTGTGTGTGTGTGTATAGGAGTATCTGTGTGTGTGTATAAAGGAGTATCTGGGTGTGTGTATAAGAGTATCGGTGTGTGTGTATAGGAGTATCTGTGTATGTGTGTGTGTATAGGAGTATGTGTGTGTATGTATAAGAGTATCTGTGTGTGTGTATAGGAGTATCTGTGTGTGTGTGTGTGTATAGAAGTATCTCTGTGTGTGTGTGTGTGTGTGTGTGTGTATAGGTGTATCTGTGTGTGTGTGTGTGTATAGGAGTATCTGTGTGTGTGTATATAGGAGTATCTGTGGTTGTGTATGTGTGTGTGTATAGGAGTATCTGTGTGTGTGTGCGTGTATAGGTGTATCTGTGTGTGTGTGTGTATAGGAGTATCTGTGTGTGTGTATAAAGGAGTATCTGGGTATGTGTGTGTGTTTAGGAGTATGTGTGTGTATGTATAAGAGTATCTGTGTGTGTGTATAGGAGTATCTGTGTATGTGTGTGTGTATAGAAGTATCTCTGTGTGTGTGTGTGTGTGTGTATAGGTGTATCTGTGTGTGTGTTTCGGAGTATCTGTGTGTGTGTGTATGGGAGTATCTGTGTGTGTGTATGGGAGTATCTGTGTGTGTGTGTGTATAGGAGTATCTGTGTGTGTGTATACGAGTAGCTGTGTGTGTGTGTGTACTGGAGTATCTGTGTGTGTGTACAGGAGTATCTGTGTGTGTGTGTGTACAGGTGTATCTGTGTGTGTGTACAGGAGTATCTGTGTGTGTGTGTATAGGAGCATCTGTGTGTGTGTGTGTGTGTGTAGGAGTATCTGTGTGTGTATCGGAGTATGTGTGTGTGTATATGAGTATGTGTGTGTGTGTATATGAGTGTGTGTGTGTGAAAAGGAGTATCTGTGTGTGTGTGTGTCTCGGAGTATCTGTGTGTGTGTGTGTATACGAGTATCTGTGTGTGTGTGTGTGCATACGAGTATCTGTGTGTGTGTGTGTGTATACGAGTATCTGTGTGTGTGTGTGTGTATACGAGTATCTGTGTATGTGTGTGTGCATAGGAGTATCTGTGTATGTGTGTGTGTATAGGAGTATCTGTGTGTGTGTATAGGAGTATCTGTGTGTGTGGATAGGAGTATCTGTGTGTGTGTGTATAGGAGTATCTGTGTGTGTATAGGAGTATCTGTGTATGTGTGTGTGTATAGGAGTATCTGTGTATGTGTGTGTGTATAGGAGTATCTGTGTATGTGTGTGTGTATAGGAGTATCTGTGTGTGTGTATAGGTGTATCTGTGTGTGTGTATAGGAGTATCTGTGTGTGTGTATTGGAGTATCTGTGTGTGTGTGTATAGGAGTATCTGTGTGTGTGTGTATACGAGTATCTGTGTGTGTATAGGAGTATCTGTGTGTGTGTGTGTGTATAGGAGTATCTGTGTGTGTGTGTCTGTAGGAGTATCTGTGTGTGTGGGTGTGTGTGTATAGGAGTATCTCTGTGTGTGTGTGTGTATAGGAGTGTGTGTATAGGAGTATCTGTGTGTGTGTATTGGAGTTTGTGTGTGTGTGGGTATCGGAGTATCTGTGTGTGTGTGTGAGAGTGGGTGTGTATAGGAGTATCTGTGTGTGTGTATAGGAGTATGTGTGAGTGTGTCTGTGTGTGTATAGCAGTATCTGTGTGTGTGTGTATAGGAGTGTGTGTGTATAGGAGTATCTCTGTGTGTGTGGATAGGATTATCTGTGTGTGTGTCTGTGTGTGTGTAGGAGTATCTGTGTGTGTGTATATAGGAGTATCTGTGTGTGTGTGTAGGAGTATCTGTGTGTGTGTGTGTGTGTAGGAGTATCTGTGTGTGTGTAGGAGTATGTGTGTGTGTGTGTGCATATAGGAGTATCTGCGTGTGTGTGTGTGTGTATAGGATTATCTGTGTGTGTGTGTTAGGAGTATCAGTGTGTGTGTATGTGTGTGTGTGTATAGGAGTATCTGTGTGTGTGTGTGTGTGTGTGCATGTATAGGAGTATCTGTGTGTGTGTGTGTAAAGGAGTGTCTGGGTGTGTGTGTTTATAGGAGTATCTGTGTGTGTGGAGATGAGTATCTGTTTGTGTGTGTAGAGGAGTATCTGTGTGTGTGTGAGTGTGTGTATACGAGTATGTGTGTGTGAGTGTGAGTATACGAGTATGTGTGTGTGTGTGTGTGTATAGGTGTATGTGTGTGTGTGTGTGTATACGTGTATCTGTGTGTGTGTGTGCATAGGAGTGTGTGTGTGTGTGTATAGTTGTATCTGTGTGTGTGGGTATAGGAGTATCTGTGTGTGTGTGTATCGGAGAATCTGTGTGTGTGTGTGTATAGGAGTATCTGTGTGTGTGTGCATAGGAGTATTTGTGTGTGTGTGTGTGTATAGGAGTATCTGTGTGTGTGTGCATGTGTATATAGGAGTATCTGTGTGTGTGTGTATAGGAGTATCTGTGTGTGTGTGAGTGTTTATAGGAGTATTTGTGTGTGTGTGTGTGTATAGGAGTATCTGTGTGTGTGTGTATAGGAGTATCTGTGTGTGTGTGTATAGGAGTATCGGTGTGTGTGTGTATAGGTTTATCTATGTGTGTTTATAGGAGTATCTGTGTGTGTGGCGAGGAGTATCTGTGTGTGTGGAGAGGAGTATCTGTGTGTGTGTGTATAGGAGTATCTGTGTGTGTGTGTATAGGAGTATCTGTGTGTGTGTGTATAGGACTATCTGTGTGTGTGTGTGTACAGGAGTATCTGTGTGTGTGTGTGTGTGTTGGAGTATCTGTGTGTGTATAGGAGTATGTGTGTGTGTATATAGGAGTATCTGTGTGTGTATAGGAGTATCTGTGTGTGTATAGGAGTATCTGTGTGTGTGCGTATAGGAGTATCTGTGTGTGTGTGTATAGGAGTATCTGTGTGTGTGTGTATAGGAGTATCTGTGTGTGTGTGTATATAGGAGTATCTGTGTGTGTGTACAGGAAAATCTGTGTGTGTGTATAGGAGTATCTGTGTGTGTGTGTGTGTATAGGAGTATGTGTGTGTGTGTGTATAGGAGTATCTGTGTGTGTGTGTGTGTGTATAAGAGTATCTGTGTGTGTATACGAGTATGTGTGTGTGTATAGGAGTATGTGTGTGTGGACAGGAGTATGTGTGTGTGTGTATAGGAGTATCTGTGTGTGTGTGTGTGTAAAGAAGTATCTGGGTGTGTGTGTGTAAAGGAGTATGTGGGTGTATGTGTGTGTGTGTGTGTATAGGAGTATCTGTGTGTGTGTATAGGAGTATCTGTGTGTGTGTGTGTATAGGAGTATCTGTGTGTATGTGTGTATAGGAGTATCTGTGTGTGCATCGGAGTATGTGTGTGTGTGTGTATAGGAGTATCTGTTTGTGTGTGTGTGTATAGGAGTGTGTGTGTGTATGTATAGGAGTTTCTGTGTGTGTGTATATATAGGATTATCTGTGTGTGTGTGTGTGTGTGTGTGTACAGGAGTATCTGTGTGTGTGTGTATAGGAGTATCTGTGTGTGTGTTTTTGTGTTTATAGGAGTATCTGTGTGTGTGCGTGTGTCTGTATAGGAGTATCTGTGTGTGTATAGGAGTATCTGTGTGTGTATGTATGTATAGGACTATCTGTGTGTGTGTGTGTGTATAGGAGTATCTGTGTATGTGTGTGTGTACAGGAGTATCTGTGTGTTGTGTATTGGAGTATCTGTGTGTGTGTGTTTATAGTTGTATCTGTGTGTGTGTGTCTGTATAGGTGTATCTGTGTGTATGTATAGGAGTATCTGTGTGTGTGTGTGTGTGGATAGGAGTATCTGTGTGTGTGTGTATAGGAGTATCTGTGTGGGTGTGTGTGTATCGGAGTATCTGTGTGTGTGTGTGTATCGGAGTATCTGTGTGTGTGTGTATCGGAGTATCTGTGTGTGTGTGTGTGTATAGGAGTATCTCTGTGTGTGTGTGTATAGGAGTATCTGTGTGTGTGTGTATAGGAGTATCTGTGTGTGTTTGTATAGGAGTTTGTGTGTGTGTATATATAGGAGTGTCTGTGTGTATGTGTGTGTGTGTTTGTATAGGAGTATCTGTGTGTGTGCATAGGAGTATCTGTGTGTGTGTGTGTATAGGAGTGTCTGTGTGTGTGTGTGGGTGTGTATAGGATTATCTGTGTGTGTGTTTGTATAGGAGTATCTGTGTGTATGTGTATGGGAGTATCTGTGTGTGTGTGTATGGGAGTGTGTGTGTGTGTGTATACGAGTATCTGTGTGTGTGTGTACAGGAGTATCTGTGTGTGTGTGTGTAGGAGTATCTGTGTTTGTGTGTGTGTAGGAGTATCTGTGTGTGTGTGTATAGGAGTATCTGTGTGTGTGTGTATAGGAGTATCTGTGTGTGTGTATGTGTGTTTGTATAGGAGTATCTGTCTGTGTGTGCGTGTATAGGTGTATCTGTGTGTGTGTGTGTGTATAGGAGTATCTGTGTGTGTGTATAAAGGAGTATCTGGGTGTGTGTATAAGAGTATCGGTGTGTGTGTATAGGAGTATCTGTGTATGTGTGTGTGTATAGGAGTATGTGTGTGTATGTATAAGAGTATCTGTGTGTGTGTATAGGAGTATCTGTGTGTGTGTGTGTGTATAGAAGTATCTCTGTGTGTGTGTGTGTGTGTGTGTGTGTGTATAGGTGTATCTGTGTGTGTGTGTGTGTATAGGAGTATCTGTGTGTGTGTATAAAGGAGTATCTGGGTGTGTGTGTGTGTATAAGAGTATCGGTGTGTGTGTATAGGAGTATCTGTGTATGTGTGTGTGTGTGTATAGGAGTATGTTTGTGTATGTATAAGAGTATCTGTGTGTGTGTATAGGAGTATCTGTGTATGTGTGTGTGTGTATAGGAGTATCTGTGTGTGTATAGGAGTATTGGTGTGGGTGTGTGAAAAGGAGAATCTGTCCGTGTGTGTGTGTGTGTGTGTATAGGAGTATCTGTGTGTGTGTGTGTGTGTGTTTAGGTGTATCTGTGTGTGTGTATAGGAGTACCTGTGTGTGTGTGTGTGTGTGTATAGGAGTATCTGTGTGTGTGTGTATAGGAGTTTGTGTGTGTGTGTGTGTGTGTATAGGAGTGTCTGTGTGTATGTGTGTGTGAATTTGTATAGGAGTATCTGTGTGTATGTGTATAGGAGTATCTGTGTGGGTGGGTGTGTGTTTATAGGAGTATCTGTGTGTGTGTATAGGAGTATCTGTGTGTGTGTGTGTATATAGGAGTATCAGTGTGTGTGTGTATAGGAGTATCTGTGTGCGTGTGTGTGTATAGGAGTATCTGTGTGTGTGTGTGTGTATAGGAGTATCTGTGTGTGTATAGGAGTGTGTGTGTGTATATAGGAGTATCTGTGTGTGTGTATATAGGAGTATCTGTGTGTGTGTGTATGTAGGAGTATCTGTGTGTGTGTGTGTGTATAGGAGTATCTGTCCTTGTATGTGTGTGTGTGTAGGAGTATCTGTCCGTGTGTATGTGTGTGTGTACAGGAGTATCTGAGTGTGTGTGTATAGGAGTACCTGTGTGTGTGTGTGTGTATAGGAGTATCTGTGTTTGTGTGTGTGTGTTTAGGAGTATCTGTGTGTGTGAGTGTGTATCGGAGTATGTGTGTGTGTGTGTACAGGAGTATCTGTTTGTGTGTGTGTATATGAGTGTGTGTGTGTGTATAGGAGTATCTGCGTGTGTGTGTATAGGAGTATCTGTGTGTGTGTGTGTATAGGAGTATCTGCGTGTGTGTGTGTGTGTATAGGAGTATCTGTTTGTGTGTATATAGGAGTATCTGTGTGTGTGTGTGTGTGTATAGGAGTATTTGTGTGTGTGTGTGCATAGGAGTATCTGTGTGTGTGTATGTGTGTGTGTGTATAATAGTATCTGTGTGTGTGTGTGTGCGTGTATAGGAGTATCTGTGTGTGTGCATGTATAGGTGTATCTGTGCATGTGTGTGTGTGTGTATAAAGGAGTAACTGGGTGTGTGTGTGTGTATAGGAGTATGTGTGTGTGTATGTATAAGAGTATCTGTGTGTATGTGTGTGTATAGGAGTATCTGTGTGTGTGTGTCTGTAGGAGTATCTGTGTGTGTGGGTGTGTGTGTATAGGAGTATCTCTGTGTGTTTGTGTGTGAGTGGGTGTGTATAGGAGTATCTGTGTGTATGTATAGGAGTATGTGTGAGTGTGTCTGTGTGTGTATAGCAGTATCTGTGTGTGTGTGTATAGGAGTGTGTGTGAAAGGAGTATCTCTGTGTGTGTGGATAGGATTATCTGTGTGTGTGTCTGTGTGTGTGTAGGAGTATCTGTGTGTGTGTATATAGGAGTATCTGTGTGTGTGTGTAGGCGTATCTGTGTGTGTGTGTGTAGGAGTATCTGTGTGTGTGTAGGAGTATGTGTGTGTGTGTGTGCATATAGGAGTATCTGCGTGTGTGTGTGTGTGTGTATAGGATTATCTGTGTGTGTGTGTTAGGAGTATCAGTGTGTGTGTATGTGTGTGTGTGTATAGGAGTATCTGTGTGTGTGTGTGTGTGTGCATGTATAGGAGTATCTGTGTGTGTGTGTGTGTGTAAAGGAGTGTCTGGGTGTGTGTGTTTATAGGAGTATCTATGTGTGTGTGTAGAGGAGTATCTGTGTGTGTGTGTGTGTGAGTATACGAGTATGTGTGTGTGTGTGTGTGTATAGGTGTATGTGTGTGTGTGTGTGTATACGTGTATCTGTGTGTGTGTGCATAGGAGTGTGTGTGTGTGTGTGTATAGTTGTATCTGTGTGTGTGTGGGTATAGGAGTATCTGTGTGTGTGTGTATCGGAGAATCTGTGTGTGTGTGTGTATAGGAGTATCTGTGTGTGTGTGCATAGGAGTATTTGTGTGTGTGTGTATAGGAGTATCTGTGTGTGTGTGCATGTGTATATAGGAGTATCTGTGTGTGTGTGTATAGGAGTATCTGTGTGTGTGTGAGTGTTTATAGGAGTATTTGTGTGTGTGTGTGTATAGGAGTATCTGTGTGTGTGTGTATAGGAGTATCTGTGTGTGTGTATAGGAGTATCGGTGTGTGTGTATAGGTTTATCTATGTGTGTTTACAGGAGTATCTGTGTGTGTGGCGAGGAGTATCTGTGTGTGTGGAGAGGAGTATCTGTGTGTGTGTGTATAGGAGTATCTGTGTGTGTGTGTATAGGAGTATCTGTGTGTGTGTATATAGGACTATCTGTGTGTGTGTGTGTACAGGAGTATCTGTGTGTGTGTGTGTGTGTGTTGGAGTATCTGTGTGTGTATAGGAGTATGTGTGTGTGTATATAGGAGTATCTGTGTGTGTATAGGAGTATCTGTGTGTGTATAGGAGTATCTGTGTGTGTGCGTATAGGAGTATCTGTGTGTGTGTGTGTAGGAGTATCTGTGTGTGTGTGTGTGTGTGTGTTTAGGAGTATCTGTGTGTGTGTATAGGAGTACCTGTGTGTGTGTGTGTGTGTGTGTGTATAGGAGTATCTGTGTGTGTGTGTATAGGAGTTTGAGTGTGTGTGTGTGTGTGTATAGGAGTGTCTGTGTGTATGTGTGTGTGAATTTGTATAGGAGTATCTGTGTGTATGTGTATAGGAGTATTTGTGTGGGTGGGTGTGTGTTTATAGGAGTATCTATGTGTGTGTGTGTATAGGAGTATCTGTGTGTGTGTGTATATAGGAGTATCAGTGTGTGTGTGTATAGGAGTATCTGTGTGTGTGTGTGTATAGGAGTATCTGTGTGCGTGTGTGTGTATAGGAGTATCTGTGTGTGTGTGTGTGTATAGGAGTATCTGTGTGTGTATAGGAGTGTGTGTGTGTGTGTGTATAGGAGTATCTGTGTGTGTGTGTGTATATAGGAGTATCTGTGTGTGTGTGTATGTAGGAGTATCTGTGTATGTGTGTGTGTGTGTATAGGAGTATCTGTCCTTGTATGTGTGTGTGTGTAGGAGTATCTGTCCGTGTGTATGTGTGTGTGTGTGTACAGGAGTATCTGTGTGTGTGTGTATAGGAGTACCTGTGTGTGTGTGTGTGTATAGGAGTATCTGTGTTTGTGTGTGTGTGTTTAGGAGTATCTGTGTGTGTGAGTGTGTATCGGAGTATGTGTGTGTGTGTGTACAGGAGTATCTGTTTGTGTGTGTGTATATGAGTGTGTGTGTGTGTATAGGAGTATCTGCGTGTGTGTGTATAGGAGTATCTGTGTGTGTGTGTGTATAGGAGTATCTGCGTGTGTGTGTGTGTGTATAGGAGTATCTGTTTGTGTGTATATAGGAGTATCTGTGTGTGTGTGTGTGTATAGGAGTATTTGTGTGTGTGTGTGTGTATAGGAGTATCTGTGTGTGTGTGTATAGGAGTATCTGTGTGTGTGTGTGTGCGTGCGTGTATAGGAGTATCTGTGTGTGTGCAAGTATAGGTGTATCTGTGCATGTGTGTGTGTGTATAGGAGTATCTCTGTGTGTGTGTGTATAAAGGAGTAACTGTGTGTGTGTGTGTGTATAGGAGTATGTGTGTGTGTATGTATAAGAGTATCTGTGTGTATGTGTGTGTATAGGAGTATCTGTGTGTGTGTGTCTGTAGGAGTATCTGTGTGTGTGGGTGTGTGTGTATAGGAGTATCTCTGTGTGTGTGTGTGTATAGGAGTGTGTGTATAGGAGTATCTGTGTGTGTATTGTAGTTTGTGTGTGTGTGGGTATCGGAGTATCTGTGTGTGTGTGTGTGAGTGGGTGTGTATAGGAGTATCTGTGTGTGTGTATAGGAGTATGTGTGAGTGTGTCTGTGTGTGTATAGCAGTATCTGTGTGTGTGTGTATAGGAGTGTGTGTGTATAGGAGTATCTCTGTGTGTGTGGATAGGATTATCTGTGTGTGTGTCTGTGTGTGTGTAGGAGTATCTGTGTGTGTGTATATAGGAGTATCTGTGTGTGTGTGTAGGAGTATCTGTGTGTGTGTGTGTGTAGGAGTATCTGTGTGTGTGTAGGAGTATGTGTGTGTGTGTGTGTGTGCATACAGGAGTATCTGCGTGTGTGTGTGTATAGGATTATCTGTGTGTGTGTGTTAGGAGTATCAGTGTGTGTGTATGTGTGTGTGTGTATAGGAGTATCTGTGTGTGTGTGTATAGGAGTATCTGTCCTTGTATGTGTGTGTGTGTGTAGGAGTATCTGTCCGTGTGTATGTGTGTGTGTACAGGAGTATCTGTGTGTGTGTGTATAGGAGTACCTGTGTGTGTGTGTGTGTATAGGAGTATCTGTGTGTGTGTGTATGGGAGTGTGTGTGTGTGTATACGAGTATCTGTGTGTGTGTGTACAGGAGTATCTGTGTATGTGTGTATAGGAGTATCTGTGTGTGTGTATGTGTGTGTGTATAGGAGTATCTGTGTGTGTGTGTGTGTGTAGGAGTATCTGTGTGTGTGTGTATAGGAGTATCTGTGTGTGTATAGGAGTATTGGTGTGGGTGTGTGAAAAGGAGAATCTGTCCGTGTGTGTGTGTGTGTGTGTATAGGAGTATCTGTGTGTGTGTGTGTGTGTGTTTAGGAGTATCTGTGTGTGTGTATAGGAGTACCTGTGTGTGTGTGTGTGTGTGTATAGGAGTATCTGTGTGTGTGTGTATAGGAGTTTGTGTGTGTGTGTGTGTATAGGAGTGTCTGTGTGTATGTGTGTGTGAATTTGTATAGGAGTATCTGTGTGTATGTGTATAGGAGTATCTGTGTGGGTGGGTGTGTGTTTATAGGAGTATCTGTGTGTGTGTGTGTATAGGAGTATCTGTGTGTGTGTGTGTATATAGGAGTATCAGTGTGTGTGTGTATAGGAGTATCTGTGTGTGTGTGTGTATAGGAGTATCTGTGTGCGTGTGTGTGTATAGGAGTATCTGTGTGTGTGTGTGTGTATAGGAGTATCTGTGTGTGTATAGGAGTGTGTGTGTGTGTATAGGAGTATCTGTGTGTGTGTGTATATAGGAGTATGTGTGTGTGTGTGTATGTAGGAGTATCTGTGTGTGTGTGTATAGGAGTATCTGTCCTTGTATGTGTGTGTGTGTGTAGGAGTATCTGTCCGTGTGTATGTGTGTGTGTACAGGAGTATCTGTGTGTGTGTGTATAGGAGTACCTGTGTGTGTGTGTGTGTATAGGAGTATCTGTGTGTGTGTGTATGGGAGTGTGTGTGTGTGTATACGAGTATCTGTGTGTGTGTGTACAGGAGTATCTGTGTATGTGTGTATAGGAGTATCTGTGTGTGTGTATGTGTGTGTGTATAGGAGTATCTGTGTGTGTGTGTGTGTGTAGGAGTATCTGTGTGTGTGTGTATAGGAGTATCTGTGTGTGTGTGTATAGGAGTATCTGTGTGTGTGTATGTGTGTGTGTATAGGAGTATCTGTGTGTGTGTGCGTGTATAGGTGTATCTGTGTGTGTGTGTGTGTATAGGCGTATCTGTGTGTGTGTATAAAGGAGTATCTGGGTGTGTGTGTGTGTATAAGAGTATCGGTGTGTGTGTATAGGAGTATCTGTGTATGTGTGTGTGTATAGGAGTATGTGTGTGTATGTATAAGAGTATCTGTGTGTGTGTATAGGAGTATCTGTGTGTGTGTGTGTGTGTATAGAAGTATCTCTGTGTGTGTGTGTGTGTGTGTGTATAGGTGTATCTGTGTGTGTGTGTGTGTATAGGAGTATCTGTGTGTGTGTATAAAGGAGTATCTGGGTGTGTGTGTGTGTATAAGAGTATCGGTGTGTGTGTATAGGAGTATCTGTGTATGTGTGTGTGTGTGTATAGGAGTATGTGTGTGTATGTATAAGAGTATCTGTGTGTGTGTATAGGAGTATCTGTGTATGTGTGTGTGTGTATAGGAGTATCTGTGTGTGTATAGGATATTGGTGTGGGTGTGTGAAAAGGAGAATCTGTCCGTGTGTGTGTGTGTGTGTGTGTATAGGAGTATCTGTGTGTGTGTGTGTGTGTGTTTAGGAGTATCTGTGTGTGTGTATAGGAGTACCTGTGTGTGTGTGTGTGTGTGTATAGGAGTATCTGTGTGTGTGTGTGTGTATAGGAGTGTGTGTGTGTATGTATAGGAGTTTCTGTGTGTGTGTATATATAGGATTATCTGTGTGTGTGTGTGTGTGTGTACAGGAGTATCTGTGTGTGTGTGTATAGGAGTATCTGTGTGTGTGTTTGTGTGTTTATAGGAGTATCTGTGTGTGTGCGTGTGTCTGTATAGGAGTATCTGTGTGTGTATAGGAGTATCTGTGTGTGTATGTATGTATAGGACTATCTGTGTGTGTGTGTGTGTATAGGAGTATCCGTGTATGTGTGTGTGTACAGGAGTATCTGTGTGTTGTGTATTGGAGTATCTGTGTGTGTGTGTTTATAGTTGTATCTGTGTGTGTGTGTGTCTGTATAGGTGTATCTGTGTGTATGTATAGGAGTATCTGTGTGTGTGTGTGTGTGGATAGGAGTATCTGTGTGTGTGTGTATAGGAGTATCTGTGTGGGTGTGTGTGTATCGGAGTATCTGTGTGTGTGTGTGTATCGGAGTATCTGTGTGTGTGTGTGTATCGGAGTATCTGTGTGTGTGTGTGTGTATAGGAGTATCTGTGTGTGTGTGTGTATAGGAGTATCTGTGTGTGTGTGTATAGGAGTATCTGTGTGTGTTTGTATAGGAGTTTGTGTGTGTGTATATATAGGAGTGTCTGTGTGTATGTGTGTGTGTGTTTGTATAGGAGTATCTGTGTGTGTGCATAGGAGTATCTGTGTGTGTGTGTGTGTATAGGAGTGTCTGTGTGTGTGTGTGGGTGTGTATAGGATTATCTGTGTGTGTGTTTGTATAGGAGTATCTGTGTGTATGTGTATGGGAGTATCTGTGTGTGTGTGTATGGGAGTGTGTGTGTGTGTGTATACGAGTATCTGTGTGTGTGTGTACAGGAGTATCTGTGTGTGTGTGTATAGGAGTATCTGTGTGTGTGTATGTGTGTGTGTATAGGAGTATCTGTGTTTGTGTGTGTGTAGGAGTATCTGTGTGTGTGTGTATAGGAGTATCTGTGTGTGTGTGTATAGGAGTATCTGTGTGTGTGTATGTGTGTGTGTATAGGAGTATCTGTGTGTGTGTGCGTGGAGAGGTGTATCTGTGTGTGTGTGTGTGTATAGGAGTATCTGTGTGTGTGTATAAAGGAGTATCTGGGTGTGTGTGTGTGTATAAGAGTATCGGTGTGTGTGTATAGGAGTATCTGTGTATGTGTGTGTGTATAGGAGTATGTGTGTGTATGTATAAGAGTATCTGTGTGTGTGTATAGGAGTATCTGTGTGTGTGTGTGTGTATAGAAGTATCTCTGTGTGTGTGTGTGTGTGTGTGTATAGGTGTATCTGTGTGTGTGTGTGTGTGTATAGGAGTATCTGTGTGTGTGTATAAAGGAGTATCTGGGTGTGTGTGTGTGTATAAGAGTATCGGTGTGTGTGTATAGGAGTATCTGTGTATGTGTGTGTGTGTGTATAGGAGTATGTGTGTGTATGTATAAGAGTATCTGTGTGTGTGTATAGGAGTATCTGTGTATGTGTGTGTGTGTATAGGAGTATCTGTGTGTGTATAGGAGTATTGGTGTGGGTGTGTGAAAAGGAGAATCTGTCCGTGTGTGTGTGTGTGTGTGTATAGGAGTATCTGTGTGTGTGTGTGTGTGTGTGTTTAGGAGTATCTGTGTGTGTGTATAGGAGTACCTGTGTGTGTGTGTGTGTGTGTATAGGAGTATCTGTGTGTGTGTGTATAGGAGTTTGTGTGTGTGTGTGTGTATAGGAGTGTCTGTGTGTATGTGTGTGTGAATTTGTATAGGAGTATCTGTGTGTATGTGTATAGGAGTATCTGTGTGGGTGTGTGTGTGTTTATAGGAGTATCTGTGTGTGTGTGTGTATAGGAGTATCTGTGTGTGTGTGTGTATATAGGAGTATCAGTGTGTGTGTGTATAGGAGTATCTGTGTGTGTGTGTGTATAGGAGTATCTGTGTGCGTGTGTGTGTATAGGAGTATCTGTGTGTGTGTGTGTGTATAGGAGTATCTGTGTGTGTATAGGAGTGTGTGTGTGTGTATAGGAGTATCTGTGTGTGTGTGTATATAGGAGTATGTGTGTGTGTGTGTATGTAGGAGTATCTGTGTGTGTGTGTATAGGAGTATCTGTCCTTGTATGTGTGTGTGTGTGTAGGAGTATCTGTCCGTGTGTATGTGTGTGTGTACAGGAGTATCTGTGTGTGTGTGTATAGGAGTACCTGTGTGTGTGTGTGTGTATAGGAGTATCTGTGTTTGTGTGTGTGTGTTTAGGAGTATCTGTGTGTGTGAGTGTGTATCGGAGTATGTGTGTGTGTGTGTACAGGAGTATCTGTTTGTGTGTGTGTATAATATAGTGTGTGTGTGTGTATAGGAGTATCTGCGTGTGTGTGTGTATAGGAGTATCTGTGTGTGTGTGTGTATAGGAGTATCTGCGTGTGTGTGTGTGTGTATAGGAGTATCTGTTTGTGTGTATATAGGAGTATCTGTGTGTGTGTGTGTGTGTGTGTATAGGAGTATTTGTGTGTGTGTGTGTATAGGAGTATCTGTGTGTGTGTATGTGTGTGTGTGTATAATAGTATCTGTGTGTGTGTGTGTGTGCGTGTATAGGAGTATCTGTGTGTGTGCATGTATAGGTGTATCTGTGCATGTGTGTGTGTGTGTGTATAAAGGAGTAAGTGGGTGTGTGTGTGTGTATAGGAGTATGTGTGTGTGTGTATGTATAAGAGTATCTGTGTGTATGTGTGTGCATAGGAGTATCTGTGTGTGTGTCTGTAGGAGTATCTGTGTGTGTGGGTGTGTGTGTATAGGAGTATCTCTGTGTGTTTGTGTGTGAGTGGGTGTGTATAGGAGTATCTGTGTGTGTGTATAGGAGTATGTGTGAGTGTGTCTGTGTGTGTATAGCAGTATCTGTGTGTGTGTGTATAGGAGTGTGTGTGTATAGGAGTATCTCTGTGTGTGTGGATAGGATTATCTGTGTGTGTGTGTGTGTGTGTGTGTAGGAGTATCTGTGTGTGTGTATATAGGAGTATCTGTGTGTGTGTGTAGGCGTATCTGTGTGTGTGTGTGTAGGAGTATCTGTGTGTGTGTAGGAGTATGTGTGTGTGTGTGTGCATATAGGAGTATCTGCGTGTGTGTGTGTGTGTGTATAGGATTATCTGTGTGTGTGTGTTAGGAGTATCAGTGTGTGTGTATGTGTGTGTGTGTATAGGAGTATCTGTGTGTGTGTGTGTGTGTGTGCATGTATAGGAGTATCTGTGTGTGTGTGTGTGTAAAGGAGTGTCTGGGTGTGTGTGTTTATAGGAGTATCTGTGTGTGTGTGTAGAGGTGTATCTGTGTGTGTGTGAGTGTGAGTATACGAGTATGTGTGTGTGTGTGTGTGTATAGGTGTATGTGTGTGTGTGTGTGTATACGTGTATCTGTGTGTGTGTGCATAGGAGTGTGTGTGTGTGTGTATAGTTGTATCTGTGTGTGTGTGGGTATAGGAGTATCTGTGTGTGTGTGTATCGGAGAATCTGTGTGTGTGTGTGTATAGGAGTATCTGTGTGTGTGTGCATAGGAGTATTTGTGTGTGTGTGTATAGGAGTATCTGTGTGTGTGTGCATGTGTATATAGGAGTATCTGTGTGTGTGAGTATAGGAGTATCTGTGTGTGTGTGAGTGTTTATAGGAGTATTTGTGTGTGTGTGTGTATAGGAGTATCTGTGTGTGTGTATAGGAGTATCTGTGTGTGTGTGTATAGGAGTATCGGTGTGTGTGTATAGGTTTATCTATGTGTGTTTATAGGAGTATCTGTGTGTGTGGCGAGGAGTATCTGTGTGTGTGGAGAGGAGTATCTGTGTGTGTGTGTATAGGAGTATCTGTGTGTGTGTGTATAGGAGTATCTGTGTGTGTGTATATAGGACTATCTGTGTGTGTGTGTGTACAGGAGTATCTGTGTGTGTGTGTGTTGGAGTATCTGTGTGTGTATAGGAGTATGTGTGTGTGTATATAGGAGTATCTGTGTGTGTATAGGAGTATCTGTGTGTGTATAGGAGTATCTGTGTGTGTGCGTATAGGAGTATCTGTGTGTGTGTGTATAGGAGTATCTGTGTGTGTGTGTGTATAGGAGTATCTGTGTGTGTGTATATAGGAGTATCTGTGTGTGTGTACAGGAAAATCTGTGTGTGTGTATATAGGAGTATCTGTGTGTGTGTGTGTATAGGAGTATGTGTGTGTGTGTGTGTATAGGAGTATCTGTGTGTGTGTGTATAGGAGTATCTGTGTGTGTATACGAGTATGTGTGTGTGTATAGGAGTATGTGTGTGTGGACAGGAGTATGTGTGTGTGTGTGTATAGGAGTATCTGTGTGTGTGTGTGCGTGTATAGGAGTATCTGTGTGTGTGTGTGTAAAGAAGTATCTGGGTGTGTGTGTGTGTAAAGGAGTATGTGGGTGTATGTGTGTGTGTGTGTATAGGAGTATCTGTGTGTGCATCGGAGTATGTGTGTGTGTGTATAGGAGTATCTGTTTGTGTGTGTGTATAGGAGTGTGTGTGTGTATGTATAGGAGTTTCTGTGTGTGTGTATATATAGGATTATCTGTGTGTGTGTGTGTGTACAGGAGTATCTGTGTGTGTGTGTGTATAGGAGTATCTGTGTGTGTGTTTGTGTGTTTATAGGAGTATCTGAGTGTGTGCGTGTGTCTGTATAGGAGTATCTGTGTGTATATAGGAGTATCTGTGTGTGTATGTATGTATAGGACTATCTGTGTGTGTGTGTGTGTATAGGAGTATCTGTGTATGTGTGTGTGTACAGGAGTATCTGTGTGTTGTGTATTGGAGTATCTGTGTGTGTGTGTTTATAGTTGTATCTGTGTGTGTGTGTGACTGTATAGGTGTATCTGTGTGTATGTATAGGAGTATCTGTGTGTGTGTGTGTGTGTGGATAGGAGTATCTGTGTGTGTGTGTGTATAGGAGTATCTGTGTGGGTGTGTGTGTATCGGAGTATCTGTGTGTGTGTGTATCGGAGTATCTGTGTGTGTGTGTATCGGAGTATCTGTGTGTGTGTGTGTATAGGAGTATCTGTGTGTGTGTGTGTATAGGAGTATCTGTGTGTGTGTGTATAGGAGTATCTGTGTGTGTTTGTATAGGAGTTTGTGTGTGTGTATATATAGGAGTGTCTGTGTGTATGTGTGTGTGTGTTTGTATAGGAGTATCTGTGTGTGTGCATAGGAGTATCTGTGTGTGTGTGTGTGTATAGGAGTGTCTGTGTGTGTGTGGGTGTGTATAGGATTATCTGTGTGTGTGTTTGTATAGGAGTATCTGTGTGTATGTGCATGGGAGTATCTGTGTGTGTGTGTGTGTGTAGGAGCATCTGTGTGTGTGTGTGTAGGAGTATCTGTGTGTGTGTGTATAGGAGTATCTGTGTGTGTGTATAGGAGTATCTGTGTGTGTGTATGTGTGTGTGTATAGGAGTATCTGTGTGTGTGCGTGTATAGGTGTATCTGTGTGTGTGTGTGTATAGGAGTATCTGTGTGTGTGTATAAAGGAGTATCTGGGTGTGTGTGTGTGTATAAGAGTATCGGTGTGTGTGTATAGGAGTATCTGTGTATGTGTGTGTGTGTGTATAGGAGTATGTGTGTGTATGTATAAGAGTATCTGTGTGTGTGTATAGGAGTATCTGTGTGTGTGTGTGTGTATAGAAGTATCTGTGTGTGTGTGTGTGTGTATAGGTGTATCTGTGTGTATGTGTGTGTATAGGAGTATCTGTGTGTGTGTATAAAGGAGTATCTGGGTGTGTGTGTGTGTATAAGAGTATCGGTGTGTGTGTATAGGAGTATCTCTGTATGTGTGTGTGTGTGTATAGGAGTATGTGTATGTATGTATAAGAGTATCTGTGTGTGTGTGTAGGAGTATCTGTGTATGTGTGTGTGTGTATAGGAGTATCTGTGTGTGTATAGGAGTATTGGTGTGGGTGTGTGTATAGGAGAATCTGTCCGTGTGTGTGTGTGTGTGTGTATAGGAGTATCTGTGTGTGTGTGTGTGTGTGTTTAGGAGTATCTGTGTGTGTGTGTGTATAGGAGTACCTGTGTGTGTGTGTGTGTGTGTGTGTATAGGAGTATCTGTGTGTGTGTGTACAGGAGTTTGTGTGTGTGTGTGTGTGTGTGTATAGGAGTGTCTGTGTGTATGTGTGTGTGAATTTGTATAGGAGTATCTGTGTGTATGTGTATAGGAGTATCTGTGTGGGTGGGTGTGTGTTTATAGGAGTATCTGTGTGTGTGTGTGTATAGGAGTATCTGTGTGTGTGTGTGTATATATAGGAGTATCAGTGTGTGTGTGTATAGGAGTATCTGTGTGTGTGTGTATAGGAGTATCTGTGTGTGTGTGTGTATAGGAGTATCTGTGTGTGTGTGTGTGTATAGGAGTATCTGTGTGTGTATAGGAGTGTGTGTGTGTGTGTGTATAGGAGTATCTGTGTGTGTGTGTATATAGGAGTATCTGTGTGTGTGTGTATGTAGGAGTATCTGTGTGTTTGTGTGTGTGTATAGGAGTATCTGTCCTTGTATGTGTGTGTGTGTAGGAGTATCTGTCCGTGTGTATGTGTGTGTGTGTGTACAGGAGTATCTGTGTGTGTGTGTGTGTGTATAGGAGTACCTGTGTGTGTGTGTGTGTATAGGAGTATCTGTTTGTGTGTGTGTATAATATAGTGTGTGTGTGTGTATAGGAGTATCTGCGTGTGTGTGTATAGGAGTATCTGTGTGTGTGTGTGTATAGGAGTATCTGCGTGTGTGTGTGTGTGTGTGTGTAGGAGTATCTGTTTGTGTGTATATAGGAGTATCTGTGTGTGTGTGTGTGTGTGTGTATAGGAGTATTTGTGTGTGTGTGTGTATAGGAGTATCTGTGTGTGTGTATGTGTGTGTGTGTATAATAGTATCTGTGTGTGTGTGTGTGTGTGCGTGTATAGGAGTATCTGTGTGTGTGCATGTATAGGTGTATCTGTGCATGTGTGTGTGTGTGAGTATAAAGGAGTAACTGGGTGTGTGTGTGTGTATAGGAGTATGTGTGTGTGTATGTATAAGAGTATCTGTGTGTATGTGTGTGTATAGGAGTATCTGTGTGTGTGTGTCTGTAGGAGTATCTGTGTGTGTGGGTGTGTGTGTATAGGAGTATCTCTGTGTGTTTGTGTGTGAGTGGGTGTGTATAGGAGTATCTGTGTGTGTATAGGAGTATGTGTGAGTGTGTCTGTGTGTGTATAGCAGTATCTGTGTGTGTGTGTATAGGAGTGTGTGTGTATAGGAGTATCTCTGTGTGTGTGGATAGGATTATCTGTGTGTGTGTGTGTGTGTGTGTGTAGGAGTATCTGTGTGTGTATATAGGAGTATCTGTGTGTGTGTGTAGGCGTATCTGTGTGTGTGTGTAGGAGTATCTGTGTGTGTGTAGGAGTATGTGTGTGTGTGTGTGCATATAGGAGTATCTGCGTGTGTGTGTGTGTGTGTATAGGATTATCTGTGTGTGTGTGTTAGGAGTATCAGTGTGTGTGTATGTGTGTGTGTGTATAGGAGTATCTGTGTGTGTGTGTGTGTGTGTGCATGTATAGGAGTATCTGTGTGTGTGTGTGTGTAAAGGAGTGTCTGGGTGTGTGTGTTTATAGGAGTATCTGTGTGTGTGTGTAGAGGAGTATCTGTGTGTGTGTGAGTGTGAGTATACGAGTATGTGTGTGTGTGTGTGTGTGTATAGGTGTATGTGTGTGTGTGTGTATACGTGTATCTGTGTGTGTGTGCATAGGAGTGTGTGTGTGTGTGTATAGTTGTATCTGTGTGTGTGTGGGTATAGGAGTAACTGTGTGTGTGTGTATCGGAGAATCTGTGTGTGTGTGTGTATAGGAGTATCTGTGTGTGTGTGCATAGGAGTATTTGTGTGTGTGTGTATAGGAGTATCTGTGTGTGTGTGCATGTGTATATAGGAGTATCTGTGTGTGTGTGTATAGGAGTATCTGTGTGTGTGTGAGTGTTTATAGGAGTATTTGTGTGTGTGTGTGTGTATAGGAGTATCTGTGTGTGTGTATAGGAGTATCTGTGTGTGTGTGTATAGGAGTATCGGTGTGTGTGTATAGGTTTATCTATGTGTGTTTATAGGAGTATCTGTGTGTGTGGCGAGGAGTATCTGTGTGTGTGGAGAGGAGTATCTGTGTGTGTGTGTATAGGAGTATCTGTGTGTGTGTGTATAGGAGTATCTGTGTGTGTGTATATAGGACTATCTGTGTGTGTGTGTGTACAGGAGTATCTGTGTGTGTGTGTGTGTGTGTGTTGGAGTATCTGTGTGTGTATAGGAGTATGTGTGTGTGTATATAGGAGTATCTGTGTGTGTATAGGAGTATCTGTGTGTGTATAGGAGTATCTGTGTGTGTGCGTATAGGAGTATCTGTGTGTGTGTGTATAGGAGTATCTGTGTGTGTGTGTATAGGAGTATCTGTGTGTGTGTATATAGGAGTATCTGTGTGTGTGTACAGGAAAATCTGTGTGTGTGTATATAGGAGTATCTGTGTGTGTGTGTGTATAGGAGTATCTGTGTGTGTGTGTGTATAGGAGTATGTGTGTGTGTGTGTGTGTATAGGAGTATCTGTGTGTGTGTGTATAGGAGTATCTGTGTGTGTATACGAGTATGTGTGTGTGTATAGGAGTATGTGTGTGTGGACAGGAGTATGTGTGTGTGTGTGTATAGGAGTATCTGTGTGTGTGTGTGCGTGTATAGGAGTACCTGTGTGTGTGTGTGTAAAGAAGTATCTGGGTGTGTGTGTGCAAAGGAGTATGTGGGTGTATGTGTGTGTGTGTGTATAGGAGTATCTGTGTGTGCATCGGAGTATGTGTGTGTGTGTATAGGAGTATCTGTTTGTGTGTGTGTGTATAGGAGTGTGTGTGTGTATGTATAGGAGTTTCTGTGTGTGTGTATATATAGGATTATCTGTGTGTGTGTGTGTGTGTGTACAGGAGTATCTGTGTGTGTGTGTGTATAGGAGTATCTGTGTGTGTGTTTGTGTGTTTATAGGAGTATCTGAGTGTGTGCGTGTGTCTGTATAGGAGTATATGTGTGTGTATAGGAGTATCTGTGTGTGTATGTATGTATAGGACTATCTGTGTGTGTGTGTGTATAGGAGTATCTGTGTATGTGTGTGTGTACAGGAGTATCTGTGTGTTGTGTATTGGAGTATCTGTGTGTGTGTGTTTATAGTTGTATCTGTGTGTGTGTGTGACTGTATAGGTGTATCTGTGTGTATGTATAGGAGTATCTGTGTGTGTGTGTGTGTGGATAGGAGTATCTGTGTGTGTGTGTGTATAGGAGTATCTGTGTGGGTGTGTGTGTATCGGAGTATCTGTGTGTGTGTGTATCGGAGTATCTGTGTGTGTGTGTGTGTATCGGAGTATCTGTGTGTGTGTGTGTGTGTATAGGAGTATCTGTGTGTGTGTGTGTATAGGAGGATCTGTGTGTGTGTGTATAGGAGTATCTGTGTGTGTTTGTATAGGAGTTTGTGTGTGTGTATATATAGGAGTGTCTGTGTGTATGTGTGTGTGTGTTTGTATAGGAGTATCTGTGTGTGTGCATAGGAGTATCTGTGTGTGTGTGTGTATAGGAGTGTCTGTGTGTGTGTGTGGGTGTGTATAGGATTATCTGTGTGTGTGTTTGTATAGGAGTATCTGTGTGTATGTGTATGGGAGTATCTGTGTGTGTGTGTATGGGAGTGTGTGTGTGTGTGTGTATACGAGTATCTCTGTGTGTGTGTACAGGAGTATCTGTGTGTGTGTGTGTGTGTAGGAGTATCTGTGTGTGTGTGTGTAGGAGTATCTGTGTGTGTGTGTATAGGAGTATCTGTGTGTGTGTATATAGGAGTATCTGTGTGTGTGTATGTGTGTGTGTATAGGAGTATCTGTGTGTGTGTGCGTGTATAGGTGTATCTGTGTGTGTGTGTGTATAGGAGTATCTGTGTGTGTGTATAAAGGAGTATCTGGGTGTGTGTGTGTGTATAAGAGTATCGGTGTGTGTGTATAGGAGTATCTGTGTATGTGTGTGTGTGTGTATAGGAGTATGTGTGTGTATGTATAAGAGTATCTGTGTGTGTGTATAGGAGTATCTGTGTGTGTGTGTGTGTATAGAAGTATCTCTGTGTGTGTGTGTGTGTGTGTATAGGTGTATCTGTGTGTATGTGTGTGTATAGGAGTATCTGTGTGTGTGTATAAAGGAGTATCTGGGTGTGTGTGTGTGTATAAGAGTATCGGTGTGTGTGTATAGGAGTATCTGTGTATGTGTGTGTGTGTGTATAGGAGTATGTGTATGTATGTATAAGAGTATCTGTGTGTGTGTGTAGGAGTATCTGTGTATGTGTGTGTGTGTATAGGAGTATCTGTGTGTGTATAGGAGTATTGGTGTGGGTGTGTGTATAGGAGAATCTGTCCGTGTGTGTGTGTGTGTGTGTATAGGAGTATCTGTGTGTGTGTGTGTGTGTGTTTAGGAGTATCTGTGTGTGTGTATAGGAGTACCTGTGTGTGTGTGTGTGTGTGTGTATAGGAGTATCTGTGTGTGTGTGTACAGGAGTTTGTGTGTGTGTGTGTGTGTGTGTGTGTGTGTATATAGGAGTGTCTGTGTGTATGTGTGTGTGAATTTGTATAGGAGTATCTGTGTGTATGTGTATAGGAGTATCTGTGTGGGTGGGTGTGTGTTTATAGGAGTATCTGTGTGTGTGTGTGTATAGGAGTATCTGTGTGTTTGTGTGTATATAGGGGTATCAGTGTGTGTGTGTATAGGAGTATCTGTGTGTGTGTGTATAGGAGTATCTGTGTGTGTGTGTGTGTATAGGAGTATCTGTGTGTGTGTGTGTGTGTATAGGAGTATCTGTGTGTGTATAGGAGTGTGTGTGTGTGTGTATAGGAGTATCTGTGTGTGTGTGTATATAGGAGTATCTGTGTGTGTGTGTATGTAGGAGTATCTGTGTGTTTGTGTGTGTGTATAGGAGTATCTGTCCTTGTATGTGTGTGTGTGTAGGAGTATCTGTCCGTGTGTATGTGTGTGTGTGTGTACAGGAGTATCTGTGTGTGTGTGTATAGGAGTACCTGTGTGTGTGTGTGTGTATAGGAGTATCTGTGTTTGTGTGTGTGTGTTTAGGAGTATCTGTGTGTGTGAGTGTGTATCGGAGTATGTGTGTGTGTGTGTGTACAGGAGTATCTGTTTGTGTGTGTGTATATGAGTGTGTGTGTGTGTGTATAGGAGTATCTGCGTGTGTGTGTATAGGAGTATCTGTGTGTGTGTGTGTATAGGAGTATCTGCGTGTGTGTGTGTGTATAGGAGTATCTGTTTGTGTGTATATAGGAGTATCTGTGTGTGTGTGTGTATAGGAGTATTTGTGTGTGTGTGTGTGTATAGGAGTATCTGTGTGTGTGTATGTGTGTGTGTGTATAGGAGTATCTGTGTGTGTGTGTGTGTGCGTGTATAGGAGTATCTGTGTGTGTGCATGTATAGGTGTATCTGTGCGTGTGTGTGTGTGTATAGGAGTATCTGTGTGTGTGTGTGTATAAAGGAGTAACTGGGTGTTTGTGTGTGTATAGGAGTATCTGCGTGTGTGTGTATATGTGTATCTGTGTGTGTGTGTGTATAGGAGTATCTGCGTGTGTGTGTGTGTGTGTGTGTATAGGAGTATCTGTTTGTGTGTATATAGGAGTATCTGTGTGTGTGTGTGTGTGTATAGGAGTGTCTGTGTGTATGTGTGTAGGAGTATCTGTGTGTATGTGTGTGTGTGTATAGGAGTACCTGTGTCTGTTTGTGTGTGTGTATAGGAGTACCTGTGTCTGTGTATGTGTGTGTGTATAGGACTACCTGTGTGTGTGTGTGTGTGTGTATAGGAGTATCTGTCTACGTGTGTGTGTATAGGAGTATCTGTGTGTGTGTGTATAGGCGTATCTGTGTGTGTGTGTGTGTGTGTATAGGAGTATCTGTGTGTATGTGTGTAGGAGTATCTGTGTGTATGTGTGTGTGTGTATAGGAGTACCTGTGTCTGTTTGTGTGTGTGTATAGGAGTACCTGTGTCTGTGTATGTGTGTGTGTATAGGAGTACCTGTGTGTGTGTGTGTGTGTGTATAGGAGTATCTGTGTGTGTGTGTGTCTAGGAGTTTGTGTGTGTGTGTGTACAGGAGTATCTGTGTGTGTGTGTGTGTATAGGAGTATGTGTGTGTGTGTGTGTGTATAGGAGTATCTGTGTGTTGTGTGTATAGAAGTGTGCGTGTGTGTGTATAGGAGTATCTGTTTGTGTGTGTGTGTATAGGAGTATCTGCGTGTGTGTGTGTATAGGAGTATCGGCGTGTGTGTGTATTTGGGAGTATCTGCGTGTGTGTGTGTATATAGGAGTATCTGTGTGTGTGTGGAGGAGTATCTGTGTGTGTGTGTACAGGAGTATCTGTGTGTGTGTGTGTGTATAGGAGTATGTGTGTGTGTGTGTGTATAGGAGTATCTGTGTGTTGTGTGTATAGAAGTGTGCGTGTGTGTGTATAGGAGTATCTGTTTGTGTGTGTGTGTATAGGAGTATCTGCGTGTGTGTGTGTGTAGGAGTATCGGCGTGTGTGTGTATATGGGAGTATCTGCGTGTGTGTGTGTATATAGGAGTATCTGTGTGTGTGTGGAGGAGTATCTGCGTGTGTGTGTGTATAGGAGTATCTGTCCGTGAATGTGTGTGTGTGTGTGTGTAGGAGTATCTGTCCGTGTGTATGTGTGTGTGTGTGTACAGGAGTATCTGTGTGTGTGTGTGCATAGGAGTATGTGTGTGTGTGTGTGTGTATAGGAGAATCTGTGTGTGTGTATAGGAGTATCTGTGTGTGTGTGTGTATAGGAGTATGTGTGTGTGTGTGTGTATACGAGTATCTGTGTGTGTGTGTATATAGGAGTATCTGTGTGTGTGTATATATAGGAGTATCTGTGTGTGTGTGTATAGGAGTATCTGTGTGTGTGTGTGTTTGTGTATAGGAGTATCTGTGTGTGTGTGTATAGGAGTATCTGTATGTGTGTGTATAGGAGTATCTGTGTGTGAGTGTATATAGGAGTATTTGTATGTGTGTGTGTGTGAGTGTATATAGGAGTATCTGTGTGTGTGTGTTTATAGGAGTATCTGTCTGTGTGTATAGGAGTATCTGTGTGTGTGTGTGTATAGGAGTATCTGTGTGTGTGTGTATAGGAGTATCTATGTGTGTGTATAGGAGTATCTGTGTGTGTGTATAGGAGTATCTGTGTGTGTGTGTGTATAGGAGTATCTGTGTGTGTGTACAGGAAAATCTGTGTGTGTGTATATAGGAGTATCTGTGTGTGTGTGTGTGTGTGTCTAGGAGTATCTGTGTGTGTGTGTGTGTATAGGAGTATCTGTGTGTGTGTGTGTATAGGAGTATCTGTGTGTGTGTGTGTTTATAGGAGTATCTGTGTGTGTATACGAGTATGTGTGTGCGTGTTTAGGAGTATGTGTGTGTGGACAGGAGTATGTGTGTGTGTGTATAGGAGTATCTGTGTGTGTGTGTGTGTGTAGGAGTATCTGTGTGTGTGTGCGTGTATAGGAGTATCTGTATATGTGTGTGTGTACAGGAGTATCTGTGTGTGTGTGTATTTGAGTATCTGTGTGTGTGTGTGTTTATAGTTGTATCTGTGTGTGTGTGTCTGGATAGGTGTATCTGTGTGTATGTATAGGAGTATCTGTGTGTGTGTGTGTGTGGATAGGAGTATCTGTGTGTGTGTGTATAGGAGTATCTGTGTGGGTGTGTGTGTGTATCGGAGTATCTGTGTGTGTGTGTGTGTATCGGAGTATCTGTGTGTGTGTGTGTGTGTATCGGAGTATCTGTGTGTGTGTGTGTGTAGAGGAGTATCTGTGTGTGCGTGTATAGGAGTATCTGTGTGTGTGTGTGTATAGGAGTATCTGTGTGTGTGTGTATCGGAGTTTGTGTGTGTGTATATATAGGAGTGTCTGTGTGTATGTGTGTGTGTGTTTGTATAGGAGTATCTGTGTGTGTGTATAGGAGTATCTGTGTGGGTGTGTGTGTGTATAGGAGTATCTGTGTGTGTGTGGGTGTGTTTAGGAGTATCTGTGTGTGTGTTTGTATAGGAGTATCTGTGTGTATGTGTATGGGAGTATCTGTGTGTGTGTGTATGGGAGTGTGTGTGTGTGTGTGTATACGAGTATCTGTGTGTGTGTGTACAGGAGTATCTGTGTGTGTGTGTATAGGAGTATCTGTGTGTGTGTGTGTAGGAGTATCTGTGTGTGTGTAGGAGTATCTGTGTGTGTGTGTGTAGGAGTATCTGTGTGTGTGTGTGTGTAGGAGTATCTGTGTGTGTGTGTGTACAGGAGTATCTGTGTGTGTGTGTGCATAGGAGTATGTGTGTGTGTGTGTGTGTATAGGAGAATCTGTGTGTGTGTATAGGAGTATCTGTGTGTGTGTGTGTATAGGAGTATGTGTGTGTGTGTGTATACGAGTATCTGTGTGTGTGTGTATATAGGAGTATCTGTGTGTGTGTATATATAGGAGTATCTGTGTGTGTGTGTATAGGAGTATCTGTGTGTGTGTGTGTGTGTATAGGAGTATCTGTGTGTGTGTGTATAGGAGTATCTGTGTGTGTGTGTATAGGAGTATCTGTGTGTGAGTGTATATAGGAGTATTTGTATGTGTGTGTGTGTGAGTGTATATAGGAGTATCTGTGTGTGTGTGTTTATAGGAGTATCTGTCTGTGTGTATAGGAGTATCTGTGTGTGTGAGTGTATAGGAGTATCTGTGTGTGTGTGTATAGGAGTATCTATGTGTGTGTATAGGAGTATCTGTGTGTGTGTATAGGAGTATCTGTGTGTGTGTGTGTATAGGAGTATCTGTGTGTGTGTACAGGAAAATCTGTGTGTGTGTATATAGGAGTATCTGTGTGTGTGTGTGTGTCTAGGAGTATCTGTGTGTGTGTGAGTGTGTATAGGAGTATCTGTGTGTGTATACGAGTATGTGTGTGCGTGTATAGGAGTATGTGTGTGTGGACAGGAGTATGTGTGTGTGTGTATAGGAGTATCTGTATGTGTGTGTGTGTGTAGGAGTATCTGTGTGTGTGTGCGTGTATAGGAGTATCTGTATATGTGTGTGTGTAGAGGAGTATCTGTGTGTGTGTGTATTTGAGTATCTGTGTGTGTGTGTGTTTATAGTTGTATCTGTGTGTGTGTGTCTGTATAGGTGTATCTGTGTGTATGTATAGGAGTATCTGTGTGTGTGTGTGTGTGTGTGTGTGTGTGGATAGGAGTATCTGTGTGTGTGTGTATAGGAGTATCTGTGTGGGTGGGTGTGTGTATCGGAGTATCTGTGTGTGTGTGTGTGTATCGGAGTATCTGTGTGTGTGTGTGTGTGTATCGGAGTATCTGTGTGTGTGTGTGTGTAGAGGAGTATCTGTGTGTGTGTGTATCGGAGTATCTGTGTGTGTGTTTGTATAGGAGTATCTGTGTGTGTGTGTATTTGAGTATCTGTGTGTGTGTGTGTTTATAGTTGTATCTGTGTGTGTGTGTCTGGATAGGTGTATCTGTGTGTATGTATAGGAGTATCTGTGTGTGTGTGTGTGTGGATAGGAGTATCTGTGTGTGTGTGTATAGGAGTATCTGTGTGGGTGTGTGTGTGTATCGGAGTATCTGTGTGTGTGTGTGTGTATCGGAGTATCTGTGTGTGTGTGTGTGTGTATCGGAGTATCTGTGTGTGTGTGTGTGTAGAGGAGTATCTGTGTGTGCGTGTATAGGAGTATCTGTGTGTGTGTGTGTATAGGAGTATCTGTGTGTGTGTGTATCGGAGTTTGTGTGTGTGTATATATAGGAGTGTCTGTGTGTATGTGTGTGTGTGTTTGTATAGGAGTATCTGTGTGTGTGTATAGGAGTATCTGTGTGGGTGTGTGTGTGTATAGGAGTATCTGTGTGTGTGTGGGTGTGTTTAGGAGTATCTGTGTGTGTGTTTGTATAGGAGTATCTGTGTGTATGTGTATGGGAGTATCTGTGTGTGTGTGTATGGGAGTGTGTGTGTGTGTGTGTATACGAGTATCTGTGTGTGTGTGTACAGGAGTATCTGTGTGTGTGTGTATAGGAGTATCTGTGTGTGTGTGTGTAGGAGTATCTGTGTGTGTGTAGGAGTATCTGTGTGTGTGTGTGTAGGAGTATCTGTGTGTGTGTGTGTGTAGGAGTATCTGTGTGTGTGTGTGTACAGGAGTATCTGTGTGTGTGTGTGCATAGGAGTATGTGTGTGTGTGTGTGTGTGTGTATAGGAGAATCTGTGTGTGTGTATAGGAGTATCTGTGTGTGTGTGTGTATAGGAGTATGTGTGTGTGTGTGTGTATACGAGTATCTGTGTGTGTGTGTATATAGGAGTATCTGTGTGTGTGTATATATAGGAGTATCTGTGTGTGTGTGTATAGGAGTATCTGTGTGTGTGTGTGTGTGTGTATAGGAGTATCTGTGTGTGTGTGTATAGGAGTATCTGTGTGTGTGTGTATAGGAGTATCTGTGTGTGAGTGTATATAGGAGTATTTGTATGTGTGTGTGTGTGAGTGTATATAGGAGTATCTGTGTGTGTGTGTTTATAGGAGTATCTGTCTGTGTGTATAGGAGTATCTGTGTGTGTGAGTGTATAGGAGTATCTGTGTGTGTGTGTATAGGAGTATCTATGTGTGTGTATAGGAGTATCTGTGTGTGTGTATAGGAGTATCTGTGTGTGTGTGTGTATAGGAGTATCTGTGTGTGTGTACAGGAAAATCTGTGTGTGTGTATATAGGAGTATCTGTGTGTGTGTGTGTGTCTAGGAGTATCTGTGTGTGTGTGAGTGTGTATAGGAGTATCTGTGTGTGTATAC